>NC_137089.1:15506540-15941540 GCF_951640355.1 Cnephaeus nilssonii
GGGGGGCGCGGGGGCTCGGGTTGGGGGCGCGGGTGAGTGGGCCGTCCGGCCGCGGGTCGGCGTGGAAGCCCGCGGGGAGCTGGGGCTGCACCCCCCGCTCGCGGTGCCGGGGCCGGTCGGGCGAGGGCTGGAGTGCGGAGCCTTTCGGTCTGGCGTGGACCCCGCGCGGGGCGAGGCGGGCGGCGGGTCCGAGCTGGGCGGTGGTGCTCGGCTGGAGGTGAAGCCGTAAGCGTGCGGGGTTCATCGAACATCTCCTAATTTCCCTAAACAAATGCCCGGGATCCCAACCAGTGTGACCCCTCCTTCCCTGGGACCTCCTGTGCACTTCCTATTTGCATCTGTAGTGGTGACACCGGCACGTCAGACCTCCCGCCAGGTGTTTTTAAAGAGTTTGTCTCCGATTCTCATCTCCCTTCCTGGGTTTATCACGGGCTCTGACACCTGCTCTCCCATTGATGCACCGAAGACCTGCAATGCACTATGCTGTCCTAATGACATGCGGTATCTCTTTAATCCCTAACAACTTTTTGAGATAAATACTATTATCCACATTTTATAGAGAAAAGAAAATGAGGCTCAGAGAGATTACCCCAAATAATGGAGCAGCTAGATTATTTGAAACAGTTTTTCTCATTCTAAATTCCAGACTGTTTTCCCGAGACACGGCTTGCTTTGTTAGTGCAATGTTTAGTGAATCACAGGTAAATGTTAAATGAAGACACTTTTTGAAGGTACGTTTAGGCCTTCTCTCTGTCCCCTACCCCAGCGATTTTCAACCTTTTCCATCTCGTGGCACACATAAACTCATTACTGAAATTCTGCAGCATACCAAGAAATATATTTTTTTGCTGAACTGACAAAAAAAATGGTATAATTTGATCCATTTGCATCGGATGGCTATTGTTGTGTTGGCTGTTGTCGTTTTTTAATTTGACAGTCTAAGGGAAGAGAGGTCCGTGTCTCTGACTGAATAGATACTGCATGTTTTAAAAATTCTTGTAGCACGCTAAAATGTTCCTTGCGTGTGCCAGGGCACACAGGTTGAAAATTGCTTCCCTACCAACTTGTCCCAGGAAGTGGTATTCCAAAAGGTTAAAGAATGTGTTAACAAACAGTACAAAATCCAGTAATCAACAAATCTTGTATCATCTGGGAAAGAACCACCCCCCCTGGCCCCCCAAAACAACAACAAAAACTCAGAACTCCCAAAATATTTCCTACTCTCAGGAGCAATTTCTGTGTTCTTCATTAAACAACCTGCGGCCGTCTTTCTCTAGTTTTAGGATTCTAAAATGTACTTGCTTCTCTCTTGAGATCTTTTCTAGAAGCGTGGCTGGCATAAGGGTTGTTTTTAGGACATGCCACACACAAAATGAGGGGAGACTGTGGACTGCATCTCCCCTCCACTGTGTACCATTCAGGGACCCCTATCCCCAAGACAAGACACCCAGGGTCCTCATCAGTCCCTTGGCTGATGCATTCATGCCCCTCCCACCCCTACACTTGCTGTCTTCTGGGGCTTACCAAGTTCTCAAGCTTTTTGGTCTCTTGGCCCCTTTAAAAACACAATTTGGGAGGACTCTAAAGAGCCTTTGTTTATGTGGGTCATATCTATTGATATTTGATATTTAGAAATTAAAACAGAATCTTAATACATTTGTACATTTATTTAAAACAAAAAATGCATTACAAGTTAACTCTGCTTTCCAAAATAAAACAGAAAAAATTAGAAGTGTGGCATTGTTTCCATCTTTGTAAGTCTCCTGATGTCTGGCTTAATAGAAGGCAACTGGATTCTCATATGTGTCCTGCATCCAATCTGTTGCAATATGTTGTTTTGGTTGAAGTATGTGGAGAAAGTCCAGGCTCAGACAGATATGTAATTGGCAAAGGGAAGATCTGTACCTCAGCAGGGTCCTCAGACAAAACTTTGAGAACTGTTGATCAAGGTGTCTATCTTTTTAAAAAATTTTTATTGAATTTATGGGGGTGACATTAGTTAGTAAAGTTATATACGTGTTAAGTGTACAATTCTGCAATACATCATCCATATATTGTAGTGTATGCTTACCACCCAAAGTCAAGTCTCCTTCCATCACCATTTATCCCCCCTTTACTCTCTTCTAACTCCCCCAACCCCATTTCCCTCTGGTAATCACCAGACTGTATTTATGAATTTTTTTTCAAGGTGTTTATCTTAATGCCTTCAAAACCTAAGTATTTTTTTTCTCGTTGGAAAGAATCTAATAAATAGCCATTCGAATGTATTAACAGCTGAGCAATGCAGTGTTCACTAGCCAAGGATATTTATGTTTCATGAGGGGATGTTTTTATTTATACAAAATCTGATTCTAATGGAATATCAGACATTGGTAAGCAGCACGGTACAGATTAGGTATTCATTATTGTCCTTTTTCTTACCTCATGTGTCTAGCTGAGTACCTAAATCTCTACTTCTGGGCTGATGTATCATAAAATAACTCATATGAGAAAGCACTTAGAAATCTATAAAAACTATATAAAGTGGTTAGTATTGGTAACAGTGCTATTGCAGTTGGACTGCTGATTTAACGTGACCAGCCCTCTGATCGGCACCCTGTAAAGCATAAAGAATGCTCCTGACCCCGCTGGGCGGGGCTCAGTGGTTGAGCGTCCACCCATGAACCATGAGGTCACTGTTCTGATTCCCGGTCAGGGCACACGCCTGGGTTGTGGGCTTGATCCCTGATGTGGGATATACAGGTGGCAGCCGATCAATGATTCTCTGTCGTCATTGATGTTTCTCTCCCTCTCTGAAATCAATAAAAATATATTTTTAAAAAATGCTCCTGAGACTCATGTGGTTCTCAATCTGGGTTCCTGGGTCCTTAGATGGTCTTCAAGGGATCTCTTCAGCTTCTTGAAATTATGTGAAAAATTTGTGCTCATGTATTTTTATAAGCAGAAGATTCATATTTTCAGCAAATTCCTGAAGGGATGTGTCAACCATTAAAAAAAATTTATGAAGTCCTAGCCAGTTTGGCTCAGTGTATAGAGCATTGGCCTGCGGACTCAAGGGTCCCAGGTTCGATTCTGGTCAAGAGCACATGCCCGGGTTGCGGGCTTGGTCCCCAGTAGGGGGTATGCAGGAGGCAGCCAATCAATGATTCCCTCTCATCATTGATGTTTCTATCTCTTCCCCTCCCTTCCTCTCTGAAATAAATAAAAATATATATTTTTAAAAAGTTGATGAAAAATGAGGCAACTATTTGAGTTGTTTCTTAACCTTTTCCCCAAATGGTTCTCAAACTCCTCAAATACATGCATTTGGGAGTGGGAGAACGACAGGGACTATTCCTTTTTTCCTTGACACATTGTGCAAGGGGCCACAATCCCCCACTCTATGGAGCCATGCCCTTAAATAATCCTTTTGTTTCGATTTTAAACTTATTTGTTCTCCTTGTTTGGTTATCACCACATATAATGGTTTAATTTTTACCCTTGTCACCAATAAAAAAATCCCTTCCTGGTGTTGACCCTGCTCCATATGGCATCATGTGAGAATCTCATTAATGCTGAGGTCAGACGGGGAATTCAAGTCCACCAGTCTGAGCATCATTTTTTCCTTGAAAAGAAAATTGATGATAGTGGTTTTACTACTTGGCAAGCTGCCAGGCAAAGCTAAATCTTTTAACTTCCCCTCAAAGGAATACCATGTTTAAACAAGAAAAACAAACTTGAGAAACACATAGAAATAATTAAGAGATTTTTAAAAAAAGATTGAAGTTAAATATTTTTGTAAGCAAATTGTAATTTCCATTGGAATGGAATAATATAGTGTAGCATATGATATTCATCAATCCAGGGAATTTCTATATCAGTTCCCTAGCACATTTATTGTGGTTACTATTTATTATGTTCTGTGCTCTGTCAGCGTACCCAGCATTGTACCCAGTAGTCAAAGACATGGTCTTGGCCTACATTAAATGGTCCCAATTCACATAGATTTAGTTTTGACCTCATAAACTCAACTTCTCATTGCAAAACCCAACTGTAGAACATGTATGAATTTATAGTACTAAAAACATCTCTTGGGGACATGAATTATGTGCACCTACCAAGAAAGAAGGAGAGAGATACTCTCAGTGTCTTTGTTGTTTAATTTCTAGGTTTCAAAATGCACATAACTTTTTTTTTATTTCTTCCTATGATTGATTGAGTCTATGAACTGGTAACGCTCACATGGAATCTCAAAAGAGCCCATTAGAAGTGAATTTGGCAACTGTGATGGCAACATAATGGCTCTTTATAGGAAAATATTGCTAATTTCAGGCATATATAACTTATTTGTTTGTATTCTGCCCAAGTCCAAAACGGATTTGAGGTTCTCTGGTATATTTGGCAATATAGTAGACAGTAGTTGTTAACAGGTCTTAAGATTTTAACAGGGCTGAGTTTGACCTAGGTCACTAACCTTGGTCAAATAACCTAACCTTGGTCATATTCCCACTTACAAAATGGGCAAAAAAATGAGGCACTCATTAAATTACTTATGTGCCTTAAAAGAGATAATAATTGCTAATATAGCGTGCTTATAGTATGCTACCCATTTAATCCTCAAACAATCCTATAAAGTCAATACTATTATTGCCCCATTTTTCAAATGAACAAACAGGCACAGAGAGGTTTAGTAATTTTTTCACAATCATTTAAACTCAGTCAGTCTGACTCCCAATCATGTACTCATAATCATTCTACCATGTTGTATATAACACTTAATACAATGCCAGGCACTTAGTAGGCACACAGTAAATGGAAGCTGCTATTATTAATCACATAAATGACACAGGTGAAACTGTGCTTATTCTCTAATATACAAAATAAAAAAATGTATGATTATCTTCTGTCTTTCATTTTCTGGAAGTAACTGATACTACCTTGAGTTTGGTTTAAGTAAGACATAAGCTCCTTTAAATTTCTTCTTAAAAATAAAAGCTGCGTTTTAAGGTTTTATTTTCCTGAATTTTGGAAAACATCAAGTGAGGTTCATTTAGCTGAAGCATGCTACGTCTGGCTTCCTGCTGCTTGTACTGGTTACCTGGCAGTCATTATTTATAGTTTCCTTTGAAGATCAGAGAGCCGTAGGTTTCTGATTGCCCTAATCTTCAGCAAAGATCTATGACAAATTTTTCTGATCCCAAAGAATACATCAAATCATATGACACTGCTCCGTTATCAGCCCATGAACACAGAGGTCATTTCTACTAAAGAATAGATTACTCCAGGTTCATCATGAAAAGAATCTTCTCATTGGAAATACCCAGGCGGGTTTGCATTTCGCATGTGTACTGGCTGTGGTGGGAAAGAAACAGTCTAATCCTTTTGCTTCCTGGAGTCCACTGCTTCACTTGCACAGCAGGGGACAGGAAAAAAACGGTGTCAATATTCTCATATTAAAAAAAAAAAGTAATGAAGTAACTGAAAAAAAGGTAAGCACTTCCAAGCACTACGTCAGTTGGTTCTAGTGACCAGGGCACTTAACCCTCGTCACCACTACTTTTTTCACGTTATTACCACCTTTGCTTAAGTAGAGGCTCTCCTGAGATGGAAACCCCAATTTATAAATATTCAAGTATACAAAATGGCGTTCAATACTTTTAGCCCTTTCAATGCATGATGTGAAGACATTGAATGGCAAGTCGCAGGCCGAGACCTTAGCTACCTGGAGGCTGCCTCAGCGGGCCCGCGAATGAGAAAAAGGGCACAGCTCCTGCAGCTGTGCGGACGATGCTCTTTTTGGATTTGATTCCCAACAGCGCTAACCTTCAGGACTGCAGGGACCAGGATATGTGGGAATGAGGTTCCTCAGGTTTCCATTTCCTCACACAGGCAGAGCAGAGGGTCACGCTGCCTGCCACTCACATTTAATTTTCCCACTTCCTCTTTCCCTGTCCAGGGGATGTTGTCATCCAAGAAGTCTGTTTTCAGTGTTGTCCACCCTTGTCAGGACAGTTGGCCTATTTCCCCAGGTTTCAGATCTCTTCTGGAAATCCACTTCCTAGGCCCCCCCCCCCCCCCCCCCATTAACAAAGAAAAAACAGTTAAGAATTAGACATGGGCCAATCAATCCCTGAAGATGGGGGAAACTCTGAATCCACTAATCGCGTCTGTGGCCTATGGACTGCGTTTGCTAGTCTGATGGGTAGAAGCAATGTATTCAGATTCTCCCATCTTCACTGGGAATGGGTAAAGAAAGGGAGGAGAGAAATCTCCAGTGAGACAGGGACTTTTGTCTGTTATATTTACTACTAGAGGCCTGGTGCACGAATTTGTGCACCATTGGGGTCCCTCAGCGTGGCCTGCCAGATTGAGCCAAAACCAGCTCTCCAACATCCCCCAAGGGGTCCCGGATTGTGAGAGGGCGCAGGCCAGGCTGAGGGACCCCACTGGTGCATGATTGGGGCTGGGGAGGGACTCAGGAGATTGGCCAACCGGGGAAGGATCGTGGGAGGGCTCCAGGGCATGTTCAGCCCTCTGGCTCAGTCTCGATCGGCCGGACCCCAGCAGCAAGCTAACCTCTGGTTGAAGCATCTGCCCCCTAGTGGTCAGTGCACGTCATAGCGACTGGTCGACCAGTCTACTGTCTGCCTCCTGGTGGTCAGTGCACATCATAGCGAGCGGTTGAGCGGCCTTAGCATATCATTAGCATATTATGTTTTGATTGGTTGAACCGACGACTGGACAACCGGACACTTAGCATATTAGGCTTTTATTATATAGGATTGTATTAATTAGCCTATCGCCTATTAAATTATCAGTAAAGCCCTGGCCAGTGTTGCTCAGTTGTTGGAGCATCATCTAGTGCACCAAAAATTTGTGGGTTGATTCCCAGTCAGGGCATATACCTAGGTTGTTGGTTTGATCCCTGTCAGGGTGCATGCGGGAGGCAACTGATCCATGTTTCTCTTACATCAATGTTTATCTCTCTGTGTGTCTCTCCCTTCCCCTCTCACTCTGAAAATCAAAGGACATGTCCTCAGGTGAGGATAAAAAAGAAATTCTCAGTAAACATCCATGGAGTGAATAAGGGAGTTCAGGAATAAAACAGGCCCCGGAGGGAGAGAAGAAGCAAAGCTCTTTGCCAGGGTGACACAGGGAACAGAGGGCCCATGCCTGTCCTGACGTTAGTGCCCAGGTCGCCTGCAGATAAGGCTGCTTGCTTTGGAGTCCAGGCACAAATGGACTTTTTTAGGAAGAGCCAGTGAAACTTCCTACAGGATAAAGCCCATGCAACCTTATGTGCTGATACGCAAGATATTGCTTAATGAGGTTTAACAAAAAAAACCTTCTGGTGTTGAAGCCATAGCTTTCTACAACTTTATTGCTAATGTTTAATATTTCTAGTGTAGTATAGATTAGATGGGCTTTTTATGGTCTCAGTTGGCCTTAAATGATCTAAAAGTTGGGCACTACTTGTTTTATTGACTGTTAACATAAACAGGCCCTCTGTTCTCGAACCCAGCAGAAACCCTTAGAAAAGAAAGCTTTCAAAGTGTTCCTCAGAAAGCCGTGAACCAACACCTTGCTTCAGGTGTGCGGAGAGATATTCTAATTCTGTTGTCTACAAAGTGAAGTTGTTCCTCAACATCAGTCTAAGAGGTAATGAAACCAGTGCCCAGTGGGAAATAAGGAGTGGAGGGCAGGAAGGGTAACCAGATGGCCAGACCTTTGCAGTCTGAATTCAAGGCTTGTTCAATGTGTTATGACTTTCTGGGTCATCAGTTACTTAACACATTAAAATGTAAATACAAAGAGCACCTTCCTACTTTCAAATTCCAAAGTAAATTATCCTTATTATTTATCATTTGTTATTATCAACACTGTCCTCTCTCCATTAATATGTATTTGCTAACGTTGATTGTTCAGCAAAGTCAAGTCAAATTTCTAAAAAATTATCCATTATATTGTTGAGATTTTAATAGTAATTCACTTCATATTTTTGAATATTTGAAATATGTTAAAGATTGTAAAGTGTAGAAGTTCACATTACCTGGCTCAATCACTGAAAGGTGGAGGTTCCATACTGCCAGGCTAGTCATTGCTAATACAAAGGAGCTGATAATCTAGTGGAGAAACAGATATACCCATAAATATAAGCAACACTCATCATTCAACAAATATTTATTGAGCATTTACTATGCACCAGTCATTTTTACAGAAGCTGGGATTGCTCAGTGAATGAATGTGGTAATTCCATGGTAGAGGCATATGCACATAAGATACACTTCAGGAGAGAACTGGATATTTTGAGATAGAATGAGAGGCCATATTCACACAGCTTTTTATTATACTATATTATTATAATTGTTCTATTTTATAATTAATTATTGTTGTTAATCTCTTACTGTGCCCAATTTATAAATTAAGCTTTATTATATGTATGTATGTATGTATAGGAAAAAACATAAAATATGTACGGTTTGGTACCACCCAGATTCCAGGCATCCACTGTGGGTCTTGGCAAGAATCCCCTGGAGTAAATAAGGTGGGACTACTGTAGACAGAGAAAATGATGAGCTTAACTTTGAGCAACACATATAGGTAGAGAAGCCCAATAGGCAGTTGGATATACTATATATTCAGAGGAGAAAAATGCTTTCAAGATAGAAAACTACTGGCATTAATAAGATTTATCTTTGGAGAGGGTGAATTTTCCCTGAGAGAGTAAGAAAAGCATTGGTATTTCAGGGAGTGAGGTGGTAGAGGGAGAGGAACCAACAATAAGAGTGAAAAGGAATGGCCAGTGGGTAGGAGGAGATGCAGAAAAGCCTGGTATCACAGCAACCAGGCGAAGAGAATTTTAAGAAGAAAGGCGAGGTAAAGAGTGCCAGAGCCGAAGAGAGCTCAAGTAATTCAAGGTCAGGATGTGAAGAGGAAGTAATACAATTGGCTACAAGAAAGTCGAATGTGCTTATCTGAAGGCTTCTGCAGATATCTGTTTGGCCTTTCATTTAGTTCAAAGCTGAATTCTAGCACTCTGTATAGTGTCTCATTTCATCAAGCATTTTACCTTTTTCTTTCTCGACCTATGAGGTCCCAACATTAGCCATTCTGAATGTAAACTTAAGGATTTCTAAATTCAGCATGGCCCCTGGCCATGATATTGAAGTACATAAAGTTTGTCTTCACCATCCGATATTTCCCTCTCCCCTCCCCAGCCTTGTTTACATTCTCTTCCTTTGACTTCAGATTCTTGACATGGTCCTGCTTTGTCACCCCACCTTCCCGCCATAGAAATGCTTCTCAGGAAAGAACTTTATAAGTGAATTTATCTTGAAGCCGAATATGGTTTTTCTCCCAGTACAGGGGAGAAAATGTTAAGCATCCTTAGTGGGTTGGATGTTTGGGGGTGGCATGTCAGTGGATGCAGAAGTGATTTGGGGCCAGGAAGTTTTTACCAATGCCGATCGATGGTGACCTCTTACCACAAGGCAATCCTTGCCTTAGGGAGGAGGTAAGGCAGTGCAAGAATGCCCATTTCCCCCTCCTAACCCCCACTAAACCTTTGGAAGGCTTAAAGGTCATAAACATTTATTACAGCCGTAATGTTCTTTTTGAAAATTATATTTTTGGCTTATAGTATTTCAATGTACTTAGTTGCTAACATAATAGCCAAGGAACACATATCTTTTATCTTGTTTAAGGCCAGTTACTCTGTCACTGTTTTGCTCGGAGCTATTGGAATAACTTCAAATGTTATTGGACAGACAAGTTCAACTCTACAGAGGCCATATATCCATGTCCATTGAAGCAGCTGTTTCCTATTGAATTTTTTAAAGCAATATTAATGGCTGACTTCTGTACAGCCAAGGAGCTTGATGGTGCCTCTAATTTAATTCAGTTGTTTAGGAAAGGGAAACAATTTCATTAATCATTTTTTAAGAGCCAGTTTATGCATGCAGTATAGACACTGTATTTCCTGAAACAGTCTTTGCTGAAGTTCTTTGGGAAAAAAAAGAGTATCTCCATAAGTGAAAAATTTTATTGTTAAGAACTTTGTTTCTAAAAGTAAAGGTAAATGACAAGAGTATTTGCCTATTCTCACATGCAATGAAAAATGGTATTAACTTTTACTCGGTATATTATTTCAAATGTGTTATACTTTCATGCATAGGTTTGTATCTTTTGTAAATTAGTTTTGCTTTTTTTTAAAAATATATATATATTATTGATTTCAGAGAGGAAGGGAAAGGGAGAGAGGGATAGGCACATCCATGATGAGAGAGACTCATTGATTGGCTGCCTCCTGCATGCCCCACAGTGGGGATCCATCCCGCAACGTGGGAATCAAACTGTGACCTCCTGGTTCATAGGTTGACCTCCTGGTTCATAGGCTGAGCAATTAGTTTTGCTCTTAATCTTCTATTTTCAAGCCTCATGGAATAAGTGTATTGTGTAAAAATATTCTTCTACCAAAAGAGAGGAGGAAGGGGAGAGACCCTAACATCTCACCAGCAAAAGGCCCCCCAGTACCGAAGGCATGGCTGGGTCCTGGCCAGAAAGCTCAGCAACAAGCTTCGGAGGGGCAGGAAGTAGTAGATCACCAATGCCTGCTGTTCATGTTCGATTCGTGTTGTGTAAGAAATGCAGAGGGGAAATCTTCAGCACATCCCTTAACGGCCTGGCTAGAATAGAATCATTGGGTGAACTGATAATAACTATAGTATTTAGAAAAAAGTACTCTCTAAGAAATGGGAGCATTATTCCAAAAGAACGGTGAGAAATAAATCATCAGAAAAGAGAGACAGCCATAGAAATGTAGGTACAGAAATAATCTACTCAGGACCTGGTGCGATTTTATTTCCCCTGAGGTGCTGTCAAGGACCATTAAATAGAAGAGGCATTTGCTAGGATAGAATCATAAGACTGTCAGAGCAGAAAGGGTCATCTCTAGTCCAATCTCCTAATTTTACGGTGAGAAAACCCAGGCCCATTTATACAGGGGCAATAATGCTCTCTGTGAATTCTGCTACAGGACAGGCATTCTGGGAGAGATGGGGACCTTGAACTAGACCTCATGCCCTTGGATGGACATGGGGGAGTTAAGAGGGACTGGTTTGCAGGACGGAAGCCTGATCTCATGGAAAGAGCGTGGTCTATGAAGGGTACAGCAACAGAGGGAAGGTCATATCCTGGAAGAAAAAAAGTAGCCTCGGCTGGAAGGGCTGAGGCAGCAGGAGTATCCTGATAGACAGATGGCACATGGCTATTTTGGGGAGGCCGGCCGTTGGGACTGGGAAATTCAAGGAGGTAGTGGACCCTGAGCAGGTGACTTTCACCTTCCTTATTCATCGTCAATCTAGAACACAGGTGAGAACTGATAGATGCAAAGCAGACAAATGGTGTGTTCCAAGAGGCGAGGCTATAACTTCCTAAATTCCTCTTAAAGGAAAGGGCTTTTCTAAGAAACTGTAGGATGTGGGAATCCAGCTGTGAGGAGAAGAGGTTTTTAAGTCCCATGAAAATGCATTTATTCTCTTCTAATATTGCAGACCCAGCTCCATTTAGAACACTTTTGTGCATTATCAGGCTACTTTTCAATTTAATAGACGAACCTAATCTAGGGATTTTGCCCTAGCAATTTTCAAATATGACTTATATTAGCATCACAGGGATAGAGGAATAGAAGAAAATTTGCCCTTTCCTTCCTCATTAATAATACGGATTGTTCTCATGCCTGGATTTAATAATAGAACTTTGAATTGTGGGTCTTGCTTTTGTTTCCAGAAAAAAAAAACCCCGAAAGTGGAGAATAATGTAATTGGAATATCATGCAAAATTTCAGATGAGTGGGATAATCTTGCTGGTTGAGAATTAATATTATTCAGGTCAGCATTTACGGAGACTTTATCATGTGAAGGAGCTTTGAATTGAAGAATACTATGGTACGACGATTACTGTTATATGTCAAGTTGGCTAGGTTATGGTGTCAAAATGTTTGGTCGGATACCAGCTTAGCTATTGCTGTGAGGGTATTTTTGTATGTAATTAACACTTAAATCAGTAGACTTTGAGTAAAGCAGATTACCCTTCATATGTGGATGGGTCTTGTTCAATCAGTCGAAGGCCTTAACAGCAAAGATTGAAATTTCCCGAAGAAGGAATTCTCCTCAAAACCGCAACATAGAAACCCTGCCTGCGTTTAATGCAACATCAACCTTTGCATGAATTTTCAGTCTGCAGGCCTGCTCTACAAATTTTATACTTGACAACCCCCACAATCACTCAGACATTTCCTTAAAACATCTATCTATCTATCTATCTATCTATCTATCTATCTATCTATCTATCTATCTATCTATCTTACTGGTTCTGTTTCTCTGGAGAATGCTGACTAAAACATGGTCTCTTTTCACACTGAGAATAAATCAAACAGAAAAATCTTCAATATCTGAGGTAGCTTGGTCTGGTTAGGCCAGTAGCATTTGCATTTTTTAAAAAGTGTTATCAGGAAAACAACACTTCTCAATACATTGTACTTCAGTTTCTCCTTCCAAGACTTAATTAGTTTTGTCTAAATTTGAATCACAATAAATTTTGCATCTGCTGAACATCTGCCATTTTTCCTATCAGGAGCTCTTCAAGCCAAGTCTTAGCAGGGACACGTGAAAGTCCCTTTGAGGCCATAGCAAATAGGAGAATTTGAGAATCTGAAGGGCACTTTGATGAGCAGTCCAATTCATCATGTGTTGCCAAGCATTTATTTAAAATAGTGTCATGTTAAGCAATTGATTTATTGCTTGTTGTCAATCACAAGACATTGAACTAAACCAGGAATTAAAAAAAGCCTTTTCTACTCATATTTTTATGATTTCTTAAAAGTTGATTCAACCTAAAAGGATCTCTAATCGAGTGTACTGATTTTGCAAATGAAGGGCAGAAAAATGAAGTGATTTTGAATAGTGATCTATTTTCAACTAGCAGGCAGAGTGAATTTGTAAAACTATGTCAGATCATGTTATACCTACTCAAATATGTTCAAGGATGTCCCAACTTACTTTGAGAAAAAGCTAAAGTCCTTTCAAGTTTACAAGCTGCTACTTTATCTGCATCTTCTTTCTATGCCCCTTGCTTACCATTCTGACCTCATCTCCTACCATCATCTTCCTGGCTCCATCTGCACCAGCCAACCACCCTGGCCACCTTGATGTTCTCTGAGCAGACAGGGAGTTCTTTCACTTCAGGACATGGGTAGGAACCCACTTATGCACCGAAGGGGTACACAATGGTGTGCTCCAAGAGGCAGGTAATTAAGTAGTTGAAGTGGCAGGAGCATGTTCAGAATTAGGGAAGTCTATCAGCAGATTTTGAAGACCCCAACTTGTAGGAAAACTGAGGAAGGAATCTTCGTTTCCGCATCACAGGGAAACAAAGCTACACACGACCTTTAATTCAGCAAGCATACTGAGCATCTACAATGTGCCAAATGCTTTAGGCTCTGGGCATAACGCTGGAGACAAAGAGAGCCCCAATCCCTGTTCTAATGGAATGTAGCTTTTAATGGAAGAGGACACACAGCAAAACAAATAAGTAAGTGTGAGAGCATGCTCAATGTTATAAAGAATACTAATGTAGGAGAGAAGGGAGAGATAAGAATTGCCAGAGCTGGGCAGAGGGGCAGTGGGGAGGGGAAGGTTCCATTTTATATAGTGAAAGCCCTACTGAGAGAAGGAGATATTTAAACCGAGACTGAGAAGAGGTGAGAGAGTTGAGCCATGTGGGTATCTTGGAGAAGCGTGGAGAGGGCTGGAGTTATCAATCTGTGGCTGAATGAAATGGCCAAGAAAGTGAAGATCAACGAGACAGAGAGGGAGCCTTACCCTGGGGGCCCATCTCATTTTGGAGAACAGGAGGAACCAGCAAAAGAAAACTGAGAAGGAGCAGCCAATGGAAGTAGACTAAGAGGATGCTGGTGTCCTGAAAACCAAGAGAACGTGTTTCAAGTTGGAGAGAACAATGAACTATGACATAGGCTGCTAGTAAGTCAGGTTACCCAAAGACTGAGTATTAGATCTACAACATGGAGATCTTTGGTAACCTGGACAAAATTAGATTCAAAGCAGCAGAGAGAGTATAAAACAGAAGGGAGTGGATCAAAACAGGAGAGCAGGAAAGGAATTGGAAATAGCAAGTTCAGACAACTCTCTCTTTTTTTAAAAAGGCACTTTGTTTTATTCATTTGGCATGTATTTATCTCATTTACTCCTGAAACAACTTTATAATGTGGGTAGTAGTATACTCGTATTTTGAAATGGAGGCATAGAGAAGTTAAGTCATATGCCCAAATCAAACAACTAGTTACTGGTGGAGGTTGGGTAAGTAAGGGAGATGTCATTTTATGAGTCCCATTTTACAGATGAAGAAACTGAGATTCAGAGAGATTAATGCTTCATTCATATTGGCAAAGCTGGTAAGTGGCAAGATTGGGTCTCACAGGTCCAAATTTCATGGCTTTAACAAGACTCGTATAAAAATTATCTTTAAAAACGTAGAGTTCTTAATGGCCCTTGAAAGATCTGAGAGCCGTGTAATGCGAACGCTAAGCATTTGCTGTATATAAAAATTAAATGCAGGGAATGCAAATAAGGGATGCAGAGGACACACATTAAAAGCACCGAAGTACCGTTTAACACCATGAAGGGTAACCGTGGACCACTGAGAAACAGTCATAAAGGACAATCCACCCAAGCATGCAGAAATCAGACATTGGATTGCTCTTTGGAAGCAAATGTCACTAGCAATTGCAAAGATATTTTTTAATCTATGAAATAAGTATAAACTTTCGAGTCTACGTCCTCCTTGTTCTCTTTTCTCCATGTTTAATAGCTAATTCACTTTGGTCAGTTTTTTTTCCAACATTTTTAAAAAAATGTATTTTATTGATTTTTTTACAGAGAGGAAGGGAGAGGGATAGAGAGTTAGAAACATCGATCAGCTGCCTCCTGCACACCCCCCACTGGGGATGTGCCCACAACCAAGGTACATGCCCTTGACCGGAATCGGACCTGGGACCCTTCAGTCCACAGGCCGACGCTCTATCCCCTGAGCCAAACCGGTTAGGGCTTTTCTCAACATTTGAATTGCAAGCAATTACAACTTCATCCACATGATGCTGTGAAGTTTGTAACCCCAAATTTAAGAACTTAAAAGAGTCCATTTTTGAACTCCTAATTCTTTCCTCTTAAGGAATGAGTGTAACTATTTACTACTAAGAATAAGTTTTAGCAATAAAAGAATTATTGTTTAGGCAGGACTTCGATCTTCCGGGTTCTGATAATCCGGGTACTATGCTACTATTTCCAGTAGTCGTGGTTGGTCCAGGCTAGTAGAAGCTCTGTACTCATTCAAGCACATGTCATGTGGAGCAATAACAACAAAATTTGGGGCGCATCAAGGAAAAATAATAAAGGAAGTTATACTCTAATGGGAATTCAGATTTCAATTTTAAAACTCTCCAAATCGTATAGCTATTTTTTTTTTTAAAAAAGGGAATATCAGTCTGGTAAAATATTAATGCAGTTACCTATCTGAAGGATTCTGCATTGCTAAATTTATGCCGAATATTATTGAGTGACAACATATGTGACATGGAGTATATTTTAAAATCGCTGATCCTTCATTTTCTATGTGGAACCATTTATTTGAAATTCAAAATACAAGAATGACAAAAGTGAACCAAGTTCCTCTTGCGGATCTTTTCCAAGTTTCTTTGCACTGTACGTATGTATCTTTTGTGTATGACAACATTTTAAAGGCTGTTTGGTTTCTTTATGTGGTCCTTACGACAGGACATTTATTTTTAGTAAGATTATTTATGCTATAAATATATCTTTTCATTTTATTGGATATTCTAATAAAATATATTTTACGTGAGATTTTTGGGTGTATGTTTGGAGGAAACAAAGCATAGCTACTACTGCATCAGCATGTTCATACAAAAAGTGTTGGGACTGATCCATTCTGAAGCCTCCGACAAGATATCATATTCCAACTCTGTTCAGAGTGTGAGGAGTATCAAGGTTGGGATTCTAAGAGTTAAAGTTAAGTGGAGGAAGATAGGCTCACTGAGGACACTGAGGTGTGTCCAGAGAGAGTACAGTAACTTATCATCAAAACAAAGCAAATAGAGTCACCATGTAATATATTTAAATATATTGGAGAAAGGCCGAGTATACCAGAAAATTTTCTCACAGAGGAAGATTCACAATGGAATTCTCTAGGAAAAGAGTGACAGCAATCCATTAACGTCTTTAAAAAAAAAAAATCCCTAAGGGAGATGAGCATGATGAAGTTGTAGCGTTTGAAGAGTTTGCAAAGCTTCTTCAGATAGTGAAATGTTGAACCAATTAAGATGAATCTCAGGGGCTTGGCTGGTGTGGCTCAGTGGTTGAGCATAGACCTATGAACCAGGAGGTCACTGGTGGATTCCAGTCAGGGCACATGCCTGGGTTTCTGGCTCGATCCCCAGTAGGAGGTATGAAGGAGGCAGCCGATCAATGATTCTCTCTCATTATTGATGTTTCTATCTCTCTATCTCTTTCCCTTCCTCTCTGAAATCAATTAAATATACATATTTAAAAAAAGAAGATAAATCTCAAGGGGAAAAGTGGCTGATGACCTTAGGGGTCAAGTGAGAAAATAATGATAGAATGAACAATAACCACATCCTACATGCCAGGGGCTGAGCAAGGTGTTTTAAGTTCGTACCTTAGCTTTGATTTTTACCAACGCCTTGAGGGCTCAGGGTGCTCACCTAATGAGCACAGTCTTCGGAATCCGACACTGGTGATCCTGTTATGACCCCCCTCCCACACCTTATTGGGGATTGGGCCAATTCCTGAAATGTCTTCCTGGCTCTGATTCTGACAGGCCTATTCTCCCCATCTCGACTTCTGAAGCTCTATCAGTGAATTCCCCCATGGATCAGGTAATCTTTCATCTTAAGGAACCAGCTCTGAGACTTGACTATATATCTCCATGTAGTTCCTTATAAATCGTGGCCACTGGGGACCGCATTTCTGGCTCTTCTCTTGTTATTCCTGCCAAATTCCATTGAATTCCCCTTTAACTAGTTGCTTTCTCCCTCTGCTTGTAGGATACAGAACATATCCTCTTGGAATTAACTCATAAAATATCTAAAGGTCAGAGCAAGAAACGGGTCAGATTCAGGTGGTCAACCTAGATTCAGGAAGGAGGAGAAAGTAAAGTAAGGCAAGATTACGAATGCTGGATTACATCTTCAGTAGAATCCTAGTGTGAGCTTGGCTCCAGACCAAGGCGGCTTTCAAAATCACAGTGTCACTGTAAAATAATGCTGCTTCTGCTCTTCGCTCTCTGCACTCTGATGCAGAGCAGTGCATGGCTGGCCAGGGCCCAACCATGTTTCCCTGAGGGAACTCTCAAAGGAGGGGCACACTGCTTCTACCCGGGGCAGGGGCAGGGGTATTGCAATGAATGAAAGGGTCTTACTACATGCACCCAAAGGTTACCAGTTCATTCCTGGTCAGGGCACATGCCCGGGTTTCAGGTTCCATCCCTGGTAGGGGGCATGCAGGAAGCAGCCTATCAATGTTTCGCTCTCACATTGACGTTTCTCTCCCTCTCCCTCTCCATTCTGCTCTCTCTAAAATTCAATAAAAATGTTTTGTTTTTTTTAAATCTGCAGGCAATCATGAGAACCCACGCTTTCCATTTGCCTTGGAAAATGTTATTCAACAGACATTTAATATTTCATTATTATTATAGTTAGAATTGTATTTTAAAGGGAGAATCTCCTTTTTGAGGTAGAGATGAGTGTGGATGTAGTGAATTTTTAATGTGCTAAGTTATTAACATTTTTAGACCCGAGGGACTGTCTTTTGTGATAGTGTTTTTATTCTTCTGACAGCGTAAGGGACAGTCACTCACACAGCAAACTTATGTTGTTGTCAGTTATATGCTGCACGCTGTGTTTGTACAGGGAGTAGAAAGATGAATAAGTTCCAGTTCTGACATCAAGGAACCTAAAATAGAGTCAGGAGAACTTAGAATACAGTCGAATTATTTTTAGGTTCAATGAAGTCTTTGAGGTGTCTTAAGAGGTGTCAGCATAGAATGCAATGGGGGTGTAAGGTAAGGTGACCAGATCGTCCCGCTTTTGGCGGGACAAAACCGATTTTTAACAATTTGTCCCGCGTCCCACGGCGTTTTAAAAAAGTCCATTCTTTCCAAAAATAGGGACGTTTTTAAAACGCCGTGGGACGCGGGACAAATTGTTAAAAATCGGGACTGTCCCGCCAAAAGCGGGACGATCTGGTCACCTTAGTGTAAGGGTGAGTCATCAATTTTATGGGGTTGGAAGGGTTAAGAAATCTCCACAGACTAAGACACTTCAGGCCAAAGAATGTGGGTGAGTAGACACATAAGTATAAAGAAGTGGGGCATATGGAAGGAACTTGCAGTTTTGCGAAAAACAATTTCTGACTGTAACACAGTAGATGGATAAACGAGATGTTAGATTGAAGGCAGAGAGAGCCTTAGGATGGCTTGGATGATGGGATAGATCAGTGGTCGGCAAACTCATTAGTCAACAGAGCCAAATATCAACAGTACAACGATTGAAATGTCTTTTGAGAGCCAAATTTTTTAAACTTAAACTTCTTCTAACGCTACTTCTTCAAAATAGACTCGCCCAGGCCATGGTATTTTGTGGAAGAGCCACACTCAAGAGGCCAAAGAGCCACATGTGGCTCGCGAGCTGCAGTTTGCTGACCACGGGGATAGATGATGGGTCATTCACTAAGATGGGGGAAGTTCAGAAGAGGAGCTAATATAGAGTACAGAGTAAAGTTTATTTTGAGATGTCTGAGAGTAATCTAAGCAGTAAAAGAAGTATTTCTGGACCACACAAGAAAGGTCTGATGCAGAAGCATGGATTTAGACGTGATTTGCATGTATGTGTCAAGCTGTTCAAGCTGCAGGAATTGATAAAATCACATAGGAGAATGTTAATATTGGAAAGCAATAAAACAGTTATCTATGGCTATTATCAATATTAGAGGACTAAGGAGGAAGGGGATCTGGAAAATTAACCAAGCAGTGGCAAGATAAATAGCCTGCGACTCGAGAGAACTATTTCCGGGTGTGGCTCAGTTGGTCGGAGCATCTCCAGTGAACGGAAAGGTTGCAGGTTTGACTCCAGTTCAGGGTACATACCTAGGTTGCAGGGAGGCAAAATCCTTTATCACATCAATGTTTCTATCTCCTCTCTCTCTCTCAAATCAATAAAAACATATCCTCAAGTGAGGATTAAAAAAAAAAGAGAGAAAACTATTTACTGTTAACCAAAGAAAGAGTTGTTGTTCCATGCAGGGAGATATCAATATACTAGTAGTCAGGTGAAGCAGGGAGGTCACGATTCAGAATAAAAAGAGACCAATGGGTTAGGACAGTGGTCGGCAAACTCATTAGTCAACAGAGCCAAATATCAACAGTACAACGATTGAAATTACTTTTGAGAGCCAAATTTTTTAAACTTAAACTTCTTCTAACACCACTTCTTCAAAATAGACTCGCCCAGGCCATGGTATTTTGTGGAAGAGCCACACTCAAGGGGCCAAAGAGCCGCATGTGGCTCCCCAGCCGCGGTTTGCCGACCACTGGGTTAGGATGTCAAACATGACCTTCACCAGAGCAGTGTGTCAGTGGAGTGGTAAGAGCAGAATCTTGACTACAGTTCACTGCAGAGCCATAAGACTACAGTTCACTTGCTTAAAAGGGACAGAATTGCTAGTGGGGAACTAAAAGCCAAAAGTATATATTTTAAAATAGAGGAACTTGAGCTTGTTTGGGCTTCTGAAAGGAGCCTATCGAGAAAGCAAGATGTTGAAATATAGAAGAAAGAAGAAGTAGCCTTTTCAGCAAGTTAGCAGAGGTGGTGGAGGAAATGGATTCAAGAACCCAGGTCGATTGGTTAGTCCAGAACATGAAGCATGCTTCTTCCGTAGAGACTTAGGGGAAGGAGTGGGGCTTGGCACAACCACAGTCCTCCCGAGCACCCTCCGAAGCATCCAGCACAGTACCCTCGTGCACATCTCCCTTATTGTTTTGGTAGGATACCCTGACTCACTGAATCGCTTTCTTTAGGATGTTAGTCTTCTTCTGATATTTAATCAAACATTGGTGCTTGTTTATTAGTTGTTTTCGTGTTTTTTGAAGATGCAGTCTTTCTGGCACAAGCATTTGCAAATTAAGGGTTATTAAGCCCACAAGAGCTGAAAAACCCTGATTGCCAGCCTTAATTGCCAGTTTTAGTTCTCCCAGTTGTGTGAGTGTTGCTGTCACAAGCAAATCCCAAATGTCTGTTTACAGGAGTTCTTCTGTTACGTCTTTAAGAACTTCAAAATCTGAAGCTACTCTCCTTATGTAATTTGCTCTGAAGTTTCCCTGAGAAACAAACCATTAGTTTCTGGTCACCTATAGTCTGTCTTCCCTTCCTTCTTTTCCTTTTCCTCCCTCCTTCCTCCCTTCCTCCCTTTGCTCTGTCCTTCCCTCCTTCTCTCCTTTCAGTAGTCTTTTTAAAATATATATATATATTATTGATTTTTTACAGAGAGGAAGGGAGAGGGAGAGAGAGTTAGAAACATCGATGAGAGAGAAACATCAATCAGCTGCCTCCTGCACACTCCCTACTGGGGATGTGCCCGCAACCAAGGTACATTCCCTTGACCGGAATCGAACCTGGGACCCTTGAGTCCGCAGACCGACGCTCTATCCACTGAGCTAAACCGGTCAGAGCCCAGCAGTCTTTTTAAAAAATATATTTTTTATTGACTTTAGAGAGGAAGAGAGAGACAGAAACATCAATGATGAGAGAGAATCATTGATGGGCTGCCTACTGCATGCCCCCCACTGGGAATCGAGCCCACAACCCAAGCATGTGCCGTTGACTGGAATCAAACCCAGGACCCTTCAGTCCACAGACTGACACTCTATCCACTGAGCCAAACAAGCTCGGACCTTCCAGCAGTCTTTTATTGGGAGCCACCAAGTGCCAGGCACTGTTCTTTGTCCTGGAACCCAGCAGTGGACAGTCAGACATGGCTTATGTCCCTGTGGAGGTTACTTTCTAATGGAGGAAAGGGGGAATAAAAAGTAAACACAACATGAACATTATTTGTGTCATGAAGTGCTGTAAAGGACATAAAGAAGGTTCTGTGATAGAGAATGAGATGTGTGTAAGGGGAAGGCTTTGTTAGATATGGTGGCGGGGGAATATCTCTAAGAAAGTGACATTTACTATCCAAATAAAAGATGAGGCAGCAACCATGTGAAGACTGAAGGAGAGAGTGTTCCTAGAAGAGGGAACAAGAGAGTCCAGCAGGATCTGGGAACCACAGAAAGGTCAATGTGGCTGCAGTCCAGGGAGTGGGAGGCTGGATGGGCTGAGAGAAGAGGTTGGAGTGAGATTATGTGAGGCTTTGCAGAGTTTCAATTATACTCAAAATGCTCCGGGAGGTAGAGCGCTTGTTTTTAAACAAGGCATTATGTAAATCCACATAGATATTTTGAAAGTACTTTGACAGCTGGATGAACACTAGGCTGGAGAGGGACACATTAGAAGCAGGGAGATCAGTCAGATGTCGATGGATTAGTCTTGGTGAGAGACGGTGGTGGCTTCGATTAGGGTGGCAGTGGTGGAGATAGAGAGAAATGGAAAGTGTTCAAAATATATTTTGGAGGGAGAACTGACCAGTAGACTGAATGCGGAAGGGATGTGGGGTCGGGAAAGGATCAAGGTTGACCTGGACTAGTACATTTCCGGCTGTACAACTGAGTGTCCCTTACCACGATCAGGAATGGTGTGGAAAGAGCAGTTTTAGGAAGAGAAGATGGGGAGGAAGCAAGTCTGACTTGGACCCACCACATCCTTATGCTCCATTTTTCCTGAAATGCCTCTCATCTTTTTTCTACATTAAAAAACACCCTACTGATTTTTTTAGGGCCCCATTTAAATATCACCTTCTCTGTGCTCCCATAGTCTATTGTAATTTTCATCCTATTGTGCTGTTGTTATAGAAGGTACCAACTGTTATTTCGGAGAAAATGAAATATGTTAGCAGGAGGGCTATCTGGGTTTCCATCCTGCCTTATTCTCAAGATAAAAACTTTTGCTGACTCCATTTGCAGGAAGCCAGGGATGACCTCAGGGTTTCATTGTGGTTGTTGACTTGTCTGCTTCTCTTGCTATGTCTGAGCAGCTTAATGAACGGCAGGGTCGGTGTGAATTTTTGTATTCCTTGCACTTAGCTCATAGAACACAGAAATAGATGTAGAAGAAACAACATTTAACTGCATAAATAGGGGGTCCCTAAGGATTATCTTTGTTCATGCATGGTAAGAGAGAAAAAGGAGCCGAATAGATCAGCTAACTCTAATAAGCAATGTTGTGTAGTTATACTTTGAAAAGCAAGTTACACTAGCTTTTATACTAAAAGCGAGATGTTTAGTAATATGTAGAAGCAAGTGGTTTCTCACACTAGTCAGAATTCAGCTCTGACCTAATTTTTACTGATGTGCACATATAGTTTTAGGGCTCTCAACTCAAGTTCAGCTCAGCAATTTTGGGAACTGAAGAAGAGTCACATAAAAGACTGCGGGTCTTTGCTTAATCAAAAGGAAAGACTCATGTACACAGACAACTGTATGGTGATTGCCAGAGGGGAGAGGTTTGGGGAGGTAAAAGAAGGGAAAGGGGGCATAAGTGGTGATGGAAGGACACTTGAGTTGAGGTGGTAAACACATAATACAACATACAGATGATGTATTATATGGTTCTATATCTGAAACCTGTATTATTTTATTAACCAATACCACTTCAACAAATTCAATTAAAAATATTGTAGTTCTGTTGATCTTATGAATAAGATCCATTCTCTTAATCATAAATTTCAAAGTCTTTTAAAACAGATACTGCTTAACATAGCGCGTGGTGTGTTTGTATAGGGGATGCTAGGAATAATTTTGTTCACTAAAAGAAGGTTGGCTACAATTCTTGAACTTGTTTTTTGTTTTGTTTTTTTAACTGGCAAAATGAAAAACTACTCTACATAGCAGAGAAACCAAACAGACAAAAAATGCTTTTTCTTAAAGTTATTTTTTAGCAGTATTAATAATAGGTACAATTTATAAGCACTTATCATGGGTCTGTTAGTATACCTACTGCTGTGGCAAAAACTATGGAATAATTCTGTTTTACAAGAATATAAAATTAAAAAAATAATTTTTGAAAAGTTACTGAATGATTAAAAATGTAAAGAAACACTTCAAAATAAGAAAATGGATGGGGATGAGACCTACCATATTTGAAAACAAATTTCAAAATGCAGTATTTAAAACTCCGTGACACTGATGTGATAATAGACAGAACAGAGAAGCACAATAATAGAGACCTGAAACACAATCCACTGTGTGTGAGGATTTAACACATGACAAAAGAGGCATCACAGAGCAGTGAAGAACAAACCAAGTTCAACACGTGGTGCACCACTTAGCACTGTTGTACTGTAAAAGCAATCAATTCAGTTATTCACTCTGCACCACTCACAGAAATACGTTTCAAGCAGAGAGAAGGGTTAAATATAAAATTGACCCATAGATAATATAAAAGAAAGTAGAGCTTACTTTTTATCAGGCTGCTAGAAGGGAAGGAGGACTTTCTAAGCTTAGAAATGATAGAAGAAAGCAACAAGGAACAGACATTTTTGGCTTATCATGTAGATACAAGTTTTGCACAGTACCTTAAAAAACACACACAAACAACCCCAAAACCTCAATCCAACTTAAATAAACTGGAAAATGATAGAGGAAGATACAGTATTTTTAGCAAATTTAAGAAATAGAAGTTTAATGTGTTTACTGTAAGAAGAATATAGACAGATTTCTCTAAAAATATAACTTTAAACACATACAAAAGAAATAAAGCTGATAAGCAACTGGAAAAATATTTGTCATCATTAGCATCCAAAGAAGTGCAAATGAAAATAAGATTCAAAGACTGGTTTTGCATATCAAAATAGCTTACATTCAAATTAATGAAAATATTTAGTGATGGAAAGTGTATGGTGAATATATATCCTCTTACATTATTAGTGTTTATATAAATTTTTTATATCAATTTAGTAATATTTATTGAGTCTAAAACATGCTCATATATTTTGATCTAAAATTCCACTTCTAGGAATCTACCCAAAGGAATTAGTTTCTAAAAGGAACACCAGAACATTCCTTTAGGAGAAAAGATGTGTACCAGTGTTTGTATTCGTATAGGTGGCTGCTGTAACAAGTTACCGTAAGTTTGGTGGCTTAAAACAACATACATTTATTTTCTCACAGCTTTGGAGGCTGGAAGTCCAAAATCCTTATCACTGGGCTGAAATCAAGATGTCAACAAAACTGTGCTCCCTCCACAATCTCAGTGAAAAATCTTTTCCTTGCCTCTTCCCGCTTTTGATGGCTACTGGTCTTCCTTGGCTTGTGGCTACATCACTTCAATTTCTACCTCTGTGGTCACATGGCTTTTTTCTCTTCTGTCTGTAGTCAAATCTCCCACTGCATCTTTCATATAAGAACACTTGTTATTGCAATTAGGATTCACCTAGATAATCCAGGATAATTCCTGCCCCTCAAGATCCTTACTTGATCCACATCTGCAAAGACCGCCCCCTCCCCTCCCCCTTCCCATAAGGTAACAATTACGGGCTTCAGGGATTAGGACTTGGATAACTTTGGGGGATGGTTTTCAGGCCGCCACAATGTACATGCATTCACCCCCACAAATACTTGTGCAAGACACTATACCCGATATGGAAGATGCAACAGTGAGCTAGAACATTGTACCTGCCCTCAAGGAGCTTACAGTTTGGTGGGAAAGACAGATAATAAACCAGCAACGAGTCTGCAATGAGAAGAAGGACATGGTGCTAAGGGGACCTGGCTGTGAGGGTGCCAGGGGAGGGAGGCAGTAACATGCCATTGGCAACCTACAAGATAAGTGGGCGTTGGCTAAGGGGTAACATGGGAAGAAGGATGCCCAGCTTACTTTCATACTTCATATGTACTTTCAAATAGAACGTATTTTAGTTCTCCTTATGCACACTGCACTCTTATTTTTGGATTTTTGTCTGTCTTTGAGCCTCTACGTGTGCTCTTGCCTCTTCATGGGGCACCTTGCCAACTCCTTTTCAACCTCCAGGTTTTAGCCTGCAGAGAGATGTTATTCTCTGCAGCAAAGTTTCTCCCAAGTATGTTTTTCTTCCATAGCACTTCCTACATCCCCTGCCACAATACGGAAACCCGATTCCAACTGCCCGTTCACTTGTACTAGATATCCCACACTAATTAGTTACTTCTGAGAGATCCTGGTGTATGTCTGTCTCGGTCACTATGGCAATGCTAGTTTCCTATTTCCTAGTATAGTACTTGGCACATAGTTGGTGCCCAAAGGTATTTGTTGAGTAAGTGGGTGAGTGAATGAGTGAATGAATAAACACAACTGGTGGGGAACTTCCAATTAAGCAAGATTCACTTACCAATCCTTTTGGCACTGAATTTTGATTAAATATGTGAATTATCAAGGTAGGCTAAGCACTAGATTTCACATAAGTCAGATAGAGGCAGGTTCAAGATTTGTATGTCTGGTTTTAGTTGTGTGGCCTAGCATCCCTTGGCCTCGTTTTTATTTTTTGGTCGATAACATTCAGAGCTTGGTTTAAAACAGTTTGCCTAAGGTCTCTTCCTGTCTTGCATCTCCTTGCCATTTCCCAGTCAAACTGTGTCTTTGTTTATGTATTTCTCTCCCATTGGAATGTCTTTTCTCCTCTTCTCTCCCTTGGAGAATTCCTAATAGCCCCTTCAGGCATAGCTCAGATATCTGCTTCTAAAGATTGCAGGACTCCTCACTTTTCTTTTCAGAACACTTTTTAGAGTATGTGCCACATTGCACATAATTTCTCATGTGTTTCCTATTCCACTAGCCTCCCCACCTCTTCACCCTCAACCAGGAGCAGGTATGATATTTTCAGGTTTTAAATCTCTTTGTATCCCTACTCCTGAGTGCAGTTCTAGCATCAACTAACAGCAAGTGCAATTGAATTCATTCTTTTTCCTCTTCTCCCATATTACACATGAGCATCTTAGAATATGGAGTAAGAAGAAGGGAGGAGTGATGTTAATATGATAGTAAATCAATAGCAACTGGGTACCAGCAGTGACTGCAGACCTACAGTTTACAGGTCTGCGTTGCTCAGCTCTGTAAGTCGAGTCCAGATGGTTACTCTGTGTAAATGTAATTATCATACTAGTATAAGCAATAAGTGGACTTGGCTGGGGTTGCTCAGTGCAAGGAAAGGCTGCCTAGTTTAGATATTAGGGAAGAGTAGTAGGGATTACCCTTTTTGAGCTACCTGGATCCCTTTAGTAATTTATTTGTAAATTGCTTAAATAGAATCTCAGTGGCCCTAGAAAGCTAGCACATATGCCTAGACTAAGCAACTTACTCTTCTCTCAGTTATAGGATGAGTCCTCAATGGCCCCTTTAAATCTTAATGACTTCCTCAGAGTGTGAAATGGTATAGTCTTCTGTGGTATTCCAACTTAAGCATTTCAAATCAAATCACATATTTATTGAGCTCTGTGAAAAGCATGATGCTTAGCTATGGGGCATACAAAGATGAATAAGATATAGTTGCTATCACCTAGGAGGGTACTATCTTATTGGGTACACAAGGCAGATGTGTGATAAATTAAATAATAATACACCATTTAAAGAACAATTTGAGAGACTCGTTGCAAAGATTCCATGAGGCAGTAAATGAGTAATTGGGTAGATTAATTATTCAGACTACATCTAGTAGGCGTTCCAGAGAGTGGAAAAAACCCTTTAGGTTATGTAAGGCTAATATTTCCCGAAGAAGGAAATATTTCAGTTAATCCTTCAACAGTTTCTGGGAAAGGGGAAGGAATTTGTACTGTCCGGAGATGTGAGTGGGAATGACCTGTTACCTGGGGGACAGGTAACACTGTCAATCAGGAAGTAGTAGGTAGTGGTTTGTCTTAGTTCATTTGGGCTACTGTAACAAAATACCACAGACGAGGTAGCTTATAAGCAACAGACATTTATTTCTCCCAGTTCTGGAGGCTGGAAATTCTGGGACTGGTGTGCCAGCGTGGTCAGTTGATAGCCCTCTTCCGGGTTGCAGATTTTCCATTGTATTCTCAAAGAGTGGAAGGGGTGAGGGTGCTCTCTTGGGTCTCTTTTGTAAGGCCATCAATCTCATTCATGAGAGCTCTGCCATCATGATCTAATCACCTCAAAGGCTCCTTCTCCAAATATCCTTACCATGGGCATGAACTTTGGTGGGAATCAAACTTTCAGACTATAGTATGGGTCAAGCACCAGGATCAGACAGTGAAATTGCTGAGAGGAAGCGCAGTCTGTAATACAGTATTTAGCAGGAAACTGGTCTTGGCCAGAAGTCAATATACTAGTAAAGAGGTCCAGCATAAAGGAGAAAGATGTCAAGATAAATGATTGTACATAGATAATAGTTCATTATAGCAACAACGGTAATTAAAAAATAATAGTGACAGCAGCAGTAATCAACAATTTTCTGGTGCTTGCTAAGTGCCAGTCATGTATATATATATGTATATATATGTATATATATGTATGTGTATATATATATATATATATATATATATATATATATATATATAATTTCATTCCATGTATTCATCCTTCTAATCCTCACTAATTTATAGAGTAGGTGCTACTATAATTCCCATTTTACAGAGGAGGATATTGATTCATCAACCCACAAAGTAGATGATACTTCCCAGTCAAATGGCATAAGGGAATCCTGTCCACAAATAGTACCTGGGCAAAGGCTATCTTAGGAAACGTCCAGACCTATAAGGATCTGAGAATCAGGCACGTTGTTGGGAAATGGTTTATTACACAAGGGTCTTTAAATTGGCCTGAGCCACCCATTCACCATGTACCCACCAGCCTATGAATTTAAGCCACAACTACCCAGTGGTGTTTCTTCCATTTGGCCTGGGGTTGCTAGGACTTTCTTACTTGGGCTCTATTTCTGCCTATTCTGTCCTTCTAGCTCTGAGACCTCTGCCCTGATTCCTGCCCCCAGCTTCTGCATTGGTCTTCAAACTTGGTATTCACCAGTGGCCTTTGACGTGGCACTGGCCTTGATTTTTGTCCTGGTGGACTGTCTCTAGCAGGAAGTCCTGGTTTCCATTCTAACCCCCAAACTCAGTCTTGTGGGATCCAACACTGTCCTCACCCAATAGTCCTCATAGGCCAACTCTAGGGCTCCGTTTTCACCATTCCCCGAAGTGAGGATAGGGTGTGATATGGGTAGGCTCAGGCATGAAAAATATTTGATCTGTGTTTGGAAGTCGATGAGTTTGGCTGGAGCCGAGTTCTTCGAGGAAACATTGGAAGACAAGCCTGGTACAGTCTGTTGAGATCAGGATGGGACGGGCCTTTAATCTTTAAATACTTGAAATGTAGCATCTCTAACCATCAGATTTAATGTGAAAACAATTATAAAACTAATACTGCAATGTGTCTTAGATGCTCCAACTCTGGGCTATATTTGCAAAATTAAAGTCACACATGGGCTCTATATTAAATATATTTTTCTTTCTAGTTTCAAGGAATATATATATAACCCCAGGATGCCTTAAATTAATGTTTCTTCAGGGGTGGTTCATCAAGCTCAGATATATAAAATGAAAATTTCTAGGTGATGTCCTGGATCTACTAGATCAGAAACTCTTTGAGTTTGGAGTTAGTAGATTTTTAATTCACATCTCAGGTGATTGTGGTGCACACCACGTTTTTCATAAAAGGAAGACCAATAAACAGTACAGCCACACAATCAGACTTCAAAGAAAACTGTAAGAACTTCTGTGAGATAGTATGATTCTAGTGATAGTTTTGTATCCTTAGCAATATTGTTACTTATCTTAGTATCTCACCATTATGACTCTGCTTTTTTATTCTCAGTCCCAACCTCTTTAGCTCTTACCACTGGCATTCTCTACTCTCTTACTTCTCTGATTTTTTGCTTACTTATGGTTTCTACTATCTGATGGCTTATGCTTCCTGCTCTTTCTCTGGATTTTTGTCTGCTCTGCCTTTCCTCTCAACTGGTGATGTTGTCATTGTCCAAGCAGAATTTGATGGACAAGGTCTTAAATCAGAGATTAGTAGATCTCTGAAGGAGATAGGGCTCATAGTTTTTATTTTCTATCCTCATGAATAATTTAATACCTGCGGGATTATAGAAGAAATAAAACTATGATTTATATTTCCCAAGTTATGTAATTAAAATCACATCTTCTATCATGTTCCCCCATCTCCCTGTAATGCTACACATGCCCTGCATGCAAACTCTCCAAGAGAGACAACATGAATTATTTAGTTTCTTACTTTCCCAAGTAGCGTGGCCCTGCTGGCAGAGGTGCCATGTCATTTCACAGGTCCCTGGCCGGCCTTGAGTCAGGCACCCATCCCTGGTGTGAGAGTAGTAAGGCCACACGGTCAACTTTTCTTAAAATCATCAGCCCCAAACTATGGACTAGTGAAGAACTTAAAATATAAACATATCTCTCAAATATGTGGCCACATTCATATTTGGTGATTTAGAGCTTTTAGGATAGACTAGTGTATTGGGTTTTCTTTAAGGGTATTGTGAAAATATAGTCTAATACATCATCACTTGCTTCAAGTATTTGGATTCACTTGGGCATGACTCTGGACACAGAAGTTGCTCACAGTTGGCTACCTCAGTGAGTATTGGTCACTACGGACTTCCAGTAACAATGTTAAGATAGGGATGAGCATATTCCAAGAATCACACACTACTACTTGTGTATTTCAGAGAGACCGGATGCGCAATAAAGATTCATGAAACTATATTTCAAGCGTTAACTAAAAACAAGACAATGAAGTTGGTTGAGGGATCCAATGATATAAAAAATAAATCACAGGCCTATAGCTTCTTCAGACCAGAGAATCAATTACTTGTCAGGTTCCTTGAGAAACCATGCATTATTATCTATCGCAGGCATAACAATTGATTATTATGGGCTGTACTTAAAAAAGTAAAGAAGCCTTGATGGGTAGGCATCTGTTTTCTCACAGTAGCTATGAAATGCTGGTGCCCCCACATGGGAAAATGTGGGAAAAATGATTCAACACATGCCATGATGGTCATATTACAGGGAAATGTAAATGGATAATCATTTTCCTGAATACTAGCTATTAAGCATATTACATGGAGCATGAAACTCCTATTCAAAAAGTATTGCTCCTTGCAGAGAGGAGATTCAAAGTTTATATTCTGTAAAGTCTTTTCTACTGACATAATTGTGAATATTTACGATGTATAGGAAGTTCCCAACTATCCACTCAAATATTTATCAAGAGTCTATTATGTTCTAGCCATTTTGTGCCAGCCACGGACAAGATAAAGTCCCTCTCCCATGGAGCTTACTTCCCAGTGGAGGACAGCAGAGACAAACCTGATGATTTCAGATAGTGGCAAGTGTCTCGAAGCAAATAAATTAGAGTAATGGACTAAAGAGTAAGCAGATGGGTAGCAGTGAAGTACTTTTACTAGAATGGCCAGGAAATGATGCTCAAAGGAGATAAAAATTGAACTGAGATCTGGATGAAGAGCAGCAGACGCACCTATTTAATGCTGGTGAAAGTGCATATTAACAATACTTTAGCATAACCTATAGAAAGTTGAAGGCACACGTGTCCTATGACTCGGGATTTTCTCACCTAGATACATATATGCAACAGAACTGCCACCATGTCTGGGCCAAGAGTTACTTGGAATACTTACTTGTCTACTTATCTACTTAGTAATGATGCTCACATCTGTGCCAGCTGCACCGTGCTCAGCGCTGGGAGGGTGGAGTTGGTATGTGTTGCATAACATTTCTGACTGCTATTAATTTGCTAAAAAAAAAAAATGTATTTCTCCAAACACCTACAGTGTTTCACAGTTTCATAATCTCAAACTGAAAACAAACCAAATGTCCATACACAATAGAATGATTAAATAAACCGTATTACTTCTACAATGGAATAGTTTCCAGCAATGGAAATGAATTACATGTACATACTCATTATGAATGAATCTCCCAGACGCAATATTAAATGAAAGAGGCCAGACACAAAATATGGTATGTAATTCCATTTATATGAAGCTCAAAAAGGAGGCAAAGCGAAAGGCTAAGGTTTAAGGGATGTGAGCCCAGGTGGTAAATCTGAAAACAGGCAAGGAGGTGATTACTGTGTAGGTGAGGATAGTAGACCTCTACGGGGGGTGGTTAGTGCTCCGGAAGTGGCCAGGTGGGAGGCTTTTAGGGTACTGACAGTGTCTATTGCAGATTATATTTAGATGGATCTTCCCTTAGTGCTACTTTATTGAACTCTAAATTGTTATTTTGTGCGTATAACTATTTGTTATATTTCACAGAAGAAAAACGTTAATAAAAGCACAACCCATACATAATTTGAGTACTACTTGTACAATAGAATGAGAACCAAGTCAAAGCTTACTTTTTAAAACATAAAAAGTAAAGAAAAACATATATGAAGATAAAAATTATTAATATTTTGTTGTGTTTATAATGATTAAATTATTAAACATGAATTGTCTCTGCAATAGAAACATTTTATTAATTTTTATTTGCTACCTCATTGCTGTTTATCTATGAAAGATGCTAATGAGTGATTTATTCTTACCTTAAACCATACCAGAAGGTATTCTAGCTATTAGATTGCAATAGGAATGGAAAAAATATTTTAAATTTTATGTAATACCCTTTATGCTGAGAATGCCTTATGGCATTTTACAGAGTAAACATGAGTAATGAATAACAAATAACAAGTTTTGCCATTGTTATGCATTTAAAACTCTATACATATCAAATATGGAAATGTTGGCCAGAATGCAAGAATTTTGCTATTATTAATATTTATTTCCGAGCCTACTAGGAGGGCATATATAACGAAATACCATCTATAATAATAAAAGCATATCATGCAAATCGGCTGAACGGCTAAACAGAACAACCATCTGGACGACCACGCTATGACACGCACTGGTGCCAGGCCAGCCAAGGCGAGTGCGATGCGATTGGTTGGGGGGCCTGCCATTGCCCCATGATCGCCCCTCAGAAGAAGGCTCAGGCCACTGGCTAGCAGGACAATCAATTGGGGCATTCCACAATCGCCCCAAAGAAGGAGGCCCAGGCCACCCACTGCGGGGAGATCAATGGGGGGAGTAGGAGGGGAAGCTTTGTCGGAATCAGGGAACGAGGCAGGGGAGAGGGAGCAGGGAGGGGGGGTGTTTGTGGTGGCGAATGTGGGCAGCACCAGGCCAAGGTGGGTGCAGGCAGGGGCGGGGCCATGAGGCAGCTGGGGCAGCAAGGGCCCTGAGAGCCGGGGCCGGGGCTGCGAAGGCCTAACCTTGCACAAATTTCGTGCATTGGGCCTCTCTAGTGTTGAAATAATGAAGGTCAACAACCATAAAAAAGGTTTACCTGCCTACTTATCTACTTTGTGGATGCTCACATTTGTGCTTACCATTGTGATGCTTACTACTACTGTTAGGAGTTGGGCTGTGTTATATACAATGTTACGGACAACTGCTGATTCCTGGATAACTTAATGCTCAATCCGCCATGTGGCATGGCACTGACAGGGTGTGTAGCAGTGTCGCCACAAAGGAAAACCTTGCATGCTTTTTCTTTGCTGTAATTTCTTTATTCCTGTGTGTGTGTGTGTGTGTGTGTGTGTACGCACACGCACACACTTGACTATGTCTTCACACACTAAAAAAGTACCGTATCTATTCACTACAGATTATCACCCAAAGTGATAACATCTATTGCTAGCTCTTAGTCACACCTGGTGTATTTCAGGCACCTTAAACTTGGAGCTTGAAGGTTGCTAAGACAGGAGTGAAGTACATAGCAATAGGAACCCAGGGACCCTCAGGCAGAAGAGATGAAGATGACACAAAAGTCAATGCTAGAAAAAACCTATGGAGGCAGCCTTCCTGGTCCTGTGTAAGGCCAGTGGCAGGGTAGGCATAAAAACTTCACAAGGAAAAGATCTTGAAATGAAATTACTACAAAAGGTAGAAAGACTTAAAACCATAGGATTTGCTTGGGCAACAAGATAGGTGGTTAAAGAACAGTGATTTTGCTGGGCTCTGTGAGGCACTAGATACCAGAACCTACCCATCCCTATCTGCAGGTGGCAGGCTTGGTGACTGACTGTACCAGCTGCAATGCAAGGAAGCCAGGCCAGAGAAGGACCGTCCTCTCTCCAAGAAGAACCAGTGCAGCTCGGCCAGGAGTCTCCACCATGGAGGTGGCTCAGCCCGGCACTATTTCTCTGGGATGGGCCAGCAAAGATCCACCTCCTTAGAGAATAGCAGCAGGCACACATGGAGAATTTCTTCAGACTTGTCTTGGGCAGGGCCTTCTCCAAGGCGGCTGCACCGGGAAATGGGATCCCTGGAACAGCAGCATGAGCATCGCCTGGAAACTTGCTAGAAACGCACGTCCTTAGGTCCTACTCTGGACCTATTTCATCCAAGTTTCCGAGAGCGGGGACCAGCCTTTTGTATGTTAACCAGTCCTCCAGGTCCTGCTGGTACCCGGTAAAGGTTGAGAACCACCATCCCAGAGCAACCCGCTTCCTGTAGAGACGGCAGGATCCTCCAACGTCAAGGCTCTCACGACCGGGGGGAGAATCACCAGGGGTGGCCCTGGCAGTCACTACAGGGGGTGACCCTGAGTTCTAGCTCCAGCGACAGTATCCACAGTTAGTGACAGCGCCGGCGGCCGAGGTGCGATGGTGGCAAAAGCAGCGTTGTGTGGACTCTGGGGAAACCCAACCTTCTTTCCTGCGGGGTTTCTCCCAGCCTCCAGGCCATCTCTGCACCTTCCCTGTGATCGCAGAGCAGGTCAGCGGGCACGCTGGACTCCGGAAAGCAGTCTGGGGCACTTAGGACCACTCAAAGGAGGGGGGCCAGGGGGAGGAGAGACCCAACACTTTGTCTGTGATGAGGGCTCCAGGGTCACGTGGTGCAGCTCTGGGGGCTGCCTTTTACATCCACAAGGAGGATCTTCATCTATTAATTTACATTTTCAGTCAGTTTGTTTAAATGTTAGAAGTTGAAAGGTTCTTACTGACGAATCAAGGATCAGCCTCCTGATTTAGGGCACTCCTGACTCCACACTGGCATCGAGAAGGTGGCCTTCGGTCTAGAGCAGTGGTCGGCAAGCTCATTAGTCAACAGAGCCAAATATCCACAGGACAACGATTGAAATGTCTTTTGAGAGCCAAATTTTTTAAACTTAAACTTCTTCTAACGCCACTTCTTCAACATAGACTCACCCAGGCTGTGGTATTTTGTGGAAGAGCCACACGCAAGGGGCCAAAGAGCCGCATGTGGCTCGCGAGCCGCAGTTTGCCGACCACGGGGCTAGGAGATGTTAGCAAGGAAGGAGTTACTACTCCCGCCTGGAAGCAGCCGCGGGGGGGGGGGGGGGGGGGGGTTATGACAAAGCAAGCGCTCAGCGGGAACGTGCTGCCTTCCTTCTCTCGGGGAAATGGAACTAAAGTCCATCTCGTCCTCAGGAAGAAACACTGGACCTCTGTCTCATCTATGGCTTATGTTATAAGATTTAACATTCTATCCGTGTTTTTAAAAATATATATTTTTATTGATTTCAGAGAGGAAAGGGAGAGAGAGAGAGAGAAACATCAGTGATGGGAATCATTGATCAGCTGCCTCCTGCACGCCCCCTTCTGGGGATGGAGCCTGCAACCCGGGCATGTGCCCTGGCCTGAAATCGAATTGTGACCTCCTGGTTCATAGATCGATGCTCAACCACTGGCCCACACTGGCCAAAATAAGATTTAACATTTTTAAAAATGTGCAACAGTGTGAGGACATTGTTAAGATCTAGCATAAAACAGTGAAAAGTTGAGACCGGAGAAGACTGAGGAAACTAAATATATTTATGGGAAGGCTCCTTTGCCTTGCGGTTTCTTTCTCCTTTAAGGAAGATTGAAAAAAAAAATTACTTCTCGTACCTTAATTATAAAGCCACATCCGATGTTAACGAAATGTTGTAATGGCTAAGCTTAAATATCCCCCCCCCCCCCCCGCCCACTGAAGAATACATCACATCATTTCCATATGAAAGGGCTGCAGCCATCTACAGACTTTTCTGCAAAGTTTTTGAAACGGTGGAAACAGCCATATTCATAAATCCATGGTGCTTAAATGGCCATGAGCTGTAGAAATCTTACTTTAATGGTTTTTAGCATATAAATGAGTGCAGAATTTGTTGGAAGCAAGTTATTGCTATACTGGCACTTCCTCGTGGGATTCTCTGACTACATATTATTGGCTATATTTATGGTGTGGAATACCTTAATAGTATATATCTTTATCAAGTCAAAATCTTGATAGTCTCACAAGTAGTAATATTAACTTTTTAATTTTTTTTACAGAATCATCAACACACAGCAGATCACTATGAATAATTGAGATTTGAAATGTGATGGGTCCCAAACCTACCTACCTTCAGAATAATGTGAGAAGCTGTCATAGATGCATGCAAGGGTATTTAGGTGTTATAAATTACACGACTGTAACCTACTTGTAAGCTGTGCAGATTTCAAATATTCCTCAGCTTATCAAGTAGATGTGCAAAGTATATCACACCTGGGCAGAAATAAACGTTGTTAGGAGAAATTTCTGTTAGGGAAGCTTCTTATCTAGTTATATTCACTCTGGGGGCCAAGCATCTATACACATAGTAGCTAGTGGTGTTCTTTCTCACCTTTGTGAAGGTGATAAAAGGAATTTTTGGAGATTTATTCAACCCGTAATCTATAGTGACAACTATTTGCAACTTGCTAAACATAGGGATGTATCTCAACTGCAAAAAGATTCTGCTTTTAGTTTTCAGATTCTTCTCACTTTGCAAGTTGAATTGGCCGGTCTCCCGTAGTGCGGAGGGAACAGCTTGGTTCTGGGCTCACTGCCCCTAAGATGTTTGCTTCCTGAGAGGGTCCCTTCTGACCTGGTCTCAGCTTTTGCTTTCAGTCAAATCTCTGGAGACCTGAATCTGTAGCAGAGGGCAAACGTGGCAAGTTTTGCTCCCTTTTCATGTAGTCTCAAAATTGTGGTCATGGTTATATTTTGCCACTTCCTGCTTGGTGCGCCAAAATGAAAATGTGTATCTCTTTGCACTGGTCAAAACCACGAAAGTGATTGTGATGGTTTTCAAGCACAGATGCAAGTCCTTGGACACCTCTCGCACGAGAGGTGGACTCCACTAGTAATTCTCCGCTCCTAGTTTACGGAGAGGCCACCGTGACTCCTTCCATGGAATAGAATGCGGCAGGGAGACGCGATGTGAAAAACAAGGCCAGGTTAGAAAGAGCCTGACCCCCTTCCTTTCCTCTCGCTTTGAAAATCCAGCACCAGGTTCTGAGGAAACCAAGGCCACAGAGAGACCTGGCTGACAGCTCCTACTGAGGTTCCCACCAGCGGTCGGCAGCAACCACAGACACATGAGTGAGGGGGCCTTGGCTCCCAGCCGCCGTTGGACTGCGTGAGAGGCTGGAGCTGCAGGTGACTGGCCGGGTCTGGTCAGCCTTCAGGGTCCTGAGAGAGAACAATGATCGCTGGAGTCTGTGAGGGGTTGTGATCCAGCAATAGACAACCAGAACAGCGCTGATGGCCCCTTGGTAAAACCGAAGTTTGTGCGAGGCATCTGGCCCTTTAACTCTTTGAAGCCTGTGCCTTTTTCCTCTCCGAAGTCTGTAAAGCAAAGTGCTGACTCACAATGTTTTTAGAGGAAGTGGGCCTGAAAGAGAATTAGGGACATAAGAAAGCAACAATATAAAAAGAAGTGACGGCCCTAGCTGGTTTGGCTCAATGGATAGAGCGCTGGCCTGCGGACCAAAGGGTTCTGAGTTCGATTCCAGTCAAGGGCACGTGTCTTGGTTGCAGGCTCCTCCCCGGCATGGGCTGAGGGCATGTGCAGGAGGCAACCAATTGATGTTTCTCTCACATCAATGTTTCTCTCTCTTTCTCTCTCTTCCACTCTCTCTAAAAAAATCAATGGAAAAATATCTTCAGATGAGGATTAACAAAAAGAAAAAAGAAAGAAAGAGAAAGAAGCGATGGAGCCTTTTATCACCCGGGGAAAATGAGTCTCAGAGTGAGGCACACTTGCCCAAGGCCCCACAGCTGGACCAGGTGAGTCTGAGATTCACACCCAGATCTGAAAACCCCAAGACCTTCCCTCAGCCTCTCAGCCTCCAGGACTGTCACTGCTTAGGTCTCTGGCCTCTCAGACAAGGCGTGCCAAGCCCCTGCCTTGGAGCCCTCTCCGAAAGGGAGCCTGGGAGACTGACCCAACTGCAGGAGGGAAGGGACTAGGGCCCCATCCCCTCACCCAACTTACAGCCCCATCAGAGAGAAAACCCCAAAGCTTGGCCTCACAGGCCATTGCTGATTCCTAGGCCTGATTCCTAGGTCATTGCTGTTTCCCTCAGTACCCCGCCCACATCCCCGACTCCCAGCATTTCTGAAGGAGGAACTTCCCTCTGCATCCAGGCTGCGCTGGGCCCCGGCCTCTGAGGAAAGGTGGTCTGTGCCATCACACTGTATGGCTTTGGGAGGAAGAGCAAGACTGGACTCCCAGACACCACAAGGCTTCCCAGGCCAGGCAGTGAGTGCTGGCCATCCCGGAGTCCTCGTCAGACCTCTGGTTGCTCTGAGGCTGGACTGGCCCAGAGCACTAAAAAGTGTCCTAGTGTACCCAGCGTGCTGAAGGTCACGCCCAGAAAGGCAGAGCCTACCGCAGTGGGGCAGGAGGCCTGGGAACTGATACTGTCAGGATCACCTGGTTATTAAATAGCAGGAAAGGAATAAAGAGAAGTCTAGATAATATAGGCATGCCATTTATACAGCTTTGCCAGAAAGCTACAGTTTAACTGGTAGGTCTGATCAAATAATCGAATCAATCTCTCCCACCTCCCTAATCTATCACCAATGGATTTTATGCAATCCACTTTCGTCTCCCTCTTTGATGGAAATTTATAAAACAAAGTGAAAAGCTGCCATTTTTTTGGAGCATTGTCTTAATTCGTTGAGATTCTGCTTCCCGACGATTGTGGACAGTTTGGCTCCAATACACTCACAAAACTTCTTTACAGGTTTGACTGCTTCCTTACGTTAACATCATAAAGCCCCAGATCATCTTTTTCAGAACTGGGGTAAGAGGCATGGGACTTTACAACTCAAGGAATATAACTCCACAAAAATAAAGTCTTTTCCAATAAATAAATAAATAAATAAATAAATAAATAAATAAATGTGACTTGGGAGCTGCAGGGAACTCAGAGGAAATGGTGATGGAAGGAGAGTTGATTCCTGGGCAGTGGGCCTGGCCCCAGTAGGTAGTCATTCACCTTCTTCTTTAACCACTCCAATCCAGTGTCCTCACTATGGCCGGGATAATCTTTCTAAGGCATTCATCTCATCACTCACCTACTTAAAAGCCTTCAGTGCTCCCTGATGCATTGTCTTCAGAATAAAAGCCAAGTTCCTTCAGTGACACACCAGGATCTCTATGAACCCTGCCTCCTACACTCTGTTCCAATTACGTCCATCAAGACCGCACCTTCCCCACACACAATCTGCACTTCCTCGTCCTTCTCCTTGGAGTGCTTTCCCCTTTCTCTCCATAGTCTATTCCTATCCACTCTTTAATTTTGCACTCGGATGTCGAGTGTGACTCGACACGGTTAGCATCGGTAGCAGCTCGAGAAAAAAGCAAGCAAGTGCAAAGGGTTAAGCCAACACCTTCAGGGTTGGCGTCTGCGATGTTGGTGGTATTATATACACATGCTGGGTCTTCTCCAGGCCCCGGTGGTTATCTCCAACCTAGGACTTTCTGCCAGGAATTGTCCCGGTCCATCTCCTCACTAGGCTGTGAACTCCTTGAAGCCAGGGCTTGTGTCTGCTGAATCGTCAGAGCTCATCTGTCCAGTAGGCAGCCCATGGACAGCACTCATGTATTCTCCTGAATGAATGAATTACAGTGTTGGTGGGGTGGCAGATTATGGCAAACTATTGTCAGTCCTAACAACGAGGAGGAAAGTATTATTGCGATATTTAACACTTGCAGTCTAACTACTTAAAGGTTTTGGATGAAGTGGAACGCATGGGGTCTAAGCTGTGAAATTGCCTTCGGGTGGACTCTAGATGGAAATAGAACGAGGAAATCAAACAATTACAAAATAAACTTGATCCCAGTAAATGACAAATACATTCGTTGTACCGACAAGTTATTTTTCTTCTTTCCTCTTCCATGTTACCTGGCACAGAACATATCTTTTGAAAGTGATAGTAACTAACTTATTTTGTATCCTATACAGTTTTGTGTTTGTGGGAAGAGTGTGTGTGGGTGTATGGGTATATGTAAAAAATATGGGTAATTTTGTGGAATGATACAACCAGTGGTGTGCAAGAAATGCTCATATGGGCTTGTATGAGCCAATTGCTAATTTCCAGGAGTCCTGCAAGTCACTTATTAAACACAGTTAGCTTGAAATTGACCGGGGTGGGAGTATTTACCTCACAGAAACCAGCAGGTGCTGCAGGTCGTAGCTCTGCTCCCCCTGTACCCAGCTGGTTGTTAACATTTACTAGTTCATCACTAGATACACTCCTGGTTTACTCAGTAGTATTTTTATGCTCAAGTCTGAGCAAATTATGTTCTTTATAACCTCATGAGCAATGAAAGATGCCCTAACTAGTGGAACCTATCAGATATGTAGGCAGTTGACGGAGGAACTAGACCATCTCCTTAGGCTATGTCCAAAACTTGAAACATTCAAGCATAATAGAAATATCACCCTGGTTTTGTGGCACAAATGCATGTTCTATATATTGTCAATTTAGGGGGAGTGGGTATATTCTACTCAGATCACTGAAGAGGCGATAAATAGTCATCGAGTGCCTATGATCTGTACAAGGCTATGGTGGTAAACGTGACAAACTCAGGCCCATCTTCATGGAGCTCACAGTCAGACAGGGAAGACCATCAGCAAAAACCATCTAAATTGTGTTGTGTTGTGAAGAAATTCAGAGGGAAGAGGAGGAAGGCAGTGTGAAGCTCATAAAGCTTCAGGATACAGGCTCCATTCCCCATGAACGTGTCAAGACCCTCAGACGAAGTGGCTTTTGTCATGTTTCAAAAACTAAAAGGAGGCCAAGGTGCTTAGACCAGTGAGTGAGAAGAAACGGGCACAATATGGGGCTGCAGAGTTAGGCAGGAACAAGCCCATGGAGGACCTTTCAGAAGGGGTTAAAGATTTGAGACTTTCTCCTACGTATAATTGGAGGCACATAAAGGGTGCTACGCTGAGGAAGGCCATGTTTCAAAAGATTGCTCCGAACTGTTGTGTAGAGAACGGACTGGAGTGGGGGCAGGCACATAAAGCAGAATAAAAGATGGCCCTGTTGTGAATTGGAAGAGCAAGGTGTTTCTGGGAGAATGCCCGTGGCTTTATTATTATGAGGCCACTTACACTGAATGTCCTTTTTAATGACCCGGAAGAAGGGATCAAAATAGTTTGTGGTAGGGAATTACCCATAAAAGTGGAAAAAAGATACGTTTTCAAAGCTTTAGAAAAATTATAACTAGTGTTAGAAATAAAACCATATTAATGCTGAACATCTGTGGACACACACATAAAACATCCAAGAGTCTGCCAGGTGTCAGGGAAGAGAGCATTGTCAACAAGAACACATCTTGCCCAGTGTTGTTTGGATCTGAGAGCTCTGTGTTGGTTGTTTGGTTCAGCAAAGCCGCTGCCTCCAGGTAGCTACTAGTGCTTTTCAGTTCTACTTCTGATAGAATAACGACTGACAACCTGTTTAAAGGACTTGCAGGAGGATGGCCATTCATGGTTAAAAATTGGGAACAGCCTGATTCCTGCCATGAAAGAATCAAGGAATCTGCTAATGCCATAACCAACGGGAAGCCCTATAAATGAGATGCCATCAAGAGTCTATACAGGATGGAAAGTAAAAATAACTGTTGACTAACCTAATTGGCCTCGAAAGCTTTATATTATGTTTGCTGCTTCTTATCACAGATAAGGCATGGACGAGTGGTAAAATGCAACAACTCAACGTTCAGGCCACAAAGTGTGAATACTCAGCTTTCCCTTATGTCAATTTTAGACAAAACTATGCAAATGAAAAATGCAACTTGAATTGCTATGAAAAGGCATTAATTTAAGTTATATCCTTAGAGAATCACTTAAATGAAAGATCATTTGCCTTCTGTTATGTAAGTTTAAGTTGTACTGACTATAAACTGGCTTCTTCTTGTCTTAATCCCACTTATCAAATTACACAGAGCAGATGGTCGTCTTAATGCAGCCCGCTTCACTCCGCATCAACAACAAATAATCAACACCGCTAGTTTGGCATGTGGGGAAATTAATGTGTTGATGACTCATCTTTAGGTTTGCAACTGCAGTTTATTAGTTTTAATTTGTATGATTATTACACATGTTACCAGGGGAGTAGGGTAATTGCCTTCATGAACAGTGTCCGTCCCGTTCTCACCCAAACGAAAACGTTATTAGTGCTGCTACATTTTCTTTTCCCCAAGTAGAGAGACGTAAAATATTGGAATTTAAAAAATAGGTCATGTCTGAAGATAAATAATGTAAACAGTTTGTGATGCTGATGGTTTGCATGTGATACGATGAGATGAGATGCTTGCTTAGAGATGTGTCTAGTCTTGCACAGTCATGCCATCTATAAACGAACTGAGCTGGATGAAAGATTTTCCAAATGTAGTGAATTAGCCTCTTTGAAAAATAGTTCCATTCAGGCTTTATGGGTGGGAAACTACTAAGTAGTGTTCGTCCATGGGTTGGTTGGTTGGTCACGACATAGGCTGGTGCCTAAGAGTGTAACCCAGCAACTGAGGTTCTGCCATGGCCCTGGGACGGTGGGGATACTTCTCAGGTAGTACTCAGCCTGGGTAAGGTGTGGGAAGGAACGAGGGAGGGAGAAATGCAGAGAGAGGGAGGAGAGAGGAGGCAGGGGAGAGAATTCCTAGATAACAGGCTGCAGCAGCAGCAACTTTGGAGAGCAAATGTGGGAGGAGAGAGAAGCCAGTTTAAATTCCACACTGTCTAGACCTGCGTAGTAGCAGACAGAAAGAGATATAGATAAAGCTATGAAAATAACATCAGAGCTAATAAACCGCCATGCATACAGGAGCCAGACAAACAACATTAATGTAAACAGGGATCAGGAGGGCCCAATAAAACTGTGAAGAAGGCGGCAAGTGAGATATTCATGTCTTTATTGCTGCCAAGAACAACACCCATCAAGTTATTGTGCCTTTTAAGATGCTATTTGAGCTAAAAGAAAAATGACCCTATAAAAACACCGAGGTTGATTTGTGACTCCTAAGGTATTGTGCTTAGAGTTTGAACTTGAGCAATTTCATGCAGTGAGAGAATTTTCTACAATGACCGTAAAAGCCCCGAAACCAGAAATTGTCCCTTCTAGTGGAGGCAAGAAAGATAAAAGAAGAATATTTCAGAATCATACTTTAAAAGCATGCGTAACTAAGGTGTTTTTTTTTCCCCCCCAATAATTTCCCAAGTGTGGAGGGATTAGAGTTAATACCAAAAGTTCATTTTATGCTATTTATTCTATGTGTGCCTGTAGTATATATTTGCCTAAGTTAGCACTTCAGTAAACTTTTCACAGTTCATTTCTTAGCAGAGAATTAGTCATTGTCAACTCAGCTCTTTTGTTGTGTGATGTTATATTTCTCAGTTTAGTTTATTCACCATTGTCTCTGGTCTAAATTCTTGTAATTTTGCTCTCACCAGTTTTTCTGTTTGTTTTGCCTCCAGTTTCCACCTCTCATTATTTCCAGCCACTTCCTTAGAGAGGACCTGGCACCGGCCCAGGTGAGATTTCCATCAAAGGGGCAACCAGCACAGACTCTCCTGACAAAAGTGGTCTAGAAGCGGGGGAAGTAAATCGCATGTTGAACGATGAGTCCATTGGGGGAATATGCAGAGTTAAATGTTAGAGAGTCTGAATACCAAGGCCAAGGGGCCAAAGATAGGATCAAAGTTGGGGGATAGGCAAAGAATTTGAGGTTGGGTAGTTAGGTCAGGGTGAGATTAGGTGAGGAGCATCCAAGGGCGGGCCATGGTCATGCCTATTGGTCAATGGGTATATGCGTGGTGGCTCCTGTGTCAGGCTGCGACAGGGACAGGATATACACTGAGTGGCAAGATTATTATGATCTCTGAACGCATAGTAATCTGGCCACTCAGTGTATATCCTATATAATAAAAGGCTAATATGCAAATTGTCCCCTCGATCAGGAGTTCGACCAGCAGGCAGGCCGGCCAACCGCCCATGTCCCCTCCCTCTGGACTGGCTGGCCAGACCCCACCCATGCACAAATTCATGCACCGGGCCTCTAAAAAAATATATATATATATTTCTAATATGTATATATTAGAAACATATATATATATATATATATATACTGAGTGGCCAGATTATTATGCGTTCAGAGATCATAATAATCTGGCCACTCAGTGTATATTGTTCTATCCACTGTTGTTCAAGGGGACTTTCTAAAACGTGAATTGCATCATGTAACTCCTTTTCTGACAGACATGTTTAGGATTCTGCTCAGAGCCCCGCTACTTGCCCTAATGAATGCTCCCTGATGTGAAGTCACAACATCCCTGTGTGTTGCAATCAATGAGGTGTGTGCAGTCACATTTAGGTGTGTCGCATGCAATCTGTTGCTTGTAATAAAGTGCTGGAGTTTGTGAAGCATTTTTTTCCAGTATAAATTAGAGCAGATTAATTCTCCAATTCATATTTTGTCAGTCTCTCCTACATCTGCGTTTGTTTTTTTCTTAGTGAAAATGAAAGGCCCAGTGTTACAAGTGGGACTTGGGGGATTTCCCATAACCTGAGGCCCATCTTAGGAATGACGAAAATTTGCTAACTACTACCTTTCCTAATGTGCTGAGAGTTCTTACCAAAAGGCAAGTTTAAATTATGGTAATCCTGGGCTTCATCCAACTGCGGTGTGGCCATAGGCATGTGCTGTGAATGAGAATGTTATCTGTCATGTCTCTTTTGGAGAAAAACATATAGAGAACTACTATCAAAATTCAAGCTTAGGCCTGGCTGGTGTGGCTCAGTGGTTGAGCATTGACCTATGAACCAGGAGGTCATAGTTTGATTCCTGGTCAGGGCACATGCCCAGGTTATAGGCTTGATCCCTAGTAGGGAACAGGCAGGAGACAGCCTATCGATGATTTTTCTCTCTTCATTTATGTTTCCACCTCTCTCTCTCTTTCCCTCTCCCTTCCTCTCTGAAATCCATAAAAATATGTATATTTTTAAAATCCAAGCTTGGTTGTTTGTACTGTCCTTACAGCCTCATGTTTCCCTCCCATCTGCAGGCGTACCAGACTCGCCACACTGCTTATAGAGTCACCTCCCCATGAGTTTCAGTTGCCCTTCCTATTGCCTGGAATGGCTAACCTTGGCTGCTATGTTGCCTAATTCCAGAGAGCACCGTTTCCTTTATATTCTGGAGATGTCCTCTGGGAGGGGGATGGCATTCAGAAAGGTAACCGGTCTGGTGTCCCTGAAGTTGAACAAGGGGTGCTCTTTGCTATGGTTCCCTTTCCTAACAGGTATATTTATTGGACTTTTGTCCCCTTAACACTTGGTTATTAGCATCTTCTTCCAAAATTGTCATATTAGTTTTATGTGCTCACTTAACTTTTGAAATAAAGGTTTCTAAATTTCAGAAAACATAGTAATGTACCCGCATCACATTTTCATTCCCATTCTCACCATCTGAGGTTGTCAATTAAAACAACCCAGTGCAAAAAAAAAATTTTTTTTTAAACAACTATTTTTCAAACTCATACAAATACCTAAATGTGAATGTCTATATCTGTTTCTTTGGACACTGTTTTTCCAAAAATGAGGTCCTATAATATAACTTTTTTACCATACCCTAGACTTTTCTATAGCTCTATATAATAGATACAACTCTTTTATTTATTTATTTATTTATTTATTTATTTATTTATTTTTAAAAATATATTTTATTGATTTTTTATAGAGAGGAAGGGAGAGGGATAGAGAGCCAGAAACATCGATCAGCTGCCTCCCACACACCCCCTACTGGGGATGTGCCCACAACCAAGGTACATGCCCTTGACCATTGTGTATGCGTGGTGGAATCGAACCTGGGACCTTTCAGTCCGCAGGCCGATGCTCTATCCACTGAGCCAAACCGATTAGGGCCAACTCTTTCTTTTAAAGGGCTGCATTTAGAGTCATTGGGGAACATTGAGAGTTAAATGTTAGGATGAACAAGTACCAGTGGGAAAAGGGCCAACGACAGGTTCAAAGTAGGACGACGAGCCAGGAATTTAGAGCTGGGGAGAGCTCAGTCAGGGTGAGATCAGATGCGGAACATACAAGGATGGTCCACGGCTTGGGTCTATTGGTCAGTGGGCATGTACGTGGCGACTGGAGTGCCAGGCTGGTTAAGCGGCCAGACTCTCCTGCAGCTTAATAGCCACTGATCTAGCTCACTATTTTAAAGGGCCCATAGCTTGAATGTAACATGATTTATTCAACTCTTCCCCTATGTAGGTTGTTGTAAGTTTTTGCCAACTTCTCCAGTTCTGTAACAAATATCCTTGTTATGTATCCTTGGGCTCTGCAGCTTTTGTCTCTGTCGAGTCCCAGCAGCAGGACTGAGAGGTGAAAGGCCATGTGTATATCAAATTTCTTTCTGTTGCCAGGCTATTCTCCAGAGTAGCTGCCACAATTCTCATCCCTTGGATATTTTCTCAATAACAGAATATACTTTTAAATTACATAGGTCACAATCTTATCATTTTACACTGGTGCTCATGCTTTGAATTTGTGGATCAAAAGCCTAAAATTAAGGCTTTTTACTAGAAAGAAAGCATAACAACCTGTTTTTCTGCTGACAAAATTATCCCATGAAGCTAACAGAGGATGATAGTGATCGCCTTGGAACTTGGTAAAGATTAATTTAATTAACTTCAGAAAAATAGGAAAGACTAGGAGATAATAGAATCTTGAAAGTCCACCCAGGTATGAGTGAGCAAGAGAACAAACCCGGCTAGCAATTCTAGGAGAACATCTGCTCCAGGTGACACGTCATGGAATGAGGAGGTTCATTCATGAGAAGAGTGGTAGTCAGAGCAGGTGGCACTAAGAGGCTCAAGGCTGAGCCCTATAGAGAAATGCAGGAACAGAGGATACGTGGAGGCCTAGGAAGGCAGTAGGCCAGTGGTTGGCATTAGGCAGGTGGTTGGCATTAGGAACATTTGTTGGGGAGAAGCAAGGACCCAGTCACAAGACTGGGCAGCAGGGAACCACGGGTCCCTGCGAGAGGCTCAGGCTTTCTAAATCAGACAGACCTGCTTTAAAATCCTGGCCCTGCTGCCCAGTAATTCTTGGATCTGGAATAAACTATTCCATCTTCATGAGTCTCGGTTTCTTTTCTTTTAAAATATATGTATATTACTGATTTCAGAGAGAGAAAGGGATAGGGAGAGAGAGATAGAAACATCAATGATGAGAGAGAACCATTGATCGGCCACCTCCTGCACACCCCCTACTGGAGATCGAGCTCGAAACCCAGGCATGTGCTATGACCAGAATCGAACTGTGACCTCCTGGTTCACAGGTTGATGCTCAACCACTGAGCCACACCAGCAGGGCTCAGTTTCTTTATCTGTATTGCATGCGAAGAACCCTTAGCCCATACAATACATAGATACAATGCTTGTTGGTTTTCCTAAGAGTGCTGATTTTTCCCTGAGACAAAGGATGAAATGAGATGGTGTATGAAATGAGTTGATAGTTGTAAATCCAGTCTCCATCTAGTATGCCATGTTGGCTTTGTCTTCCTGAGTAGCACTCCAGCTACCCCACTGGCATGGGAACTCTATCAAAATCTTAGTCCCCTTTCCTAGAACCTTCTACCAGTGTCTTCTGCTGGGCAGGTGGTTAGAAATATGATAGAAAACCTTGAGGCTATCATTTGCCTGACTCCAAGTAACACCAGTGCTTGTAATGCCCTGACTCGAGGGTCGCTAGCTGGATCATCCCATTTAGAACATCTGTTTCAAGTCACCCTCTCCCTTAGTTCTGGTCTCTTGCCTATTGACCTATTTTCATAAAGCCTCAAACACGCTCCCCAATCAAGCATACCTGAGTTATGACACACGGCAGAGAAGAGGCGAGACCGAAACCAGACTATGGTGCTGAATCTCAGAGTGTTGAATGTGTACTCCTAGAAACCCTTTTTAAAAAAATATATTTTATTGATTTTTTACAGAGAGGAAGGGAGACGGATAGAGAGCTAGAAACATCGATGAGAAAGAAACATTGATCAGCTGCCTCCTGCATGCCCCCCACCGGGGATGTGCCCACAACCAAGGTACATGCCTCTGACCGGAATCAAACCCAGGACCCTTCAGTCCACAGGCCCATGCTCTATCCACTGAGCCAAACTAGAAACCCTTTTGCCTAATGATCTTGCTTGGTCCTCAGGTAAGAAGTGATTGAGCCTATACTTAATGAGGCCATAGATATTGGGTGCCATTCAGAGCTTGGCAATGTCCATGTTTATAACTGGGCATTTATTGCCTGAAGGGTGTGTTATATACCAAGTACTTCTTTGTTGTTATTAATTTAAAGATTAAATTTTTATTTATTTTTTCAATTACAGTTGACATTTAATGTTATTTTATATTAGTTCTAGGTATACAGTGTAATGGTTATGTGATTATATAATTTACAAAGTGATCTTCTGATAATTCTAGTACCCAGTTGGTACCATACATAGTTATTACAATGTTATTGATGATATTCCCTATGTTGTAACTTTCCATCCCCATGACTATTTTGTAACTACCTATTTTTACTTCTTAACCCCTTCACTTTTCACCCATTCTCACATCCCTCCTGCCATCTGGCAACCCTCAGTTTGTTCTCTGTATCTATGAGTCTGTTTCTGTTTTGTTTGTTCATTTATTTAGTTCTTCCGAGTCCACATACAAGTGAAACCTTTTATTTCTGTCTGACTTATTTCACTTAACATAATACCCTCAAGTTCCATCTATGTTGTTGCAAATGGTAAGATTTCATTCTTTTTTTATGGCCAAGTAATATTCCATTGTATGTATGTATCACTTCTTCTTTATCCACTCATCTATTGATGGCACTTGGGTTGCTTTAATATCTTGGCTATTGTAAATAATGCTGCAGTGAACATAGGGGGGCACATATCTTTTTTAATTAGTATTTTGGATTTCTTTGGATATATATCTGGAAGTAGAATTGCTGGGTCATAAGGTAGTTCTAGTTTCAATTTATTGAGGAAACTGCATACGTTTTCCATAGTGGCTGCACCAATCTGCATTCCCACCAACAGCGCATAAGGGTTACTTTTTCTCCACATCCTCGCCAATACTTGTTTGTTAATTTATTGATTATAGCCACTCTGACTGGAGTGAGGTGATACATTATTGTAGTTTTAATTTACACTTCTCGGATGATTAGTGACATTGAGAATGTTTTCATATCTCTATGGGCCATCTTTATGTCCTCTTAGGAGAAGTGTCTATTCAGGTCCTTTGCCCATTTTTAAATTGGATTGTTCGTGGGTTTTTTGTTTTTTTATTTTTGGTGTTGAGTTGTATGACTTATTTATACATTTTTAATATTAACTCCTTATCAAATGTATCATTGCCAAATATCTTCTTCCATTCAGTAGGCTGTCTTTTCGTTCTGTGGATAGTTTTCTTTGCTGTGCAAAACCTTTTTAGTTTGATGTAGTCCCATTTATTTATTTATTTCTTCTGTTTCCATTGCCTGAGGAGGAGACATATCAGAAAAAAACATATTGCTAAGAGAAATGCCCAAGATTTTACTCTCTATGTTTTCTTCTGGGAGTTTCATGGCCACGAATCTTACATTTAAGTCTTCAATCCACTTAGAGTTAATTCTCGTATATGGTGTAAGGAGGTGTATAACCAAGTACTTCTTGAACTGGTTAGACTGAATTGATTCCAATGTTTGGAGAACAAGAAGGTATTTCGCAGGAAAGTATTTTATGAATGTCTATGATTCGTTATGTTAGCAGCAAACAAAAAAATCAATACAATAAAAAGTGCACACACCGGCTATTGCTGTCTGCTCAGAATACATTTTCTGTTCTCCAGGCGGCTGTATCTCAATGTTTCTTTGAAACTCTCCACTTTCCTCTACCTCTAAGTCCATGACATAAACAGGTAACTTAAGTGTAGCCAATCAATGTATTTCAGTTGCTTGTTATGGCATTAGCTCAACAGTGAACTGATCCCATGAGATTCAATCCCAAAACTTTCACTGGCACTATTAGGAAAGAGACTCTCCTTTTGCTATGGTATTTAAGCTGGTAGGACACAAGTCTGAAGGTACTGTTGGTCCTCTTGCCAAGATATGGGAGGAGTCTCCTTCCCTAAACTGTGCCTAAAGCCACATTGCCTCTGGACTACTTAGTTACACGAGCCATCCAATTCACTGTTTCACGTAAGACAATTTCTGCTGTATTCCTGTTTCTTGCAATCAAAAGGTTCCTGACTCTTAGATGGGCTCCCGATGTTTTTGAAATCCGAAGCTAAAGTTAATGCTATTGAAACTGAAGACTCTTCCAAATTGTTATAAATACAAATAATAAATCCGAGGGATGAATGTGGTTCCTTCCCATCACTGAGAACAAAAGAATTCTGAACAAAAAACATAACACCTCTTCCAGCATCAAAAGTTAACATTACTATGTAGCAAAAAGAATCTGCCAGATTGTAAATTTCAGCGGTATTACTAGCACCTTGGAGCATTGCAAGTAAATGTTATAAATGCATCTGAGATCAGGTGTTTAGTCAGATATTTCTAGAGTCCCTTCCAATTCTTTATTTGTACACAGACCATGTAGACAGCAGGGTGCGATTTGGTTTGTGCCAGTGTGGCCACATGGGGAAGGCTGAAAGGGAGCCCCGGACAATCTGGGTAACCTGATATTGTACACCTACATAGATCTGGGGACCAGGCAGACATGGATTTGAATTCTGGCTACATGACTTAGGAAATTTACTTAACCTCAGCGTTTCGGTTTTGTCGTTTATAAAATGGGGATAGCAAACCTACTTCTCTGTTAAAGACTGAGTAAAATACCATGTACTGAATCTACTTTGATGTGTAGAATTTTGGTGCTTGTTTTAAAGTTCTATGAAAATGACTTAGTTATACATAAAGGTTCTTGAATGACCTGATAGGCTTCTGTGTAAATGACTCTCTCATTCAAACCCAGAATGAATCTTTTTGTTACATGGTTTTGCACACAAGACTTCCTTTCTCTCCAAACTGGTATATTTTTGAATGTTTTGCGTTTAGATTTATTTAAGGAAAATAAGTGGCAATGACGGCAAATTGAGGTTTACCAAAGACTAATTTGGAAAAAAATGCATAACTTTGGCTCAGATTGAGAAAACACCCATTTAAAATACAGACACTAAGACCACTGGAAAGAAAGCTGAGGTATTTCTAATGCATAATGTTGAAATGCTCTATGTATGCTATATCGATTTCACTACTGAGGGGATGTTTTGCTCTGTGATATGCTCTGTGTTTTTTAAAGGTTTTGTACTATGAATTATAGATGATACCAAAGTATTTGCTAAGCCCCAGACAGTGTTTCTTTTTCCCCATTTGATTTTTTATTTTTGTTGGAAATGCGTGTTTTGATGATGCAGAAGCCACAAATCTTTCTTCACGGTGCCCTGTTGGTTTTACTAAGTAGGAGCCAGAGCTGGCCTCCGCTGACCATTCCTGAATGTTAAACAGCACTGAAAAATGTTAAGTTGTTCGATAACTGTCTGGTTTTCCCAAAGCTCCTCTGGGAGGCCGAGAATGAACCAGGCTTTCCCTCTTTTTCACACTCCGAAGGGAATATGCTAATGAACTATTAACCTTACAGCAATGGCTTACCATTCCGTTTCTTCTCACTCACAAGTCACTCAGGAACCTGTGCACAAGCCCTGTGTAAACTGATTCCATTCCATCGGGAATGCTCACCCAGGAGCACGGCCCTGACATGGTGAGAGTGAGGGAAGGGGGGCTCCCGATCCTCCCGACGTCAGGTACCGGGCGCATCAGAGGGCCTGAAGGGATGGTGGTGGAATCAATGAGAAATAACCACCCCAATTCTCCGCCATAATGTGTCTGTTCACAATACATCCATATTGATTTACACCGAGGGAGATGGAAAGTAACACTGTGTCTGGGAAAACGTGAATCGGGGCCTGTTGGTTTTTCTAGGAAAGCCCCGGGCTGTATCTTTCAGGGACAAGTCCCAGGAGGCTATGAGTCAGGAACGTGGTGCTTTTCCTGGATGGCAAGACAGCACCAAGTTCCTTCTGGGACTTGCATTTTTCCCCCCCTGGGAGCTTGATGTCACTATTTTTTACTCTTCCCACTCATTCCTGACCCTCTAATGCTCATCTGTTGTTTTTTTTAAAAATATATTTTTATGATTTCTGAGAGGAATGGAGAGAGAGAGAGAGATAGAAACATCAATGATGAGAGAGAGTCATTCATCGGCTGCCTCCTGCACACCCCACACTGGGGATTAAACCCACAGCCCAGGCATGTGCCCTGACGGGGAATCGAGCTGTGACCTCCTAGGTCATAGGTCAATGCTCAACCACTGAGCCACGCCGACTGGGCTGTTCCTCTATTGTTGTGTTTTAAATTTGGTCTTATGGTCTTTATATTTATGCTAACATAAATATTTCAGGTATTTGATGTTTTATTTTTAATAAATCCTGCTCAGATACATTAAAAACGTCACTGTAAGCTTGTCCCATGTCTATTTGGAGCCACACAAATTTGTCCTTTTTTTTCAGGTGGATTGGAAGCATATGCTCTGTAGATGGCTGCTGTTGTTGACCAACTTTCTCGGGGCTGGGCATTTTGTGTACATTTTCTGTTTTAGTCCTTCTCACAAGCCCATGGAACAACTCTGAGACTTTATTTTCATTTTATAGATGAGAATATGAGGCTTTAGATGTAAAAGGTCATTTCAGTTGAGAACAGGATTTTGGTCTTTAACAGAGATGAAAGGAAATAGAAGCAGATAGAATGATATGTCTGGACAACACAGAAGTAATCATATCTTATGGTTAATTTTTTTGTTAATCCTCACCCAAGGATATTTTTCCATTGATTTTTAGAGAGAGTGGGAGGGAGGGGGAGAGAAGCATCCATGCAAGAGAGATACATCGATTGGTTGCCTCCTGCAGGGCCCCAACCAGGGATCGATCCTGCAACCAAGGTATATTCCCTTGACTGGGATCAAACCCAGGACCCTTCAGTCCATGGGCCAATGCTCTAGCCACTGAGCCAAGCTGACAAGGGCTATGGTTAATTTTTTATTTATGATTAAGATGTTTCATTATGAGTGTATTTAAATGCATTTTTTTACAATCCTATAAATTTCTCTGAGCCACCCCAGGGTCTTTGGTAGTGGTGTTGATGTCATTTGATGTTGTAATGCCCTTCTCCCCCTTTCTTCCTATGTTACCACCTACTTTCTAAAATATGTAGGTCTCAGCTCAGATGTCACCCTTCAGACATACCTTCTAAGATTATTGTAAACCCTACCATGGCTCTCTGTTCCAATGTCCTATTTCATTCCCTTCATAACTTTTATTGCTATTCCAATTCATACTTTTTATTTGTTTATATCCCTAATGAGAATAGGAGCTGCTTAGGAAAACAGTCCTTACTTGTCTTAATTCAACTCCGCATCCCCAGGCCTGGATGAAGTAAGGTATGTTCTGCAAGACACAGACTGAGGTAAATGGCATGACTCTGACCTTGACATAGAGAGGGATTGGATTGGCAAGGGCAAGGCACAGTCACGATAGATGGAAGGTGCATGGCAGCACTCCCTTTTTGCCAGCTGCTGTGTTGTTCTTCCAGCTCAGCCCACTGACGTGGGTATAATTAGCTTTTATGGTCTGTCTTAAACCAGTGCCCAAGACTCAACAAGAAGCGATCTTTATCTAGGTCCCTACAGGCATTGCTGGTTTGTATGAAACCAGAGCAGCCACGGTAGGCTCTCCTCACTCCTGCGACATTAACTCAACCTGAACTGATCCTGGGGATTTCTGTTTCCATGTAGGCTTGTAGATTGCTTAGAAATGACCTAACTCTCTGCAAATGACTGTATGTCCTTAACCAGATTAAACCCTGCTATTCACCGGGCACTACACTAATTGTTTTAATATCATGTAAGTTCATCTTCAAACACATCTAGAACTAGATGCTATTATTATTATCATTTTTCAGATGACGTAGTTGAAGACTAGAGAAACCATGAATGAGTGCTGACAGTCTGAAGATGAGCTTAACGGACATTGGCAGGACCTTGGTTTAGAAATTAAGAAAGAAGTCAAGTTGAATAATATTTAAGTTGTGATAAATGGAAGTTTGATGCAAATCAATTTTTGGAAAGAGTTCATCTTTATTGATTTGAATTATGTATGTACTTTGGAGACAGACAGATGTGGATTCAAAGCCCAGCAGATACTTAATAGCTATGTAACTATCAGTGGTTTTTTATGTTTTTAAGAGTTAATGTGGATTTTAATACCTATCGCACACAATTTTGCAAGGAGAACAGATAATTCAGTGGCTGGCACATAGGATGGAGGGCAAAACGTGATTCCCTTTTCTTTAGATATTATGGTTGAGAATTTTTTTGGTCATGAAGATTCCCCGCCCGCCCCCCCCCCCGCCCCCTATATTTTATGTTCTCCCAGTAGTTATGTTAAAATTATTTCTCTTCTTTTTATTTCTGGCCTCAGGTAGAATTCATTTCCTAAGATTTGTGCACCACTGCTCTGGAAAAATCTCTTAGCCATCAAAGTAGCGGTTAAAGTTCGCTTTTGCCTTCCACTGAATCTCCTCAGACCTCATTTCTGACCGTAGTCTTTGTGGAATGGCTTACATTTCCCCACTGTTAGCTTTTCGCGAGTCTGTGTGATAGCTTCCTTTGACGTTACCCTACAAGAGTTTCTCTCAAACCATATTTTTGAAAAGTTGGGGCATGAGAGTTTGAGAGAATGATTTTATTACTTTAGGAAGTTTGGATTGCTTTCGAATCATTTTGATAGTCATTGTGTAGAAACATTTGTGGCAAGAAGTAAAAATACAAACATGAAGTGACTTAGTCATGGCCTATATCAATAACGAACATGAGGGCCATTAACTTGGTTGGAACATTTGAATCTGAGAGTGAAACTATTCAGATAAAAATAGCTAGCTCCATGAGCACAAGCAGGACAAGAAGCTACCTCAAATATGAGAGAGACAAGGTAAAGGCAATAACATGTGAATTGTCTATAACATTTCTCTTGGAATGAGATCGCTTTCTTTATACTTGACAGGCTACAGCTAATGAAATTACCCACAATTTGTATTGTTTGAAAGGCAAAACAAGCTGGATAGCTTGCATATTTGTCACAGATATTTCAGGACATAGCTGCAAAATCATAATTAGCTTACTCCTCTTTTTGCAAACTTTGTCTTTCCCTTATTTTTGAAAGCATGGCTTCCAGGCCATTTCTGTATGGCCCAAATCACCTTTAACTGATGAGGGGTGCAAAAGGCTGCCACGGGCGCTAGAAACTAAGTCCTCTAATCCTTCTGACTCCATACCACCTAAAGCTGCACTCCTCAACCAGGGCCCTGCATTCTGCCCTTGGGTGATATTGTGACTAGAACTGGCTCTGAGGCAAACCCTTGCACCTGTGCAGGAAGAGAACTGATAAAAAGTACTAATGATCTCCTTTCATTGGTGGTGGGTAAGCACTATTATTCCCATTTTACAGATAAGAAAACTGAAGCACATAGATGTTGAGTAAATCACTCTGAGATGTTAAAAAAAAAAATAGGTCACACTGTTGGTAAGCTGCAAGCTAACGGCTCAAACTCAGGGTGACCAACTGTCCCAGTTTGCTCAGAACTGGGGGGCTTTCTGGGATGCAGGAATTTCTGGGCTGAAACAGGCAGTCCTAGGCCAACCAGAATGGTTGGTCACTCTGGTCTCTGAATTTAGAAAGTCTGTACTCTTCATCTTTTTGCTTAAGACTCTAAAATATTTAGTTCCCCCTAAAATACATAGCTTGCCACATTCCCCTGTAACCCCCGCTCACCCACCACCCTACTTCTTCTACTAGCTGAATGGGAAGACTGTGCTCACTGTTGCATTTGCTTATGAGACCATTTACCCTCTTTCCTGGGCCCCAGGCAATTGAAAGCTGTACAGCTCAGTGTCTCTGTGGTTTCCTCGGCCTCTAACCTTATTGGATTTCCAAGCAGAAAATAGTTATCTTCATCCTTAGTGAGCATTGTTGAGAAACTCAGCCATTACCCTGATTTCAAAGATGACAAGGTCTATGGAGATTGCGGAGCCTTCAAATCCCTCCACCCAGATTCTCTGAAGCTTTAATGATGGTTTCTGTTGACCTCAAATCAGGCTGCCTTAGCTGCTCTTGGCGATTTCTCTCATCAGAGGAGCATCCTGATGGTAAAGGCTCCTGGCACTTGCTGTTACTGGCCACACTCTTCTTACCAAGGACTTCTCCCTTTTGTTGGTATTATCTATCTGTGGCAGCTTGAGAGAGAGAGAGCAATTGCTTTTAGCGGCTTCTTTGGCTGATAGTAACAATCTTCCTAACATCAGCTTTTCTAAGGGTTTGCTGGAGTCTTTTGCTTCTTTAGAAAGTTCCATGCTTCTGCTATAGCTGACAACTGAGTTTGGTCCTTAGTAGGTGCCGGAGTTCTTGTTAGATTCTCTAGTGAAAACCATGGTGCTTTACCATGGTCCCAGGCAGTGTTATTTACCGCCGGTCATTACTCATTACTCATTACTGGGTCCTAAATAATGTAGTGTGTTAAGACCAGTCATTTTGAAAAAGAGAAATGTAAAAAAGCTAGAGAAGAAAAATAGGAAATACATTGTATGTGGTAAGAATTAGTATAGTTTTGTAAAATTTTACATCATTATTCTATATTTATTTGTGTGTGCCTACACACATACACACACATATGTGAAAATAAATACTTGCCATAAAAAGTGTATTCCTCAATGACTTAGATTACAATTAGTAAAAGGCTTCTAGAAAGATTTTTTTTTTGTAGAAAAACATCACACTGTTTCTTATTGTACAACACTGCAAACAAACAAAATGTTCAGCTAGAGGAGATTATAAACTCCCTGCATATCATATCTACAACATTGATTGTTGTATCCTCCAGAGCTTGGCATTGAAGCCTCATACAGAGTCAATAACTTTTGTTGGCTATTATCCTGGCTGTGAGATTAAATTCCTTCTGAAGCATCCACATGGTAGAATTTACTGCAGTTCTTCAAATGGTTTCCAATAATTCTGTAAACTTATGAGAAATGTTCATAATATAATGTTGAGAAAATATGTTATATAAGCTTAAATATAGTTGTGTGTACACATATATGTAAAAGATGGCAAGGAAAAACTCCAAAATGTTAATTTGGCTATCTCTGATTAGTAAGATTATTAGTGGTTTAAAAAATCTTCATTATTCTTAATTTTTCTACAATGAACAAGTCTTACTTTTTATAATTAAAACAAGTTTTGATTCCTTTGATATTGCAAATTTATTCAAAACCACATGGTAACCTACATTTCACTGCCCCACATGTTCTTTCTTGGGGCCTATGGGGAAGAAAAATTCCACTGACTCACTCTTGTTGGAGAATCTGAAATACACAGTCTAGAAAGGGACCTCTTAAGGGCATGTTCACTCAGCCAGTAAAAATGTATTAAACTCCATCTTTGTGGGAACCATTTAGCCAGGCTCAAGGGATTCAGAGATTAATGGAACATGGTCTCTATTCCAGGATTTCACAGCCTAATGGGGAAGAAAACTAGGAAGTAACTAATTCTTGTACTCTTCTAAGTGTTAAGATACAGATATGACTCTGTGCTATGGGCAATGAATTCTGAGCTCATCACTCTCTCTTTGTAAGATCCTAAACCCCACTAATGTAGGGACTTGAAAAGCATTCTAAGTTTCTCTTCCCATGTTTCTCCCTGTATGCCTAAGCCATGGGATAAGTTTTGCAAATCAAGTCCCAGTAGCAAAGGCGGTTGGTCATCTCATAGTCCCTCAAGTGGAGCTAGATGCAGTATAATGGAGTGGTTAAAACATCAGTTTGGGATTTAGCATTCGGCAAGGTAGCTTATAATTTCACTATTCTATGACTCAGGCAAGCCACTCACTTTATCTAAGTCTCATTTTTCTTATACCTGTCTAATGGGACAAGGATATCAACCTCTTAGTGCTATTGGGATGAAAGCACTCAGCATGGTCCCTGGCACACAGTAGGGCTCATTATACGATAGCAATTGTAATTCTGGGTTCTGATGTTTCCAAACAAAGCTAAGCTGACGTTTCTCTTCTGAGCATTTACTGGATCATACAGGCACCAAAAAAGTTCAGGTTTCTTATAAATTACTTTTTAATACAGTGTATGAATTTTGCCTAAGAGGTTGTATAGATTAATAGATGGAGAATTAGAAATATCTTGAGAAACTGACAACTGGGAAAGTCTCATGTGTATTTTAATTAAGTTTCAGGTAAGATTTTGGTCAAAGTTGACTACCCATGAGTATTTGCTGGGCGGAAGCTACTGAGAAGCAATCATTTCGGGAAAGGAGGGGCCGTTAGGGTAGACCAACCTATTTCTGGACTTCCTGTTTAACCTGATCATGCTGCTGATTCCACTGTTCCCTTACAAGAGCCCACCTTCTGTCACTTTGCCACAATTCTGAACGCTTGTGTTGATATCTCTGGTCTGAAAAGATGAATGCTTACACACCTTAAGCAAACAAACAAGTAAAACATAGAAAGTTGGCCATTTTGAACAAAGAAAAGTTTCATTCTTTAAACAGCTCTAAATCTATGCTAGAATGTTTATTTTCCTCCTAGTCTGATGCTGTCTCATTTCCACAAGGATTTGTATTAATCAGGATCCTTTCAGTTGCGAGTGAAAAGTCTAGGTATTTCAGCTTTAGCAAGGACTTGACCTGAGAGACCAAATGATGCCATCAGGAAGCGCTCTCTCTGCCTAAGCTCTTTCCTTTGTGTTAGCGTCATGCCACGGCAAGCTTTCTCCAAGGGCTGGAGAAAATAAGACTGAACAACAGCTTCGGACTTAGTCTTCCAGTTCAGCAGCTGCTACGAAAAGTGGGTGATCTTTCCTGATAGCAAAAGTCTTTGGACTGACTTTGATTGGCACAGATTGGTGTTGGCAGGTGTGCTTAACCAGAAAAGGGGAGGTGTTATCCTATCCGATCCTCAGATAAGAATGGATGCTGTGCAGGCAAAAATAAAAACTCACAAAACACATCTTCCACCAACAAGAACAAGAGCAAGTGCTCACAATATTATTAATTCAATGCCTTTCTTTAAAATAAAGATAACATTTAGACTAATGGCACTCACACAGGTACCTTGCTCTTTTGTTTATGACTTCACTCACTGACACCTTCCATTGCGCATTCTATGTGGATGACTCCCATCGTACTCCACACTGAGCCTCTCCCCCTGACTCCAGAGCCAAATATCTCACCACTGGTTTGACACCTCTCGCTGAATGTCACACCCTCCTCTCACTCAGAAAGAAACCTCTCTTTTGCTCCCACACATACATACACAGACACACAGGCATTCCAATATGTATGTGTGCATGTGTGAAAGAGAGAGCTGATTTGTGTGAATGCTTAGTATTTCTTCAAGTACACTGTTGACATGTAGCTGTTTAAATGAAGCAACATTTCGATATCAGCTGATTCACTGGTAAAAACTAACAAGCCATCCTATGGGCTGATCAATGTGACCTTTGCTCTAAAAAAAAAGAATGAAAGGCAATCGTTATGGTTTGGTGCTAACAAGCAATGAGAAACAGCATACTTTTCTGCTGGGTCTTCAATAAGAAAACCTGCCCACCTGTTTCTGGATTTCTGTTTAACCTGGGCATGCTGCTGAGTCCATGGGCAGGAAGGGCCCATGGTGTCACCCTGGCCCAGGCACTGGCAGGCGAACCTGCTGGGGCCACAGATGAGTCAGCTGGCGTGGACATGCCAATGAGACAGATGTTCACTCCTGGTCTTAGCATCGCCTCAAGGAGCCCTTGTGATTACAACAGGGTACACCAGTGGTTCTCAACCTTCCTCATGCCGCGACCCTTTAATACAGCTCCTCATGCTGTGGTGACCCCCAACCATAAAATTATTTTCGTTGCTACTTCATAACTGTAATTTTGCCACTGTTAATGAATCGTCATGTAAATATCTGTGTTTTCCGATGGTCTTAGGCGACCCTGCTAAAAATGCCCCATGAAAATAGTAGCAACGAAAATAATTTTATGGTTGGGGGTCACCACAGCATGAGGAGCTGTATTAAAGGGTTGTGGCATTAGAAAGGTTGAGAACCGCTGGTGTACATATTTAGGTTGGCGAGTTTTCAATATGAAACTGTTCTTGTCTTCTGTGAATCTTCAAGGGTATGGTCCTGAGAAGGAAGATGCCAAGCTGAAGAGCTTAAGAACAAGGATTGAAATGGAAACACTTTGTCAGGAGAGTTCTCTATAAAAATAGCAATTTTTGCCCTACCCGGTTTGGCTCAGTGAATAGAGCATCGGTCTGCAGACTAAAGGATCCCGGGTTCAATTGCAGTCAAAGGCACATGCCCTGGTTGTGGGCTCAGTCCTTGGTAGGGGGCATGCAGAAGGCAGCTGATAAATGATTCTCTCTCATCATTGAAGTTTCTATCTCTCTCTCCCTCTGAAATCAATAAAATATATATATATATATATATATATATATATATATATATATATATACATACATATATATATATGCACACACACATATATAGCAATTTTGAAGGGGATTATTTTGTAGTGCTCTTGTTTTCTAATTTCTTAAAATGAAAGCTAAAAACACATTTTTAAAGGTCTTAAGCATTTTGACTTTTAATCTGTATTTTGTTTAAACTCTGATCTAACACTGAATAGAGAATGAGGACAGACAATTACCAAGATAAGGGTATTTTCCTTCCTTTAGAAATAGTGTTGCCCAAGGGCCAAGCTCATCATCTCTAAGCAAGACCAACACTTTTCTCTTGGTTTCTTGTTTTTGTTCAAAGCCTGATGATTTTCCAAATGTCGTTTGCCTCTGTCTCAGCATAGTGGTCTAATATTGATCGTACTTTTGTTTATGAGTATGTGATAAGGGAATTAATCATGTTTGTGCTTCAAATGGTAAGACATTTACTTCTTAGTGTTTGATCTTTTCCCAATCATAATTTTCACACTTAGGAAAAATTGTCACTGGCAAGATATCTGGTAACAGTATAACTTCGAGGCCCTTTGAGCTTCTAAGGACACTGAGGGGCTGGGGGAATGAGGAAAAATGGTTGCTTATACTCCTGATGGTTTGAGTTCAGGGAGGGAAAAAGTTTTCATCATGAACAATGTAAGTCCACGGGAAGAACTCTCAAGACTGAAAATAGCAATACTTAAAACAAAAGTTTCCACTGCTTTTGTTTCAAGAGGGGCTTCCAAGAATCAGGTAAAAAGCAATTTTTATCCATCTTTATACATATTGTGTTAATAGTATTACAGTAAGAGGGTAATTTTCCTTTTGTAATTAATGGTTTTTAATACTGGTCTATTACATTCTCTAAGAACTTTCCTTGTGATGGTTTCATTTATGCCTTAGCTCTTTGGGCCATCAAAGACTTTTGCTCTGGCTGTAGAGCATGGCACTTAAACCTGCACCGCGGCCTCCCTATAGTTTCTCATCGACATTCTCCATGTCAACTCTCAGCCTCTCTCTTAGTTTTAAGCCTTTTGGCCTAGTATTGCTATTGCCACTCCTGCAACAGAAGTTTGCCGATGTTGGAAGTCACCATTGCTAACTCAGGAAAAGACATTGTTAGGATTTCTGACAGTTCAGATAGACTTCAAGCCAGAGCAATGTGCTTATACCTAAAGTGTTTGATGAAAACGGTAGGTGAAACAAGGGACACAGTTGTAAGTTCAAGAAAGACCTGTTTGCCTCACTTACTTGTTCGGAACTTGACAGCATCAGCCCCAAACAAGGTTATGGGCATTCAAGGGGTTGGTGGCAGAACAGGTAGGGGTCCGCCCCTTCATAAGCTGGGCAACTGGCACAATAGTATGCCAGGCCTGAAGACCTTCTTCACGTCAATCGGTAGAGTGGCTGGTGGCCCATTTCACTTCAGTGCATTTTGGTTCTTGTGGTCATGTTTTGCCTGGTCTCTCATTATGTCTTAGCTGCACAAATACAGGTTTTCCAAATGGTCTCCTTGCCTTCCAACGGACCCTAATCAAATCTATAGTTTGCATGGATGACCAAGTTATCTTTTCAATAATATCCAATCAGTCTCCCAATCATCCAAGGTTTACTTAACTTTATAGAGCACTTATGAAGGCCCTTATGACAAGTCTAGAGGGGGGGAGTCAGATTTGTACACAGAAAATTACAAGACGATGTGATATGTGTTCTGTTAAAGCTTTTTCATGCTTCTCCATTGTTAATAAGAACAAAAGTTTAAGTTCTTCCCCTAAAATAAAAGATTCTTCACATTAGAATCCACATTACTGGCATAGCCTCATCTCAGACCCTTTCCCCATGTGAACCCTATGTGTCAACCACATAAAATGTGCTGATGCTCCTGGGACCTCCACCATTCCCACAACTGGTGAATGCCTACACACTCTGGCTTGTGTCATTATCTCCTTTTTGACGGTGACCTCATAACTCCAAAGCAGTTAGTCATTCACTCCCTGGGCTCTTGTGGACATTTTTATATGTCTCTTTTTTCTCATGGCTCATGAAATACCTTATTTTATTATGGTATCCACTCAATTGTGAGATTCTTGAAGGCAGAAAGTATGCTTATGCCTTTTATTTTCCCAGGGTTTAGTTCAATGCCTGGCACACACATGATGCACAATACATTTTTTTTTGAATGAGTAAATGAATGAATGAGTGAATGAACTATGAAGCCGCATTTGGAGTTACCATTGGATTTGTTTTACAGTGAACACTGTTGAAATACTCTGTACTGTTAAGCAATTATCTTCTGGTAGAACACCTGGTAAAAATCTATAACTATGTTGGCCAACAACTCAAACTGATTAGTGCAACCAATTTACTGCAATTAGAAAGAAGGACCACACTCCATAGCATTTAAAAGGTACATTGATTACACACCTGTACAACATAAAAAAGATTATGACTATTGCAATGATCATGAAAGCATATCTCTTTCACTAATTAGTTAAGTAGGTTACTGACATTGGTATTTTATAAAAATAGAGTCAGATAAAGGCAAAAGGTTAAAAGCAGGCTATAGGAAGAACATTTGAGAAGAATCACCAAGACAAACAATTTTTTAGAGAAGATAATATGATTCCACATCCACATCCACTCACACTAATATAATCACGTCCATGTCTCGTAGGGCATTTTTTAGAGTTAACAGAGGAAGCCAGGTTAGAGATCCAATTTCATGAAAAGCAATGTGCATACACTTGTATAGAAAAAGGGTAGATCGTTATAGCCCTCTGGATGTGTTCAACTTCTGTTCCTATGGAAATAATTAGGTGGAACCCATAGAAGGGGCTGACATGTGTCCCAGCTTTCACAAAGTGGGACTACTTTCTTAGAATTCTGACAAGGCACTTATAGCATGGCTACTGATACAGAGGCCCTTACACAGACTACATCACATATTGAATGCTACAAGTATAAGTTTATGAATCATTTATTATCCTTAGAAATAAAGCACGGGCAGCTGCCATTCTTTATGCCCAGTTTTTAGGTATATGTTCAATGACAAAATTCACAAATATTGATTGATACAAGTAGGGATACTTAATATTTATAAGTATTAATGTAAGTTAGATAAAGACAAAGCCTAATAAACTTTGAGCTGAGAATACTAAAAAAAAAAAAAAAAGAAAAGAAAAGCAATGTACATACCGCTTTGTTTTGGAGTGGAGTATTCATCAGTTTAGGGTAGTGGTTGAGAGCCTCAGTCTAGATGGAGTCTTAGTGGGTGTGAGTCCAGCTCTACCTGCTATATAATTTTAGAAAAGTTATATAACCTCTCTGTTTCTCAATTACTTTATCTATAAAATAAGGATAATAACATCTATCTCATAGGATTGTTGAGAGAATGTAAACTAGTAAGCTTTCAAAAACACCAGCTTTTATTACTGTTTATCAACTTCCTCTTTGGGCTCTTATTATATCCCATCTTTACCATTTTTAGCATGTGTTCTCACTAGCACTTCATACTATTTTTTCTATAATGGTATTTTTTTTCACATGTTCCTATAAAGTTTCTAATATCTGTATTTTCATGTGTTCCATAAAATTGCTACATCCAAGCTATTGGCATTTTGTCTTATCTGGAAAATGGTAATGATCAAGAGTAGCTGCAAGAGAAACATCAAATCCATTAGTAACCGAGGTCAGAAGAAGATTGCAACCTTTTATTTCTATTGTTTGCTATATATTGCTCAGAAATCATTTATGTTGCCTACAAAGGCTGTGGATTAGCTATTATCATTGAATTTAGGGCTAAAATAAGCAAATTTAATTGTGACTGAGTTAACAAAAGCTAAATAGTTAGGAACATTATTCAAAGTTTCTCTGTAATGATGATTATATTCCTGGGCCTCATAATTAGGATGGGATACAATAATTATTGTATCGATTAGAGCTCTACCCTGCTTTGGTTTGACAATCAGAGCCAAAGACATAGCAATCTTCTTTCAAATGTATGAGAGGTCTGTTCTACTGAATGACTCACTACAACATTTTTAAAAATTTCTTTTATGATCAAACTTGAAAAATAAATGACTATTAAGATGGTAAAGAGTTGATAAAAATAAATTTATGAATGCCAACAAAACAAGGACTTATACATATTAGGAAATATAAATTAAGATTTTTGGATCTTAGTACTTACTATTTTGATTTGAAACATTGAACTGTGGACTATGTACTGCTAATATATTAGACAGCTTTAGTCCATTTTTGATGGGCTATTTATACCCAATTTTAAATGGGTTATTTATGCAAAATTAGCAAAAGAAAAAAAACTAGCAGGATAACTTATTTAATTATTTTATTTTAATTGTTGTTAACGAGCCACATTTCAAAATTATTTTCTATATTAACTTGTGACTAAAGATACTAAAGGACTTTCTATTTGAGAATACCATGAGAGAATATGAGGAGGGTAAGATAAGGAAAGATACATAGTGTCTAATATTTGTGGAATCAGGAATAAAAATGTGCTTTGAATGGAATATTAAGTATCATTATGGTGTTTGCAAACAACAGGGATCATCATAAACAAAAAGTTGTGTTAGCTATGCCTTGGATAAAGTTATTGTCTTATAAAAATCAAGTGAATAAATGAAAAATAAATGGATACATTTTAAAGTCTAAGTTTTGATGTGATATCTATGCATAGCTCTATTGAACAGGTCTTATATTGAGAAATCAGTCGATCAAAAATGAGTTTTAGGAAAAGATGGAGGATTGAACATATGCATCAACATTTAGTCCCTAAATTCCTACTCCTTAATAATAACAACTACATGTTAAAGGCTATATGAGTTAGCTTTTGCTGCATAACAAAAATACCACAAAATGTAGTGGCTTAAAACAACAACCATTTATTTAGCTCGTAATTCTGCGGATCAGCAGTGTGAGCTGGGCTCAAATAGCTGATGTATCTGTGGTCAGCAGGACTCCTTAATGTATCTTCAGGCAGCACCAGGTCAAGTTCAGCTTTGCTGATCTTGGCTGGGCTCTCTCATCTCTGGGGCCTCTACTGGCACCCTTGGGCTGACTCAGGCTACCATCCTCCATCAGGCCAGACTGGGCTTGTTCATATAGAAAAGGAGGGTTTCTCAAGAAAGTAGCAAAGCCAATCCAAACGGGAAGCCGCAGTCTAATCACAAGGAAAACATTTACATACCGATACTCATACACATGCGCATACACATACATATACAACCTATTGTACATATACATAATACATGCATATATACATAATGCATGTATATGTGCATATAGTAATTTATATTTATATATATATATATAAATCTCAGCTTCTAACTGGTATTTGACATTCTTTATTTTTCTGGTGGAGGGATAGAAGATGATCATCATCGCTTTGCAGTTGAACACGGGTAGGAAGGAGAGGCTACAGGAATTATTGGTTCCTTTGTGTAAAAATGAAGCAAAAAGAATACAGGCCTTCCGGGGAGATAGTGGCAGAATTTATGAATGAAATGTGGTTGGACTAACAGTTCTGTTTACTGTTCCTTAGGCCCTACCTCTGTCAGACGTGTGATATGTCTATTGAATATTGTATCGTCTCTCTTAATGTCAGAGCTTGTGTCATACCTATTTATTCCCAGGATGACTAAGAAGCAAAAATTCAATCTCATAGCATTTCTAGAGCTGGATGACCTGGGAAGTTTAGGCTTCCTGTCTGGATTGGCTTTGCTACTTTTTCCCTGAGATTTTTTTCAACACTAGGAGCATCCTATCTGGAGAGAAGGAAGGACTCACTCTTTGGCAATGCATCTGACACTGAGTTAAAAAAATAATATTTATTTTATTATTGAGAAAAGAACCTTTAAGCATACAAAAAAAGGAGTAGCATAAGGAAAAATTAAAACTAGATGATGCTGTTAACTGTCCAAATGTGCAATTAAGCACATTGGAGTTTTAAGTGGTCTGCAAATGGTTCTGACTAATCTGGTTAATAGACGGCAATGGCTCTGCATTAATTGTGACTCTTCAGATGGAGTAGCTCTCCATGCTCTTCTCTGGAGAACACACGGGAGGGAAAAATTGGCCCTCTGACTCACTCTGCTTGTTCTTAAAATAGCAACGAGAGCAGCAGCAAAATGCTGGGTTTAGCCTGTTGAGTTTCTGGATGCTGAAGGGGGCTGAGATCTGTAGTCAGCCTGAATCTGTCAGCTGCATCCCCCACATCTTGAGTGCAAACAGCGGTTAAACTTGAGCTTGTCTCCTTTGTATTTCTGTAGAAGTCTAAACTTGCTTCGTGAGCATCCTTCTTTTTGGAGCTGTAGTGCTAACTTTATTGAACTTACGGTGTGAGTGCCGAGCACGATTAGTTGTCTGGAGTAGGCCACTTAATAAACAATGGTTGCAGTGAACTGAATAAGACGTAAAAGTAACTGGAAGGGTGGATTAGCAAAAGCTTACTTGTAGAATTTAAAGCCTCCTTTACTTGTAGGCATTATTACTATGTCCAAGTATTTTAGGATTATATGTTAATTAAATGTAACAAATATTTATTGAGCCCCGCTAGCCACACTTCACCAAGGGCCTGGGAGGGGAGGAGAGCTGGTGGTACAAGACTATATCAAACAGACTGTCATTCACGGAGCTTGTAACCCAGCAGGACAGATGCACTAGAGTGGTGGCCTGCTTCCGAAAAGTTGGGTCAGACCTTGTATGCATGTATGTACAACCCGTGGTGAAGGCCTGGGGCAGGGGGGCAGGAGCTGGCTGAAGGAGGTCAATGGGGAAAAAAGGGGACATCTGTAATACTTTCAACAATGAAGATTTATTAAAAAAAATAAAATAAACGTTGGGTCATAGAGACTGTTGGCATGTGTCCTTGAAGCAAAATCTTACTTCACTGACCAAAGATTCCTAGATAAATGACAGGAAAACAAGATGCCTAGCCAGAGGTTAAGAAAACACACACACACTCAACAGGTTGGGGTGCATAGTGTTTTCTGAGGGCAAGTGAATGCTTCTGGAACCATCCCACGGGAAGCCGGGGCTTCTTGTTCCAGATAAGACCTGATTCACAGGCTTCCTTTTCTCTCTAATGTCATGCTGACTCCCTACCCATCCCCTCATTTCTTTCTTTTTTTATTGTCTAAAGTTTTACATATGTCTCCTTTTTTCCCACTTGACACCCCCCACCCCCACAGCTATTCCAACCCCCTGGCAAGCCCCCACCGCCCCAGTGTCTGTGTCCATTGGTTATGCTAATATGCATGCATACAAGTCCTTTGGTTGCTCTCTAACGCCCCCCCCCCCCCGCCCCCCGCCCAGCACCTCCTCCACCATTTGTCTCTGGATCTATTCTTGTTCATCAAATTATGTTGATCATTATATGCCACATATGAGTGAGATCATGTGATATTTATCTTTCTCTGACTGGCTTATTTCGCTTAGCATAATGCTCTCCAGTTCCATCCATGCTGTTGCAAATGGTAAAAGTTCCTTCTTTTTTATGGTGGTGTAGTATTCCACTGTGTAGATGTACCACTGTTTTTTAATCCACTCATCTGCTGATGGGCACTTAGGTTGTTTCCAAATCTTAGCTATGGTAAATTGTGCTGCTATGAACATAGGGGTGCATATCTCCTTTCTGATTGGTGTTTCTGGTTTCTTGGGATAGAGTCCTAGAAGTGGGATTACTGGGTCAAACGGGAGTTCCATTTTTAGTTTTTTTGAGGAAACTCCATACTGTCTTCCACAGTGGCTGCACCAGTCTGCATTCCCACCAGCAGTGCACGAGGGTTCCTTTTTCTCCGCATCCTCTCCAGCACTTGTCATTTGTTGATGATAGCCATCCTGACAGGTGTGAGATGGTATCTCATTGTTGTTTTGATTTGCATTTTTCGGATGATTAGTGACTTTGAGCATGTTTTCAAATGTCTCTCGGCCTCTGTCCCTCATTTCTTCAGGAGTAACTCCCTTGGGTTTTGACATAAACTGCTCAACACAAGGAAGTTCCCACACAACAATGGTGCTACCCTTTCCCAAAACTCCATGCCTCACAACTGCCCTCTATTGGTCTGGCTTGCTCATGAACTGTGATATTTGGGGATCAGTTTCAAAGTTTGATATTTGTAAAAGACTCTTGAATAAGAAAATAAATTGGCTTTGGAGGAATCTGGGCACTCAATGTTTCTTGACACACCATACCAGGGGGTGTGGGGATTACTTGTAGGAATTGAATGAACCCCCCCTCCCCCGCCCCCGCCAAACCAAACAGACACTGGTGGGGTGACCCATGGGGAAGCCTGCCTGTTTTCTGCTTTCTAGGGAAACAGGAAGCTACAATGATCTGCTGTTACCTCTCAAACTTCTTCCAAATGGTTTGAAACCATGCTGCTTTGAGAACAGTCGTGAGAATATCTAGTTTGTCTGTCCGGCGCCTTCTGGAAAGAATCCCACAATCTTTCTCCTTCCACTCTAACCCTGTGATACTAGAGGGGAGCTCTATGTTCTCACTTGACATCGCCTATCTTCTGATCGCCTAATCAATCTCACAGGGGATTGGTTCAGAGGTGTACAGAGTATCCAAAGTCAGCCAAGAAGAGTAATCCCTGGGATTTTCCTAACTGGAACTCAGGCAGGTCGTTCGTTCCCTCTCAGGTTGTGGGAGGCTTGGGGTAGGAAGTTTGTGAGCTCTTGGCAGTCATGTTTTCTATCACATGGTGTCAGGTGGTCTGCAGCGGGATGTGATGATATACATTGTACAAGAGAAAAGCAAAGGCAAGAGATACACTAAAAGAATCCTACTGGTGTTTGAGTCCCTGGTTTCTTTTGTCCGGGAGACACAGCTCAATTCTGCAAGGATTTGGTTGTTTAATCTTCCCTTCGGTTATTAGAAATACACCAGTGTGGTCGCAAATAATAGCCCCCTTTTTGTGTGTTCTGGTTCATATTGAGTTTTTAGGACTTGTAACCTTTACAAAGTCCTGGTTAATAAAAGGATCTGCTCTTAGCTGGTCACTTATCTTCCCATCTTCTATATTTCCCTTTGCTTTTATAAGCACCAGATTTCCATTCTTCTGTATATCATTTTCTCAGTTTATTTCCTTTATACTTCTCCCTGGTTTTACAATCTTTCCTTTTCCCTTCCTTCTGTCCTTCTTTCCTTCCTTTCTTTCTAAGAAAACACTGTCCAGATGCCCACTGTTCTTTCTTCCTAGTAGGTAATTATCATTCATTTTATGTAAAAAAACAATTTTAAAGATGTTTTCAATTGCATCCTGAAGGTCCTTTTGAAAGTGATTCTTTGGCAGTTATTATATTACATTCTGAAGTTAGATTCAGAAAATAGAAATAAGTGTGTTATTCCTGTTGATTACCTCTAGGTTATATCTTTACAGATGATTTTCTTTTATATCTGAGGAAATGTTTTGCTTTTATTTAAAAAACATTAAAATATTTTGTCCTTGATCACCTAAACTTGTGAAGTAAATGCCTACTCACTTCTCATTTGTCCTTGTTGGTAAACTACTTGATACTACAAGTTGTACCTCAGGATGATCCTATCAGAAAAACTCTCCTAGGGATTTATAGTTCATCTTTATAGCCAGAGAATTCTAGCTTAATTCTTCTTGTCAAATACGGATGGATAGATGAACAAATAAATGAATGGATAGTTGAATGAATAAGAAAAAGAACAAATCATTATGGCAAAGCCTGATCCAGTACAAGGCCCTCTGGTAAATTACCAGACTCTGCCAGTTTCTTTCAGCACTACTTGACCAAAGATGAATATTCAGTAGGCTCTCTGGGTTAAACCTGGTAATGCTAATTTCACAGCTTCAAGAAGAGAAGGAGAGCTACACTCTGGATTCAGCCCAGCTGGTAAAGGAAAGGTAGATCTCAATAGAAATATTTTAGCAAGTTACAAAGGCAGTGAGGAAGAAAAAGGTCCAACTGCACCTAATGCTCTCTCCAATGAAGCATCTGGCCATGGAGTCGCAGCTGCACTGTCTTTGGTCTAAAGGGAGCTAAAACCCGTACAACTTCAGATCAAGTTGCCACAGGAACGGCAAGTTAGGTGAAAAATAAGCCAGTGAAGAAGCTGAGGTAGTTGAAAGAGAATGATAGTTCCCAAGTAAATTTCTGCTCCCAGTTCCAATGTGTGTGGGGTTTCCCCACACCACCAAGCAATTCTCTGACACCAACGGAGTGTCCTACAATTTAACTCAATTCGGACACTACTTACCTGGAGATAGAGTCTAATCCCACAGGACTGAGGTGTCCTATAAGACTGCCCTACAAATGCCAATCACTAGTTCAGGTTACTCCCCATGCTTCTGGCTGTAGATCAGAGGTTCCAACAGCCCCTCCTTAATGTGATTAATTTGCTAGCGCAGCTCACAGAACTCAGAGAAACTTTTTTACTTAATAGAATACCAGTTTATTATCAAAGAATAAGTGCAGGAAGAGCCAGTTGGAAGAGACACATTAGGTGAGGTATGTGGGAAAGGGTGTGGAACTTCTATGCTCTCTCTCCCAATGTAGCCCTCTCCCAAATCTCAAATCTCCATGGATTCACCAACTGGAAGCTCTCTGAACCCTGTCCTTTGGGTGTTTATGGAGGCTTCATTACATAGATATGATTGAGTAAATCATTTCCTATTGGTGATTATACTCAATCTCTGGCCTCTCTCCCCTCTCAGAAGGAGTGTGTGTGTGGGGTGAATGGGTGGAACCAAAAGTTCGATTCTCTAATCAGGATTGGTTCCTCAGGTGCACTCCAAAAGTCATCTCATTAACATAACAAAAGACACCTTTATCACTCACATCATGGTCAGTTCCAAGGGCTTTAGGAACTCTATGCCAGGAATGGGACTAATACCAAATATAGATCTAGTACTTGTGGGAATGTATAGTAGAACCACATTTGTGCAAAATGCTCTGGTCATGTATCACATGCCTTCTCACCAAGATTAAAAGAATTTATACTAATGAAAGTTTCAAGAGATTGTACATACATATGTATTTAATGAGGTTGATCAAGTGTTTTTATTAATAACAAAAAAAAAGCAGTTGAGACAACCTAAAAGTCAAAAAGAGGTGCCTGGTTGAATTATGGCATATCCATAAAGTGAATATTTATGCAGCAATTAAAAAAGATATTGAGTTACAGTATTTTCATGGGCATGGATATATACCCAATATATTTACATGTATTTTTAAAGTGAAAATGCAAATTTTAAATTAGTGTGTATAAAGCGATCCTGCTTTTGTTAAAAATATTAGTGTGTTTATAAATACAAGTGTATTTTAAAAATTCTGAAAGGTTGTGCCAAAATGTTTGCAGTAGTTTAATTTGGGTGGTGGGATTACAGGCATTTAAAAATGTGTGTGCTTATCCTTATTTTCTGTTTTGATGTAAGGAATACAAGATGTTAGCATAATGATATAAATTAAGTTTTAAATGGGAGGTGGGGGCATTGATAAGTCAATTACTTCCTCCTCCCTTCTCACATTCCATTCTTAGATTTTAGAGACCTCACTCTCCCACCACCTCTCCCTACTCTCAGTTTCTGAGAGAGGTAGGTCTATTTTATGTCACAGGACCCCATCTGTCCTGGAAATCACCCCTATCCAAATCCCAGGTGCCAGAGGCCAATTCCAGCATGTCATAATTGCAAGAGTTTCATCAAGGTTGATGGAACTTGGGGACTCAACAAGGGCTGAGTCACATATGTTATCGCCTGCTGGAATGGCTAGAGGCACTTCCCCAAACCTGAAAAGGATGATTGCTTGCTGCCAGACAGCTCAGGGCATCTTAATCTACATGTTATTGCCTCATGTTGGCCAAATACCTGAACAGCCAAAGGCAATTCCCCAATCTGACAATGGACTCTGTAGACTAACCCTGGCCTTTGATGTGTATATCTCCACTTTGCCTTAGGACAAATTGTGTTAATAAAAAGCAAGGGGTCCTGAGACAAGGAGAACTTGATTTCTTCAGCCAAGCTCCTCTGCCTCCCCCCCCCCCACACACACCTCAAATGCCTTTCAAAATTATGTTTCATCTCTGGACTCTTTATTAATTTTTGCACAGCCCCTTCTTCAGATTCCTGAACTCTTCCAGATGCTGGATCAAGACCACTGGTGTTAAATGGTGCCCAACGTTCGGCATTACCCAGGGGTCTGGAATTGAGACACTGAAAGACACTGAAGCCAGATGATGGGTGCTGAAGCTGAAAAGTCATGCAGAATAGGATCCAGAGTTGGCACTGTGACAGGCTGAACTATGGGAGAGCAGGGAGGCCTGAAAGCCAGGCTGCGCGGGAACATGGTGGACAGATGCCAGAGGGAAGCAGAGCAGAGAGACCTAAGGGCCAGCTGAGGAATGGAAGGTGTAGCCTCACGAAGGAACCCCCCAGTTCTTGTTCCTATGTGGCCTGGCTCTATTTCATTTCTGGCTTTTAGAACACCTTTGAGATTGTTTTGTTTTTAAAATAAAAATCTCTTTCTCCCCCCCCCCCCCACCCCCCGCCAGCGGACTGGAGTGAGTCCTTGATAAGGACAGAAAGGTGAGCTCTGAACCCGCAGTGGGGTGGGGCATCACCTTCCAGCATCTTCAGCCCTGAAAGAGGCTCCCCAGCATGGCCAACACCAAACTGGGTTTTCACTTTTTAATTTTGGCCATGAAGACTGGGAAACTGGTTGTGGCCATTCTCTTCCAAGTAACCAGTTAAAAAAAAAAGTGAGAAGTAAAACCTTGACAGACGTTTCTGCTGAGGTTGCTGTAATTCCCAAGTCTTATCTACCCAAGAATGTGTGTTTTTGTGGATTTCCTTAAAGATTTTTGAAGGTGAGGAATTTTACAGTTCAGCCCTCCTATTCAATATTCTGAATTCTGTTGTGCCGAAGAACTCAGCCTAATGTGCTTAACAGCATTGGCAAAAACAAGCACTACATAAATGCATCATCAATATAATAACATAAATTGGATTAGAATGTTCATTTTGTTCTGCTATTCTTTCCTGAGCTGATTATGTCTGAAAGGCTCTTGTTAGAAGTTTTCTTATTATGAGGAACTCACTGTTCTATTTCAGCCCTCTGTCAAATAGTACTTCTTTGGCACTTTTTACTGTAATCTTTTTTTTTTTTTTTTTAGTCAAGTAGCCCATCATGTGAAGACTTGAAGGTCAGAGTCATGCATTAGAATTGCATTGTGCTGCTCCTCCTGGTTAAGATTTACTGTTAGCAAGTTAAGGTTGCATTTTGAAGAGAAAAAGGTGACAGTTTGGATTCTTGATTATTTACAAGGTCAAATGGTGGCCCAACAAATGATGATTGTAACATGTTCTCTAATAATCTTCTCCTAGTTGCATAATTCCTCTTTTATCCGTATCCAGAAGTATGGCTTATCTGCAGTGTCCTAAATCACTTGCCATGCCAGTGGACTGGATAAGTGTCTAAATTATGTATTGTTAGGGTGGATCATTTTAAAAAAATTATTATAGACTTTATTTTTGGAACAGTTTTGGAATTACAGAAAAACTGAGCAGCTAGTATAGGCAATTCCCACATGCCTCTCCTCACCACCTCAGACTAAGTTCTAGATGCTTTCTTCCTACTCATTCCTAGCTTCTAGTTTGAGATACTTGCTGCAGAGGGTAGACTGAGCTTCAGAATGCCTGACAAGTCTATGGCCTTCGTATTGAGGTCACCTTTCTCCCTGGCTGAAAAAAGGTTCTAAGCAGTTCTCTAAGCAAATACATTCCTGTTGGCACCATTGGGGCCTTGGGCCTTGGCTTCTTAGCTATGGCTCATTAGACTAGATGTAGACAGACCAAGGACAAGCTGTAAGTTCTAAGATCATAGAGCAAGAGCTTTGTTCAACCAGAACAACTGGGATTAAATTGGACAAATCACAATTTCTGTTAGAAACAACAACAACAACACAAACCTTAGAGAATAAAGGCAGCAAAACCATAGGTAGCTGGGCCATGAAAGGGCCATGAATTTCATGAATAACAGAAATTGTGAGCCAGCAGAAGTAATGAGTAAGCCAAAGTGATGAGTAAAAACAAACCAGAAGACATAGGAATTTGTTTGTAGCAGTAGGAGAGGTACAAGGGGAGACAGTAAAACGCTGACTCATACAAGTGGGACTCTATGAACTCCTGGGGTGGAGGGGATGACAGGTAACTGGGATCTAGAATTGCCTTGGATCCCAAGCCATGAGCTTCATTTCTTCCCCAGGAGCCCTAATCTTTCAGGTATTCTCAGGTTCCACAGTTCTTTGTATTGCTCTCATTTGCATGTGTACCCTGCCCTTATACCGGTATTATTCAAGGTAACATAAGGGGGTTTAAACAGCACACATGTCTTGTCTCCATTCAGGCTGACAGGAGTTGTGATTAACACTGCAAATGATCTAACCCTCTCCAGTTCAACATCTGTGCCTTGCACATCTGAGATGTTCCATATTGACTCACAGAGGTTTGCCCTTCATCTCCAACACAGCGACGGAGCCTCATAAAAGCCAAATTAATGCAGTTAGAAACAATTTGTATCATGGGCAAAAAAAGGTTGTGCCTCCCCAAATTTCCTTTGTCAACTCCCACCCACTGCACTGGGTCCTTTTGTTACCTGACTTAACCACAGTCGAGTTTGTTATTCATTGTTTGACATCAGAATGGTAAAGGCCTTCTCTTCACCTGCTTCTCATAATGAATCACTAGTATTTATACATGCAAGGTACGATTCTAAGAAATGTACATATGTGAATTCCTTTAATGCTTACATTAACCCTTTAAGAAGATATAATCATCACTCTCTTTTTAAATGTAAGGACAGTGAGGCTTAGAGAAGTTGAAAACTAAGCCAGAGTTTATACAGCCAGTAAGTGGGGTTTGAAGTATAATCTGGCGGATAGCAGAACCTTAGTTCTTAACCAGGGGTTGTGCTCTCCGATGCCCACCAGCCTGCGTACCAACTCCTTCTAACCTTCTGATAGTTGGCTAACATCCAGTCAACTGTTTGCCTGGGTCTCCCTGAGGTCTAGGTTCCCTATTACTGTGCTCAGCCTGCCTGCAGACAAATCCCTAAAGGGTGTGTACTGGGGAAATAAACTAGCATAACGTTTCACTCTGAAGCCACAGGAATCCAACCCCAATGTCTGTTTCCTCAAAATAACCTGTCTGAACCAGACTGTCTTAATATCCAGTCATTTCCACAGCAACATCTTCTCCTAGAGATTGACGTATTTCTGCTCCTTCTTCCATGGCTAGTACTGACCCTTTTCTCCATTGTCAGGGCTTACCAGCAACGGGGCGGGGGAGGCAGTGACGTCAGCCGCTCCTCACTAGGGCTTCCTGTGGCTGCTGGATGCCGACCATTCCCGTCTTCCATTGGCAGCGACAGCCTGCTGAATCCCTCTTCCCAGCATCCGGCTGACAGCCCGGCTGCATGGCTGTCCCTGTGACAGGCAGACGCAGTGCTGTAAGGGGGTTGACAATGGAAACCTCTGTTATACAAGTTTCTATTTCCCAAGGAGGCCTGTTCCTCACAGGATGTTGATCTCTTGCTAGGGGGGTGGGTGATACCTCTTATTCAGGCTCCTAAAGCCTTTTCCTAACACAGGCAGAAGAGAGAAGACTGGCTCCAAAGCATAGAGCTCCTTATGCCCATCCCAAGTTGTCCAATAGCATCTCTTTCTTTCCTAGGAATCTCCTACCTCCAGAGGGAGAAGACCAGCTCCCCACCCTTCGGAGCAGTGTCCATGGGAAGAACTAGCCTCGTATTATGGGTGGCTGACACCATTGTTTGCCCTTCCAGGAGCTGCTCTGTCTCTTTTCTTACTGGACGAGCCCGCGTCCTACCACAGAAAATGCCAGTCGCTCCTTTCCTGGCCTCTCTCACAACTAGTGAATAGGCACGTATTGCTCCATGAAACCCAGAAAGATGTCCGCCAAAGGGTTTGAAGAAAGGCTTCTCATCCTAGGAAAGAGGAAGCATCCCTTTCTGCTTTTCTGAATATAATTTGTCTTCATGTGACCTGGGAAGCACTGCAGTCTTTTAGGGGTCACCAGCGGAGGCATCAGTGTCACACTGTGAATGTCAGTGCACCTTTAATAAAGGCCCTTGGGTCCTGCGCTTCTGCACCGGACCCAGGACCTCCTTGCCTTGACTTTCTTGTCATCATGATAGTGATAACAGTAATAGTTATTATTACCAGTAATGATAGCATCTAGCACTTCTATCGAGCCTATTATGTATGAGACACAGCTAATTATTACGTGAGACTATATTCGTATTGTTTCAACCACATCTTATAGTTGGGTGTCCTGTCACTTGTGGCTGAAAACATCCTAACTGACATGCTTGCAGTTCTGGTTCTTATTCTCTGGAAGCCTTAGAGGTCCCTAAGAGGCTTCTTCAGGATGCAGGCTCGAACCTGTGTCCTCTAAAATACATGATCCTGCCATCATGGGATGACTGTTCTCCCCCAGGGCCCTTCAATGAAACCCCTTATCCTGTGCAAGCATCCTAAAGTCCAGAGGTAGAGAATCCTGGAAAACCAGGTATGAACGTGACATGCCTTTGTTTCAAGCCTGGTGGTTTCTGAATTATATACACAGCAAGAATTAGCACACACAGAGCTCCTGAAGGACCCCTCTCTTACAAACACATTTGAAAACCAGGGTTTGGAGTGAGGATGGGGGACTATTTCTGAGATTCTCCATTACTCTCGTTCTCTCACTGTAATATTTCAACAAGTCAGGTTCCTCTAAGGGCTCAGGCTCAAGGACCTGGAATTAGGCCACTGCAGTGACTGTTTTTATCTGGACATGTCTGCCTATAGCAATCATTTTCCTGGCTCACACACTCCACTGACAACACCCTGTGTGTATTACGTAACTTTATATAATAAAATAAACACCACCGCCAAGGAACTCTAGAAACTCTAAAATATTATGAAGATATAATTTATGATGATCACAAGATTTATTCATTACTTGCTTCCAATATCAATGGCTTTGGAATATAGAAATATATTTATATCTTTGTCTGTTTTATTGCTTTATTCAATTGTCAACATAATCTAGTTTTCCACCAAATAGATTGACTGTGTCAGAACTGGTAGTGTTTTCTTTCTTTCCTATTGAATATGTCTCACATTTTATTAATAACTAGAGGCCCAGTGTACAGATTCGTGTACCAGTTGGGTCCCTCGGCCTGGCCTGTGGGGATCTGGCTGAAACTGACTCTTGGACATTCCCTGCGGGGTCTCAGATTGCAAGAGAGCACAGGCCAGGCCAAGAGACCCCACCAGTGCACGATCAGGGCCAGAGAGGGAACACAGGAGTAACTTAGCAGTTGGAGTGTCTGCCCCCTGGTGGTCATCATAGCGACTTTGATGAATGGTCGAATGGATGGTCAGACATGTAGCATATTAGGCTTTTATTACATAGGATTAATGTTGATCAACATTTTACAATTTGCTTTTCACATATGTTATCCCCTATGAGCTTCATAACAATCCCCACTGAAAATGAGAACATGGAGGGTCAGACTTGCCTAGGATGACTCAAGCAAACGTGGTCAAATCAGGAAAGGTGCAGGGTCGTCTGAAGCCAAGGAAAGTGGTTTCAGCTCTAGTGTGCTGACTTCCCTTGAGATCACGCATGGCTTTAAGATGAAAGAGGGAGCCCAGGTGTGAAATCCTGAAATTCGGCAAGACCAGGGAAGAATACCAAAGATGAGCTAGGCAGAGTCTTTCAGGACTAGAAGTGCCCTTGGGGAGAGATTTGATAAAAAGGTGATATACCCTGAATGACCACATGGCGGACTTTGGTGGCTCCCTGGCAAGCTATCGGGCAACTTATTTGCCTGAATTTCTTCATCTGTAAAATAGAGTTGCCAACAGCACCCACCTTATAATGTTGTTGGTTTATGTGAGTTAGAGCAGGGCTTACCACATAAAAAGTGCATCTATTTTGCTTTTTTAATCCAGTGTGAACACGGTGTGGTTGAGGAGAGAGGTAGGGCAACTCAGATATTTCTCTCTCTCTTCAGATCCTTCCGTTTTCTCTATCTTTGGGAAAGATTAGGAAAACATGTAGATTATAGAGCCTGTGTAAATCTCCTCGGGGATGATCTAAACTTGATGGTAAGCACCCTGGCAGAAAAGCGAGTCTTGAGCTTAAATGAATATTGTGATATTCAGCTCTCTTCACTGCTTAACAAGTTCCTTTAAAGAGCTTAATAAAGAGGATCAGCAGGATTCTTGGGTATTAAACACATCTTCCAAATGCAGTATTTTAATGAGGTGAGTATAATATAGCAAGCCCTTGGATTAATCTTCCCTTAAAGTACCCATGAGCTCAGGAGGCCGAGAAAAATATCCTCAGAAAATTGTGGAGACGTTTATCGAACCCATGTGTCAAATGCAAGGAAATCACAGGTGCTTGATTCCGAACCCGTGTCAGGGGCTGGCTCCGTCTCTCCTTAAAATCCCGAGGCAAAAACCACCACCACCCAGGGAACCTGACAGATGGCTTCTGTGCTCCTCACCCCTCTCCAGATTCTGAAGGAGCCGCCCCTGGCTGGGTTGGTCTGTGGGCTGGCTGGAGGGCTGGGCCAGTTGTGCCCACTGAGTTTGTTCCCAGTGCTGAGGACTGAGAGCTTCTTGGCTGAAGGCCCACGGTGTGTCCTCGATGCAAAGGCTGTCTTTTTCTCTGAGAACTCACCGTTTATTTTTAACAGCCGGTACCAAGACCTCGTGTTGTTCGCCTGCCTCGCACCAGAGTGTGGGCAGCTAAGACGCACACATGCAATTTCAGAGCACGGGAGCTGTTTGTCTGGTATTAGTCATTAGGCAGCGGCTGCCGCCGCCTCCGGCAGCTCTTTATAACTGGGCCATTTTAGGTTGCCTGTCCTTATGGATACAGTTTAATTTTGAGCCCTTACACTTAATTTTGTCCTTTGAATTCCTTTATAAATTGCATCATCTTGTGATGATTATTTTTTACTTTCTCAAAAAGGAAAGGACTAGTAGAGAGAGAGAAGGGCTGAGAAGAGAGAAAGAGAAGGGATGAGAGAGAGAGAGAGAGAGAGAGAGAGAGAGAGAGAACACTGAGGAGAGGAAAGAGAGAAGCAGCTCTTTCCTTCTTTCCCCCTTGACCGTGGACATTGTGAGACAGGCACAAGTGATCTTGGTGGACTTCAAAGGGCAGATGGAGGAGATGATTTCTGTGGGTTGATTTGATAAGTTGGACATTTATTATCCCATTTCCTTAGATATCCTCCCCACTTTTTGCTTTAACTTATTCCTTGGGGTTAAGCATTGCCTTTCTCTAGGAGGCTCTCTAAAAGGCAAATCCTTTGAGAAGGCTAACCATGAAGTTTTAAACCAGGCGTCCTCAAACTACGGCCCACGGGCCACATGCGGGTGTTTTTGCTGTTTTGATTTTTACTTCAAAATAAGGTATGTGCAGTGTGCATAGGAATTTGTTCATAGTTTTTTTTAAAACTGTAGTCTGGCCCTCCAACGGTCTGAGGGACAGTGAACTGGCCCCCTGTTTAAAAAGTTTGAGGACCCCTGTTTTAAACAGTTGATAGGAGTGAAACTCTCAGATTGGTAGTTCCCCAAACCAGCAGATCATCCCAAGCCCTGGGGTGCTTGATAAGCATACAGACTCCAGAGCCTCATCCCAGACCCGGGGAGGAATCAGAATCTCTAATGAGGTGAACCTGCACCTATGTTTATAGAAATGCTTCTTAGGTATTTGAATAATTTGAGAATTTCTTACAGACTCCCAGATGGGCTTCCATGTCTGATTTGTTCTCCTAGGAAGAAAGAAAGGGCAGGTAGCAGAACTGTACTGGGTCCTTTGGGAGGATGAAGAGTCTAGAATGAGGGAATAAAGAGGGTAGTGGAGGGTTTCATCAACAGTTTGCCTACCTCACTGTGTTGCGGTAAGTTAGCTGTGCCATGGGGGATGTGCCTTCATCTTTATTAAATAACTAGAGGCCTGGTGCACAAAATTCATGCATGGGTAGAGTCCCTAGGCCTGGCTGCCGGCCGGGGCCTTCCTTCTGGCTGCCAGCTGGGGTCTCCCTTCCCCAGCTGCTAGCTGGGACCTTCCTTCACCCCGCACTGCCCCCTGGTGGTCAGCACATGTCATAGCGAGTGGTCGAACTCCCAGTCTCCCAGTTGAACTCCCGAGGGGACAATTTGCATATTAGGCTCTTATATATATAGATGTCATAAAACCATTAGGCAGTCCTTGTTTTCCTTTTGGCACTTCAAATGTTGTTTCCAGTCAACAAGCTGATACTGATTCTCTGGTCTTGATATTTTGCTGGTTTGAATAAAGGGCCAGTTTATGTCAAAGAAGAGAGAGCTTAATGAATGAATTAAAAAGAACGCACACATATTTGTTTAAGTCAGCAGGATTTTTCAGTTTACCTGTAGGTGTGATAATCATGGATGGAAGTCCTGTTGATGAAACATCATAATTTTGGCTTTCATTCCTTTCTTTGTTTCTTTATCTTATCTAATAAAGAGGGAATATGCTAATTGACTGCCATGCCCTCACAAAGATGGCGGTGCCCACAGCCAATAAGAAGGGACTATGCTACTTGACTGCCATGCCCTCAAAGATGGCGGTGCTCACAGCCACAAGATGGCGGCGCCCAGTCCCCTCAGCCCCACCTGCCTCCAGAGTACCTCAGTCCCCTCAGCCCCCCAGCCCCCCAGGGCTTGCCCAAGGCGCAGGCAAGCCTCAATGGCGGCTGCCCAGCCGATGACTAAGGCACAGGTAAGCTTTGGATGGCGGCTGCCCAGCTGCCCACGGCGGGCCCAAGGTGCAGGCAAGCCTTGGGTGGCGGCTTCCCAGCCGCACAGGGCTGCCCAAAGCTCAGGTAACCAGGACCAGCTGAGGCTTGTGCTGCCAGCAGTGGCAGCAGCAGAGCTGTGATGGGAGTGTCGCCTTCACCTGATCGCCGGGCCGCCTCCTGCCCCTGAGGGCGCCCGGACTGTGAGAGGGGGCAAGCCGGGCTGAGGAACCCCCCTCCAGTGTATGAATTTTCATGCACCGGGCCTCTAGTTTCTAAAATAAATGGGGGGGAAAATTAGAGTAGATTCGTGGGACATATGAAGGTAATAATGGGATTCTATATGCTATTTTCATTATCTGCAAAAGAAACCAGGATTAAACATTATTTATTGACTTTGCAATAAAAGTGCATAAGCTAACAAAAAAAATCAAGTTTCTTTGTTTTTTGATGATAAGTATGTCAGCTCATTTTAGAACATTGGTTCACTCATGCTGAATTAAAGTTATGATTTGATATTATATTGTTGACAAATAAAAAAGAAACAAAGTCAAAAGCTCATGGATATCTTATTGGTAATAAGACTTTGGTCATTAATGGAAGGGCAGGAAAGGGAAGAGAAGCTAAGAGTTACATGTACTTACCATTTGTCAGGTCCTGTGTTAGACTCTAGAGCTGAAACATGAATTAGACACAGTAGGAATACAGAGACTTCAGATTAGTAATTATAACAAAGTTATAAAGTATAATTAGAATTCAATGGGGACATAAAACAGAGTATAATGAGTTCACATGAGGAGTATTCAGAAAAAGCTTTCTGTGAAATAAGAAATTTAGAATGAATCTTGGAAGATGATGAATTGTTGGCCAGGGAGATGTGTAAGGAAAGATGTTTTAGATGGAAGAAGCAGGTCAGGCAAAGGTCTGAAGGTCTGGACTTGCTTGGGAAACACTAATGATGGTGACATTGTTGATGCTTAGATTTGAGGCAATGTCATACTCTGTGGCAAAGCTTGAGAAGTAGGAAGATTATAGAGGTTTTGATATCTTGCCAAGTGATTTGATTGTATCTTGAAGGGAAGCTCTGAAAGGCGTGTATGTGTGTGTGTGTGTTTCCTCCTTAAAGAGAGAAGTGACATGATCAGATGTGTAGTTTTGAGAACTCAGAATTAGGCTAAGACACATTGTGAACACTTTGAGGGGCAGGCTCTTTAGTCTTCATTTTATATAAATGCCATGGTCCGGAAATAAAAGCTAAGAATGGTGGTGCTTAATAGGAGAACTTTGCTTCATATTTGCTTTTTTCTATTAAATAAACATAAGTGTGAGGACTCATATTTATCATCCCTATCCAACATTGTAGTCTTCATTAAAACCAAACAAATCACTTAATCTCTGCCAGGCCACTTTAGAAATTCATGTTAGAGCTTTCTGTTTATCCAGAAACAATCTAACACAATTTAGACAGAGAATTTTCTTGTAACTTATTTGGTAAAGGAAGAAATATTCTTAGAAATACTGAAAATGTAGAGCAAAGATGCATTTATATATCCATCCATCCATCCATCCATCCATCCATCCATCCATCCATCCAATCTATCCTGGCCCCCTCCAACACTCTATAAGACACCAGGGCTGCAAAGGTGAATAATCTCAGCCTCTGTTCAAAGAGCTTAGAATGTAAGTTCAGAGACAAATGTATAAATAGATGGTGGCAATATTATATGACCATGTAATATTTATTATTAAAAATACACTTTCAAATAAAATAGATATATAATTCATATTGGAAAGATTAAGCACTTGGAATTAGAATATCAAGGTTTACGTTCCAGATATAGAATTGATTATCTAGATATTCTTGATCATGTTATTTGACCATACTGATGTATGTGCTTTAAAAGAATTGTACAAAGAAAATGATTGCACCTATTCAAAAGAATCAGTTGAAAAGCTATTCAAATTAAGAGTTTAATGAAGTTGCTGCATATAAGACAAGTACATAAAACCCAAGAACATTCATATATATTCATATCTTCTGAGAGGCAATCCACTATTATCCCTTAGTGTCCATGTGCATGCTTTCTAGTTATGCAAAGAGTGCAAGGCCCTAGCCTGACCATTCTTTACCCAGGTCATCTCTCAGGGTGATGTTTGCAGCAAGCTTCTTGGAGGGATGAGATAACATCTCCACCCAGGTAAAGAACAGACTTACTTCTGCTCACTATGTAAGTGGAGAGTACCACAAGCTCAGTGGTCTTCTGTAAATGCTGCCCACTGTGTGTGCAGGCATCCATGATGGGTCTTTTATTTCATCCTTATAGGGAGATGCAGAAGCCACATGAGCATCATGCTGACATTCTGGCTACTGCATTGGTTATGAATAGTAAAGTTCTTTTTCTTACCCAGGAGTCTTGTGTCTTCTGCCAGCATTCATGAAACAGTAACAGGTTGGCATATTAGCTTGTAATGAGTATAAAACCTCAGACCCTGAGCAGTTTTTGACAATAACTGCAGTGATGATTTTATTAATCTATACTAATAATAGAGGAATATTCAAATTGTCCCGGAAGCCGTCACAGTAACAGTAACGACTGAACAGCAGGCTGCGTGGGGTGACCAAGCCAGCAGAGGGGTTAGTGAGGGATGACCAAAGACTGAACAGCAGGCTGTGTGGGGCGACCAGGCCGGCAGGGGGGGCAATTAGAAGTGATCAGGCAGGCAGGCAGGTGAGCAGTTAGGAGCCAGCGGTCCTGGATTGTGAGAGGGATGTCCAAACCCAGGGATCGGGCCTAAACCGGCAGTCGGACATCCCCTGAGGGGTCCTGGATTGGAGAAGGTGTAGGCTAGGCTGAGGAGGACCCCCCCCCATGCACAAATTTCATGCACCAGGCCTCTCATATAATAATAAAAGAGATCTTATTACCAGTAGCAATAAAAATATAGTATGTAGGGGTAACTTATAGAAAAAGTACTTCTGAACTATCTGAAGAAAAAATGCAATATTTTATTGATTAAAAAAGAAGACAAGCAAATAGAAAACAATGCTATATTATTGCATAGGAAGATTGAATACTTAAGAAAATCAATTCTAAAGTATTTTTATAGGCTAAATGCAACCTTAATCAAAATCCAAATAGAATGCTTGGAGATATTACTACTTAACTCTAAAATTAAATGGCAGAACACTCCAAGGAGTTTATCAAGAAAATTCTAGAAAAGAGAAGAGAGATGAGTAGCACAGAGGTTAAAATTGGGAAGGTGGCATTGCAGCAGAGTGAATGACAATGTGGCTTTGTCATTAGAATAATCTGAGTGTGAGCTTTGGCTCTGTCACTTATAACTGTGGGACTTGGCTCAGGCATTTGACTTCCCTAAGTCTCAGCTTTCTCACGAGTGTAATGGGGCTTGTAATAGCAAGTACTTTGTAAGGTTGCTGTACAGGTTACAGCACTTAGCAACATGTTTATAACTTAGCACTAATAAGTGTTGGTGACTATTAGTTTGAACTGATATTTAAATGCATCACAAAGCTATTTGGAAGTGGCACAACAATTCAGAGAAATGCATCAGAATCTATCATCTTCGATTTATCTATCTACCCACTTACAGAATGTAATTTATAACCAAGGAAATATCAGAGATAACTAGAGAGAACACCCACACACAAATGTATGTCTATGAATGCTGAATGCAGCACTGACTTCCAACCTTGTGAAGTTGTACCCTATTATATGTTTGTGTATCAACATACTACATATAAAACATTTTTATTCCTCTTTTCTATTCACCTATGATATATCCTTTATTATAAATGTTTGCATCTATATCCTACATATGTATATTGTATGTATATATAGTATATAAACATTTACATATATACATACAATATATGGTAGACCCACCAAGTTTTATACACACACACACACACACACACACACACACTGAGTGGCCAGATTATTATGATCTCTGAACACATAATAATCTGGCCACTCAGTGTATGTGTGTGTGTGTGTGTGTGTGTGTGTGTGTGTGTGTGTGTGTGATATATAAATGTTTATATATATATTAGAGGCCCGGTGCATGAATTCGTGCATGGGTGGGGTCCGGCCATCCTGGCCAGGGGCAGGGAACATGGGCAGTTGGCCGGCCTGCCTGCTGGTTGAACTCCTGGTCAAGGGGACAATTTGCATATTAACCTTTTATTATATAGGATATACACTGAGTGGCCAGATTATTATGCGTTCAGAGATCATAATAATCTGGCCACTCAGTGTGTGAGTGTGTGAGTGTGTGTGTGTGTGTGTGTATCTATAATAATAAAAGCGTAATATGCTAATTATACCTGACATCCTTCTGGACCAAGCCAGGGCTACTAGGGAAGCCTGGGACCCTGGTGCCAGAGGGAAGCCAGTGCCGGCAGCCAGGGGAAGGAAGGCCTACTCTTGCACAAATTTTGTGCATCGGGCCTCTAGTGTGTGTATATATATATATATATATATATATATATATATATATATATATATATATGCCTAAACAACCGAACGACTGAACCACCTGTTGCTATGATGTGTACTGACCACTAGGGGGCAGGGGGCAGACACTCATCCCAGGAGCTGCCTCTTGGTAGTCAGTGCACTCCCATAGCCAACCTTTCACGGCCACTCCCCCTGGCTGGCCAAGCTTCCAGAGGCCCTTCCCCTGCAGCCCCAATTGGCCCCCACTGCTGGCCAGGCCGAGGGACCCCACCCATGCACGAATTCATGTACCAGGCTTCTAGTATATAATATATAGGCACAAAATATATACATACAATATAAATACATGTAGTATATACACACAAACACTTATAATAAAGGGAATCTCAAAGGTGAATAGAGATGAGAAAGATACACATGTTAGATACATGCTAATACATATACACACATATATAAAATGTGTCTACTTTAAAAGATTGGGAATCAGTGCTGCATTCAATGAAAGAATAGCCCCTCAACAGACTAATAATGCAAAAGAAAATCCATTAAAGCACACTAACCTTATTTGAGATGTAATCCTACCCACTAGGAAATAGTTTATGAAAAATTTTCATCAAACAAGCACTTCCTCCCTGTGTCTTTGGGCTGCCCAAATCAAATGCAGGCTCTGGTGCAAAGGTTAATCGCATCCCTTTAAGGGGAAAACCCTCTAAAATCTGATTGCCAAGCATTAGGGGAAAGTGGTAAATATGTAGTAAGTTCTGAATTAAATTTAAGGCTATTTTAATTATAAAAGCATTAATGACAGCAGGAAATTTAATGAAATAGTGGACCATGAAAATCAGTGTTATCATTTTAATACATAACAGAATATGACAAACTCTGTAAGATTCCTGTTCTCTTTCATGTCTATTACAATTTCCTTCTATTAGTTTCTACAAATAGAAAATTACATGTAAAATTGAGTTTAACCAAATCTCTGTGAAAATCAGACAATCTGATTTGGTGTTATATAACCACACTGAAATTCCATTTACTTTCAAAAGGGCTTCTCCTGGTGCCTTGAATACTAACTACTTTTCTAACAACACGTAGGTAGCTCTGGCTTTGACAGCGGAATAATCCTTGTGCCGAACAATAGATCAAGATTTTTTAACAGGAAGAATGAAGACGGATAGAAACGAAGAGCTTGACCCAACCTCCTATAGGAGAGATTTCAAAAGCATTTTTTTAAAAAAAAATGGTCTGAAAATATTTACTCTTGCTTATCATCTGACAAAAGAACTCTTTCTGAGAAAAAGTTGGAGATTCAGATGTCAGGCCTGACAGTCTCCAAATATGGCCTGTCTGTATCCATCTCCCCTGCGGTCTCTCTGAAGAATAAAAAGCCTTAGGAAATCGGTCTTATGTGCTTCAACTACGCTGAGTGGATTGTTATTATAGCGGTCTATTGTAAACTGGTAATTATTGGAGGGCTTTCTAATCGCTCACGCAGATGAAAAGGGCCTTAAAATGAAATATTTTAACAGGAGGTTAATTGGTTTATTTTAGAGGAAAGGACCAAATGTAGAAGTTAAGAGAGAGGTGACCCTTGGGGAAGAATACTGATTTAAAGAAAAGATGAGAGGGACTCTGGGGTGCTGATAATGTCTTGTCACGATGCTGGTGATAGAGTGTGCGGTTTGTGAAAAATTAAGTCATATAATTATAATAAGTGTACTTTTCTGCATGCGTATTCTACTTTACAAAGATTTTTTTTTTATTAGCAAATGATTGCCTTAACATTCTCTGTTAAAAATACAATTGCCTGCAACAGTGTAAAAATCTCAAGCAGTGGACATTTCTAGGTTAGCATTCAGGGGACATTTCTAGATTTGGCTTTATCTTGGACACTATAAAGATAAGATTAGAAGCAAATAATAGGATACCCATCTCCCTTAAATCTGAATAGTCCAATCCTCTCCCCTAAGACCCACCCAATGAAAGTATCCTTAAGCACGAAATCCTATAGAATCCTAAAATGTATGTCCTCAAGTGAATGCATGAGCCATTGATCTTATTTTGATTGGTCTTCACGTTTGCAACTCTCTGTCAGCACCTGATCTGCATTCAATCCCAGCACCTAACAGACAGTGAATCACTTAATCATTTAGGCAAATTGTCCTTCTGAGCATCTAGAAATAAATCTTGCTCCAGCCCCTAAGGCTTTTCACATCCAGTAGATTCTCTTCTCCCTTTTGGTGAACTCTGACCTCAGTGGTATAGCAGATGGTTTTATCCCCTGAGTCTGGATTTCTTAAAAAGCTTTTTGCAAAGTCAGGCTGGAAAGCAATGCAGAGCAATAAAAGCAGCATGAAGCCAAGAATCAGAATGAGAATCCAGTAGTTTCATCCGACCTTTACTTCCCAATAGTTGTATGACCTTGTGCAACCACTTTGTCAAATGGGGGTTGAATATCTGCCTTCATTTTTTTTATGATTATTAAATACAAGAATGTGTGTGGAATTAATTAGTGCGCCATACACAGCCGTGCTGGAATTATTACAATAATGTAGGTTATTTGTTGTAGGCTATGTTTGTTTGTGTTCCAGGGCAAAGAATTACTATCACTTTCAAAATATTTTTAGCTCTCTCCCTGTAGAGACATATTCACAACCACATCCAAGGCATAGAAGGGCAGAACGGTTCTGTTCCACTTCTGGCCGCTTCATTGGGCACCTTTCAAAGGCAGCGTGACTAAGCTAGGCTTGAAGTGCAGATGCCAAATGATAGCACCTACCCTGTGGGGTGGGACAGTCCTTTCCTTCCAGATGACCCTCTGAAAGAATTCTGTGTTTTTCCTCAACGTGTAGTGTTGGGAGTCTCCCAGATAACCAGCCCACAGTAGACTGTGACAGCAGCATCTAGATCATTTGAGGCATCTTGGGGCAAATCTGTGTAGAAAATATTAAAGGAGCTTAACATTTTAAGCTCCAGTGATAATAGATAATGGGTCAGAGGGGCTCTATTTAGAAGCCAGGGTGGGGGAAAAGTGACTTCCTGGGATTCTCCAATAGATTGAGACCATTACATTTGAGGTAGATTGTTTCTTAGATCAAGAAGACATTTCTTGGTGGAAAATTATTGTATTACCTTGGACTATCTCCAGGGAAATCCCGGGGACCCCATCCCCATTCATTTCAAGCAACGTTTGAAAAAATACTCCATTTCAACCCTGCTGGAAGTCTGAGATTTGTCTCAAAGGGTCTGTAAGGTTACCTGGCCCCGAGGGAGTTGGGAACTAAATTGAATTCTTTAGCTTTACCATTTCTTTACCCAGCTGGAGCTTACATATTACATTATTTACTGCACTTCGAGGGAGAAGCCTCTTTCTTGCTCTTAAGTCCCAGATAAGCCATAACTAATACTTAACGAATTACAAACGCAGAGAATAGGTAGCTTAAAATAAACATAAAGATGTTTTCCATTCTCATGGAAAAAATAACCGCTCTCTTCGAAGGAATACAAGCCGTAAATATGCTCATAGACCAGAGTTCTAAATCTTTTCCAGGGGAAGTCAGGTGACTTAGTAAGTTAATTATATTGCTGTCCTAGGGGCTGGATGGAAGGTCATGCGATGCCTTCCGATGCTTTCCGCAGTTCTATATATTAGAAGAATGGCACTCTCATCAAAGTGGCAATCAAGCCATCCCGTTCAATCAAGGGATCTCACTTTATTACGTGCTTTAGAGGCCACAGCTCTCTAGCCAGAAGGTGGTACGATTCAGAGACCGAAAAGTGTGTGTGGGGGGGAGATGGGAGGCTGTAGAAGGGGGCCTTGCAGTCAACCTCCTCCACCCCAAGGAGGGCTAGGGCATTTTTCTAGAAGGAAACCTGGTTTGGGGGAAGGGGTTTGGAGGGGGGGGGGGGCGGGGGGTAAGTGTAACTGAAGATACAGGAAGAACTGTTGAGTGTCAGGGGCAGGCTTCACTGGGTCCTGGGTAGAGGAGGCAGAATTCCCTGGGCTGTGACGTTCAGCAGTCCATCACCCCGTCCCTGGTCTAATTCTGATGTCTAATGTTTCACATCACATCCTTTGTGTTAAATGTTGCTTAGCTAAGCTGCCTCCTTAAAGGTAACAATCTTCTCAGGAGAGGTAACTCATTAAGCTACTTAGCACCTTAGCATGAATGACTCTGAGGAGGTTAAGGCTGCGGAGGCAGGAGTCCAAAGGGATGGTGAAGGAAGCCACAGAGCAAACTAGACATTTTCACAGGACTTTGCTTAGGGAGGGGGGCTGTGTGTGTGTGTGTGTGTGTGTGTGTGTGTATTTCTATTTGTGGCCTCCTTGCTTGCAGGGTAGTAGGAGGGTTGTTATTAGGAGATGAGTCCCTACTTCATTCTGCTCAAGTCTCTTCCTCTTTCTGGCCTCAGCCTTCTCCTTATGGGTTCTTCCCTAATCCCTCCTGTCTTTGGTTCTCCCCCACCTTCTAAAGTTCGCCTTGGAGCCATTGCAGCTTTGAGATAGCCCTGGCTCAGGGAGGGAGCTGGTGGGCTCAGGTGCGGCAATCTAAGGGCGGGAACAGAACACCAGGAAGAGAGGTGAAAGGGAGTGGGCAGTGCAGCCTGGAGGAGACAAAGCTGAGGGGTAACTGGAGGAACATTCTGGAGCATCCGAAGGGCCTTCACCTGGGGTGGGGACCTCTGTCCTCCACCCCCTCTGAGGGTCACCCAGAAGGAGGCGGGAGGGATGATGGCTGGACTTGAGGAAGGATTGTCGTCCCTCTTTAAAAAGCAGAGCAGGAGTGAGGGAGGGGTTTGTCTTCCCTGGGGCTATTCTGCCGGGGTAAAGCAGGAGAACAGAAATAACTTGTTAAATACAAGTTAAAGTTACTGTGTAGAAAGCTCAGCTTCTCTGGTTGAACTGGTGGTGGGCAGCCAGCAAGCCATTCAGTGATTGTTCCTCATCGTGCTGAGGCTGCTTGAGGAATCCCAGGCTTTTCTAAGACACAAATCACACATCTCTGGGACAGTGTGCTCAGGGGACACAGCACTTTCCCACACTCGATCCCACCAGATCCTAACAAAAGCCTCCGCAGCATCATAACGTTACAGATGAGGAGATCAGCCAAGAGAGCTGAGGGACGTGGCCGCTCATACTCAACTCAGCTCAACAGGGACCTGCACCAGGTGCTCTGGCCACAAAGAAAAACCCACTCCCCACATATTGCCCCTCCTCCTAGGAGGTGCCTCCAGACCTGTAAGAACCCCAAAGCCTCTGTCTTCTGGAACCTCAAAGATCAAGTCATGCAGACGTAACTGCGTTTGAGACTCGTTCAACTTCTAAAACACAAAGCTGGAGTCTTGAGCTGCTTGTGACTGAGGAAGGACGGAGAGCAAGCAAGGTCACTGCCCTGAGGTGATCGGCCGTGTCTGGCTGCTCTTCCCACGGCACCGGTGATCCGGAAAGGGGCGGTAGCCAGGCCGGGGACACAGGAGTCAGCCGGAAGTCTGAGAGCAGGACGCAGTGAAACAATTAGGAGGAGATGAGGTGGCAGAAGAGCGAGCTGGTGCTTTTAAACTAATTTGGAGGAGAAAAGAGAGGCAGATGTGCAGTGGAAGTGCTGGCTCGGGATTGTGAAAATCAGAAAATACGTGAGGCAGGACCTGTCTTGTCTAATTCCAGGCTCCCTTAGAAAGGAGGTTCAGGCCCCGCCTCTCACTCATTCTGGGCAGACTCTTGGGGTTGGCCTCACACGGAACAGGAATGTGTAACTCAAGGTTGTTTATGTGAGGATGGTTCACATTTGCTTTATCTTCCTTCCTTCCTTCCTTCCTTCCTTCCTTCCTTCCTTCCTTCCTTCCTTCCTTCCTTCCTTCCTTCCTCCCTCCCTCCCTCCCTCCCTCCCTCCCTCCCTCCCTCCCTCCCTCCCTCCCTTCCTTCCTTCCTTCCTTCCTTCTTTTCTTCTTTCCTTCCTTCCTCCCTCCTTCTTCCCTCCCTCCCTCCCTCCCTCCCCTCCTTCTTTCCTCCCTCCTTCTTCCCCTCCCTCCCTCCCTCCCTCCCTTCCTTCCTCCCTCCTTCCTCCCTCCCTCCCACCCTCCCCTCCCTCCCCCTCCCTCCCTCCCTCCCTCCCTCATAATCTTCATGTGGAATTTGTTCCTAGGGGTTTAATCTGCTCACGTTGTTGGCTCTCCTCTCTCTCCTCCCTCGTCCTGACTCCCTTCTCTGATTTGCCTTCCCACCTCCCTTTGAGTCCACCCACACCTTTCTCTCCTTGAAGTGCTTCTTCCTCTCCACCTCCTCCACTTCTCTTTCCCAAGATGAGAGAGAGAAGGGCAGTGAAGGAATTCTATAGCCCCGAGCCTTCTTCTGTAGGATCCATCACCAGGGGAAGAAGCGGCTTGCACTTTAAAGCCAGTTTTGTATTTTCTGCATGTGCTGATATGTATAAAAATATTCAAAAGGAAAAACAATGATTTCACTGCATAGGGAAATGTGATGATGTGTGGAAGAGCAAGTCTGGCAGAAAGCAGCTTTAGCAGGAGCAGGGATGTCCCGCAGTCAAGGTCAGGAGCCACCCGAGGCTCCCGACTATCTTTCAGCTGCCATGAACACCCTTGGACCAGGCCTTTCCACCTGCAGTGGGCAGGCAGCACGGGACAAGGCAGGTAACACAGGGCTACTGTCCTGGGATCCCAGAGCAACAACTCTCTGTACTCAGTCTGGCTCTATGGGCTCAGGGATCCTGCTTGGTTTGCCTAGGACTGTGGTCGGCAAACTGCGGCTCGCGAGCCACATGCGGCTCTTTGGCCCCTTGAGTGTGTCTCTTCCACAAAATACCACGGCCTGGGCGAATCTATTTTGAAGAAGTGGTGTTAGAAGAAATTTAAGTTTAAAAAATTTGGCACTCAAAAGAAATTTCAATCGTTGTACTGTGGATATTTGGCTCTGTTGACTAATGAGTTTGCCGACCACTGGCCTAGGACATTTCTAAAGTCACTCTATTTTTTAAAACTTTATCTTCATCGTTGAAAGTATTACAAATGTTCATTTTGTTTTTTTGTGTGTCCCCCCCCACCACCACCATTGACCCCCTCCTCCCCACACTCGCCCCTCCCAAGCCTTTGCCACACTATTGTCTGTGTCCATGGGCTACACATATATGCATATAAGTTCCCCTGTTAAACTCTCCCCTCAGAGCCCCCATCCCCACCTTCCCTCTGAAATCCACCAGTCTGTTCATGGTTCAACGTCTCTGGGTCTATGTGTCCTCTGACCTGTCTGCACCTTCCCAGTTTTACCCTTTCTGTCTGCTTCCCTACTCTTATGATTTCTTATGTTCCAGCTCTGATAGCATGACATGTTTGAGATACAGAAACATCGGCATGGTGGTAAGCATTGGCAAAGGGAAGAAAACAATCTTGATGTGCAGAAAACCATGATGGTCGTCAGCCTTGACCTCCCTCCCTGGTCCAACACTGCCCGGTGTCTACCAGCTTGCTAATGGCATCACTGTTCTGCAATTCCTTCGCAAATTTTTATCTCTTCTTTTCTGTCATTCACATGAGAATCATTCTCAGCCCTTATATCCTACCAGCAAATGTCCCCTGACTTTGTCCCCTCCTTTTGTCCCTTGAGTCCCTGCCCTTGCTCAGGCTCTCTTATCTTGAGAGATGCTGTTCTGTGATTGTGTTCTCCTTTTAATTCACCTTCCACATGGCAGATTATTTCATAAAATCTGAAGTACACCTTTTCTCACTCCCTGCCCTAAATATTGTTGCTGGCACTCCATTGTTGGCATAATGTCAACACCCCTCTTGACCTGGTCCTCAGCACACTGTCCAGTCTCGTTCCCATCATCTGCCCTCTCACCCCTCATCACACACCAACCCTTGTTTTGACCTCTTAGGTTGCCCCTTGGAATAGCCAGGCCTGAGGAGAAGCCCTTTCATTACCATAAGGTGGGTGTAACAGGCAGTTAAAATGGGATTCTTCCTGTCTTGAAGTTTTGTGTGAAGCCTCAAAGCTGAGAAAAGAAAAAAAAGGAGTTTTCAAGTATCTCCACTTTGTAAAGTAGATGTTAGACCATCTATGAAGAATTCGCAAAATCAGTAATAACTAGTTCTATCATCAAAAGAAAAGATTAAGAATTTATTAACTGAAGTGGCCTATACACCAGTCTCTCCAATTTCATCCTTTCTCCCGAGTATTTTCAACACAGCTGCCAGAATGACCCAGGGCAATCATGCCGTGTGTCTCTTCAGAAACCACAATGGCTCTTACTCAGAGGAAAAGCCACAATGGCTTCTGAGACCCAGGAAAAGCAGGTCTCCTTTACCTCTAGACCCTCCTCTCCTGCCATACACCCCCTTGCCATCTTTGCTCCAGCAACGCTAGCTTCCTTGCTGTTCTTCAAACATGCACACACACACTCCTACCCCAGAGCCTTTGCACTGGCTTATTCCGGATAACTGCCTCAACTCTTTGGGATTCTTGCTTTATTCATTTCCTTGCTGAGGCTTACCTCATCACCCCATTTAAAATGTAAGCTGTAAATGCTAGTAACTCCCAATTCCTCATATCCTGCTCTACTTTTTCTCTTTCCACAGCACCGACACACTATGAAGTTGAACCTTTCATTACTTTATGGCTTATTGTCTGTCTCTGAGGCTAGGGATGTTTACCTTTTCTGTTCATAAAGCACCCATTCTATTGATAAAGCATAGAACACACTTGTTTTCTGCACTAGTTATTAGGTAAGTCAGGATTTTCAGGAAAGAAAGGATGGCTCATCAAACTGACTTCCATAACAACCACATTTTCCCTGGGATTCAACTTCTACTCACATGTCAGCTCTTGAATTCTTCAAAGTGGCCCTTTTACTAAAATAATCTTTTACTATTGTTTACTGGCATTTTAAAGAAGCTATTCAGAGTAGGTGTACCAAAGAAGCAGACTCCTTTGAAATGTAGGTAATAAAAGAAAGATTTTTCTGGCTTGTTTTTCTCTTATTCTATCTTGTTTGTCTTTTCAATGTCACAACTCTTTTCTCAGGTGGAGGAGACAATTCATCTGTGTGTTTTATCTTAACAGAGGGAAGAGGGATCAAGTGAGTCGACTTAGGCAAAAACCAATGGCACTAGAAAGGAGAAAAACACATGAAATTAGTTTGAATAGATTTGTTGATAAAGCCAATCTCTAATGCCAAGCTCATAAAAACAGGCCAAGGTAACTGTGGTCATGCTACTCCCCAGATCAGAGAGATATGGTGGAAGGACGATAGGACTGGCAGGCAGAAGCCTGGGCTGCCCCCTGAGGTACCCCCGGACCCTTGTGTCGACATTGGCCTGTCCGTTAATCTCTAAAGTGGGGAGAGTGATACCCAAGTCATCCTATTTCACAGGGTTGTGGAAAGATAAATGAGAAAATATTTGGGAAGCCACCTAAGTGCTCTATAAATATTGAAATCGTGTATTCCAGGATCAAGGGGATTTGTTTATTAGCTTACAAAACAGAGGCGCTAAGATGCATTTAAATCTCCATGAAAAAAATTCAACATTGTTCCATTTGCTGACACCAGGGAAGCAAATCCTTTTACTTGTATGTGTCTGCAGTCATTAACTGGGGAATCTAGCCCTCAGCTGTCATCCATCCCATCAAGATTAAGAAACAACAGTAACAGCTGGAGAAACACAGACGTATGAGCAGGAGACAAGGACGTCTTAAATGTCTTCATCTGCAAGTCCTTTCCCGATCAGCAGTGAGTTTCTTGTCCTAGGCAGTCTTCTCAGTCTCCTCAGGGAAAGCCCCTTCTACTCTCCCAAAGTCTGCCATCGTTGCTCCAAAGTCCACCGCTAGACACTGTTTCTTTACAGACGGCATTGACTTCTGCTCAAGGCCCTTTGGAATGTCACTTAGAAGACACGGAAGATAGGTCTGGAGTTCAGGTACCAATTGAGAACAGGAGGCACTGGTTCCATCAAGAACCACTTTAGAAAGAAACCTGGGGCATCCTGGAGATGGCCTGAATCCCTCCCTCATTTTTACCTTGAGCTGACCTGTAAAACAACAATGCCTCTGCCCCACCCCAACTCTTTCTAAGCACAGTGAAAGACGCTGGGTGGGGACAGAAGCACAAATGTGCGTTCTTACATGTTGCTAGGTGTCTGACTTGCAAATTGAAAGCTAAACACAATTTTCAAGATGTAGATCGGGCTGATCGCTAGAGTGTTTTGGCTTCTACAAACTTCCACCCCCAACCAACTGCCAAAGCTCATTCCTGCTAACATTTTAGTGCCAATTTTTTTCTCTTATATATGCCACTGGGGCTTTTGGATTGCTTATAACTTGGCTCAGAATGAAACATAAAGTTAGTTATGAGGGTTCAGCTCTCTGCCAGGTGCAACCAAAAGATCTACCTTAACATTTAGTGGTGTCCCTGGGTAACCCTGACAATCTTGAGCTTGCATTACTTATTATAAGAAAAGTCTGGTTTACCCGGAATTGATTTTTAGATTTCAATGCAAGCCTCTTTGGTTACCGGTTTGTATTTTGGGCCATAGATTTATATGTTGACTTGGTTTTTATGGGGCTTGTCACTTTAAAATACTGCTTTTTTGGGGGGCGGGGGGAGGAGACTGAGTTTATGGAGGTTGAGGAGGGATGAGAAATAATGAAGATTAATCAGTGGTAGTTGATGACAAAAAGGAGATGAGAATTTTAATGAGACTAAACTGTTTTGCAAAGACCCAACTTTTGTGCTTCTTTTGAGGGCAAGTCAATCAAATAGGCACAAAGGTAATTCTCAGCCTTTTGATGTTTGTGACTATGAGATGCTATTTAAAGCTGTTGGAGATATGTAGGAAGAAAATGGTTTTGAATGTCAAAGAAAGGAGTTAATGAAAACCCAAATTACAAGGGACCAAAATAATCGTTGCCACTATAATTAAATCAGCCACGAGTATTAGAAAGAGCTGCCATGATCTCAAGACACATTAAGTGCTACTTTGACATGGCAGACATTGGAGGGAGACTTGTAACTGTTCAAGAGGGCTAAACCCAAGATGATGATAAATGCTCACAATTAAATGTGCCAGGAGAAGTATTAATAAGTACTTTTATCAATTTCTCTTGGCTCCACGGCTGAGATAAGAACCTGTCTAGGGCCTGGTTGGTGTGCCTCAGAGGTTGAGCGTTGACCCATGAAACAAGAGGTCACTGTTTATTAATAAATTCTTTTTAAAAAAATATATTTTATTGATTTTTTTACAGAGAGGAAGAGAGAGGGATAGAGAGTTAGAAACATCGATGAGAGAGAAACATCGATCAGCTGCCTCTTGCACACCCCCTACTGGGGATGTGCCCGCAACCAAGGTACATGCGGAATTGAACCTGGGACCCTTGAGTCCGCAGGCCGATGCTCTATCCACTGAGCCAAACCGGTTTCGGCAAGGTCACTGTTTTGATACCAGGTCAGGGCATATGCATAGGTTACCAGTTTGAGCCCCAGTAGGAGATGTGCAGAAGGCAGCCAATCAATGTTTCTATCTTTCTATCCCTCTCCCTTCCTTTCTCTCTAAAGATCAGTAAAACATATTAAAAAATAAAATAAAAGTCTGTCTATACATCTAAAGAAACCAGGATTGAAGACAAAATTGTGAGTTTGAGGAAATAATTAACACTTTAAAAATGAGTATAATCTTGGTTATTTGGCAGTCTTTGAGTATGCCAGAGCTTAGCCTTTCCACCACCTAAATAATGTACTTGATTGCCTGTTTGATTTTTTTTGGAAGTAGGACAGTATAGGAATTAAGGGCAAGGGCCTTCGAGTCAGACTGCTATGTTTAACTTCGTCTTCCCAGTCCTGATCGGGGCCGATCAGGCCAGCCAGTCAGGGTCGGGGGAGGGACCACAGGAGGTTGGCCAGCTGTGGAAGGTTGGCTGTGGGAGCACACTGACCACCCGGGGGCAGCGCCTGCATTGACTGTCTGCCTCCGGGTGGTCAGTGTGCATTATAGCGACTGGTCAACCGGTTGTTCGGTCGGCTGATCATAATGGTCGCTTAGGCTTTTATATATATAGATGTGTCTGTTACTAGTTCTGATATTTCCTCCCTCCTATGCCTAAAAGAACTTCAATTCTTGGAAGAAAGAACAGAAAGGCTGATCTTTGGTATAGAAATCCTAGACAATTTCTTTTTTAAAAATGTTTTTCTTTCTTTTGTGCCTCCAAGCTCTTTCAAATGGGACCTGAGTGAAAGCCAGCGAGTAAAAGTAAAATAAACATGAGTCAAAATGCTCTGGAAGGAGGATGGAGACAAAATCCAGTGTTATAAATCTTCCCTCTCCTCGCCCCTCGGGGCTCTGCTGATGGCTCTGGCATTGCGAAGCATAGACTGTGCTCAGAAGTGCCGTCCTCTGGGTCCTGCCAGCTCCCCAGCCCAGCCCAGGGCCTTGCAGAGAACACTTTATTGAATGTCACATTATTATTCTCTTCACTGCTCCCTCTCTTCCATCGGGGGTGGAAGGAAGACAGTGAGGCAGACAATTACATTGCTGATGTGGGATTTTTAGAGGAAAATTGAGGGAAATTATAGGGACTACCCAGCTGTGGTGATAACTCCTCACTCTCTTCCCACAGGACCCATTATTTTACAAACTGCTACGATTAAAAATGATTTACAGTCGCTTGCCAACTTTACCATGCTGTTAGATTCACTGGGATCTTACCCAATTTTAAAAGGAGTACAGACGATCAAAGTGTGTCCACTCTCAAAATGGCGAGGAATTTGATGACTACTGTGTAGAGAGTTAAAATCTCCTACACCATCAAGGTCAATCTTATCTCTCCAATATCCCCTCTTCTGCTTGATCTTATTTCCTATCTTCTACATCCTGTCTCCCACATCAGCTTCTTTGTACCTTGGAATTTTCTCTTACTAAAAATGTCTCCAGACTTTTGCTTATTCAGTCTTCTCCTTCCAAATATAGAGAACTGCCCCCCCCCCCTCCTTGAAAATTTTATCCTTAGCCTTTATTTAAAGGCATTCACTGTGTTATTATATCCACTTTCTTCCTTTTCAGTTTCATTAAGAAAGACAGATACCGGAGATGAGTGATAATCCTATAAGACTGATCCAAATCCTCCTGGCTGGGTGAGCTGGTTAGCCCCAGTGTAGACTAATCTCCTGCTTGTCTGATTGTCTTAGAATTTTGAAGATCTATGGCACAGATGAAAGTAAACAATGATATGCCTACTCAGCAGCGACCATGAGCAAATTGTAGCTAATTACTGAAAGGCAGAATCTCCAGAGCTTGGCATAAACTTTGGGGACCTGACTTTAGAAGGGAGCTAGTGTCTGGCTCATTTGGTATTTTTTTTGCTTTGGGGGCTACTATTCTATACAATTAACACTTAGGAAATGGGAAGTGGTTTTCTGGAGAAAATGCTCAGGGACCTCTCAGTAGTGTAGGTTGTACCAAAGGAAATGTCTTCAGTGTGACAAAAGCACAAATGGAGCAGGAATAGAATGAGTCACTTCTAAGATGTGCATTTAAGAACTGCAGAGTAATGGGCTACTTTGAGTGGAGGCAACATGGATACTTTTACCATTTGGCTAGCACATTAGATGGCTATATTTTAATTTTTATTTTTTGGGGGGAAAAAAAGAAAATTTCTGAGATTCTAGCTGGATAGCTTCTAAGAAACATGGACTATTAGGTGTTCATTTTTGGTTTGGGAATGACAAAAGAATGCATGTTTCTGTAAATAATGTCAGAGTAGAGGACACTATTGCATTGTTTAGGGTAGGCTAGGCTATGATGCTTGTGGTAGTCAGCCTCTGAGATGTTCCAAGCAATCCCCCTCCTGCTATTCACTATCTTGAAAGTCTCATTCCCTTGAGCGTGGGCTAGATCCGTGACTCACATCTAGCAAAAAGAATGAGGCAGAGGTGGTGGGATGCCACCTCTGAAGTTAGGTTATAAAAAGACTGACTTCCATTTTGGAGTCTCTTCACCTTCTCTCAAATCTCTCCCTCTGGAGAAGCAAGCTTCCCTGCCTTGGGCAGGCCTATGAAGAGGCCACTAATGTCTGTGGTCAACAGCCACCAAAGAGCTGAGACTTCACAGCCGCCACATGAGTGGGTCTTGGAGCAGATTTTCCAGCCTCGGCAGAGCCTTGAGATGTCTACAGCCTTGGCTAACACGGTGATTGCAGCCTCATGAGGGTCCACAGTCAGAACTGAAAGGGGGCAGAAATAGAATGTTGGGGAACCGGCTAGTATTGTAAGACATATTAATCATGCTCTACTAACCATGATTATTTTATTCTGATTAAAGAAGGCACATTCTCACCTGGCTGGCAGCTGCACTCAGGACCTGGGAGCTCACCCGGAGATGCAGCCCACCTTCAGAAACCAGAGCCAGAAACCAGAAGCACCAGCCCTTTGAAGGACCCAGGCTTTGCATATCATAAGCCCTTTGAAGGTTCCCAGGCCTTTTTGCACACCTGCAGGCCTTTGCAAATTTCCAGCCTGCTTACCTGTTAACTGCCCATTTGGCACTCTCTTTGGCTATTTCCCCATGTAACCCTAGCCCTCGCATATCACTAAGCCCTTTGAAGACCCCCTAGTCCTTTTGCATATCTGTCAACTGCCCTTTTGCCTACTTTCCTTTGTACTTATCTATATATATAAAAGCCTAAGCAACCGAACGACCTGTCAACAGTCACTATGATGCACACTGACCACCAGGGGGCAGACACTCAACACAGGAGCTGCCCCCTGGTGGTGAGTGTGTTCCCACAGTAAGAGTGCCGCTCAGCTGACCAATGGGTGCCAGATGCAGGGCTCACGGCTGGCTGCTGCAGCCCAGATACTGCAGTGGAGCAGCAGCGAGCCTACCGAGTGGAGGCAGGCGCAGCTAGGCGGGGATGAACAGGAGCAGCAGGCAGGAGTGGCAAGGGGTATTGGACTGCCAGTTTCAGCTCAATCTACCCCATCGGTGCACGGATCCATGAACCGGGCCTCTAGTACCTAATAAGCAGCTGGCTTATGGTGGGCTGTAGAGCAGATTTTTAAAAAATATATATATTTTATTGATTTTTTTACAGAGAGGAAGGGAGAGGGATAGAGAGCCAGAAACATCAATGAGAGAGAAACATCGACCAGCTCCCTCCTGCACACCCCCCACCGGGGATGTGCCCGCAACCAAGGTACATGCCCTTGACCGGAATCGAACCTGGGACCCTTGAGTCCACAGACCGACGCTCTATCCACTGAGCCAAACCGGTTTTGGCTGTAGAGCAGATTTTTGTGGATCACCTGCTGCTCTCTCATACTGCCAGAAATATTGGAATAAACACTCATAAGTGATTCAACCCTGTCTCTGCTGAATTGGCTAAAGTAGTGACAGGCAGCATGAACCCATTGTTTGTCCAGTTACAGAACCACTCCTGAGATAGCACATGTGTGTTGCTTTTTGCTGCTAAGCTTGGGGAGTAATTTGTTATCTCCAATATATATCTAAAATAGTACATTAATTAACTCCCAAATCTCAGTGGCTTTACACAGTAAGTCCCTCCCCCCACCAACATACATACTCACACTACATTTTTAGTTCAAGTTAGAGACCCCCTGAGAAGTTGTCTTCCTTGGGTAACCTAGTGATCCAGGGTCCTTCCATTTTGTGCTAGGAAGATTATTTGAAGCACTCACAGCTTTAACTATGCCAAACAGAAAATGATGTATATTACTCTGCTCACATTTCACAGTCAGAAACCAGTCACACAATCCCACCCAAGTGCATGGAAAAGTGGAGGAGCATATGGATAGTCAATTAGAATCAAATGTTTCTGCCACGTGCATGACATACAAAGTGAAAATCCACTTTTCTTCTCCCATCAAACATCCCATGTTTAACTTTCACACACACACACACACACACACACACACACACACACACACACACACACCATATTCCTATATGTGTAAAATAGGATCAAATTCCTTCACCAAGATCTATATCATTCTTGGTAACATCTGCTTGGTATTCAATGGCAGGGATGTATCATATAGTTCATCTAATTAGTCCTCTGTTAATGAGGAATAATTTCATCATTTCTATGGCTAAAAAAATGTCTTGATAGATTTTCATCTGTTACTTCTCTAAACTTGTCCACATGACATCACGTGCATGTATTGAAACCAGTCCACTAAAAGAACAAAGCCCGTATCCACCAGCCCTTGCCTCACTCTTGTTGGCTCCTTAAATAAAAGGAACCCTCTTGTTTGGCCCCGTTGCTTATCGGCAATAGATATGTTAGGGAGCTATTGAAGTATTCAACTAGCCATCATTCTGATATAAGAGAAAGGGACAGAAGGGAACTAGCGTCTATCAAGTGCAGTGTTTAGGCACTGTCTGCATTTATATATTGATTTCACTGAAACCTCATAATACCCCTGTGAAATATGTAATTATTACTCAACTCCTATGGTGAAATCCACTTCATGGGCTTTAAGCAGCTCCCTGCCAACACCCCCACCACATACACTCACCATGTAATTTATTGTTCTTTTCTTTTTTCTAGAAAGCATTTAGAGTTAACAGGCTATAACAGTTGTTGCTTTTCATAGTAAAGATACTATAAAGATCCATTTATAGTGTCCTTTCCCAGAAGATAGGCCATATGTAGTAAAAAGAAAAAGGAACATGCAATGTTTGCAAATTCCCTGGGAAAAATCTCTCTAAAAATATGCTAGTTTGCTTTCCATGTTTCTATTAGAGAACAGAACAACAACAACAAAATAAATATATTCCCAATGATGGGAGTGAGCTATGATGGGTTGTCTCCTTTGGTCCACCATCTCCTCTTGGGGATCTGTTAAAGGGCCAGAACTTCCTTTGCCTCAGAAGCAGTTGCCAGGTGGTGGTTAAGGTGTATGATGGTTGCAGGCAAACTCCTCTGGACCTTGTCTCTGACCAAATGAGTTTTCCAGGTCAGAGGCTCAGGGCTGCTACACTGTAAAGTCTCAGGTTTTGGCAGAGAGATGGGAGCAGCAAGGGTAATATCTGAATTTTTATAGCATTTTCTTGGATGGGAAAGAAAGAGAGAGAAAACTCCCTTGACTGGTCTCTGGCTCCCAGCGTCCTGCAATTTCCTTCTCTCTGCACTAAAAGAAATAAAGGAAGGCTCGGTCCAGATAGAGAGCCATCTCCAGTCCTGTTACTATTTCACTTTTGCAGATGAGAAAACAGGGGCTCCAAGAGATTAGGGAGCTTGCCCCCAAACTCTGAATAACGGCACCAAACCACACAGGCCTCAGCACATGTAATGCACCTGCCTGGATAGAAGCAGGTAATCTCTTCAGGTCTCTTAATATTCCAAATGCACCATCTAAACCGAGCCGTGGCCAAATTATATGCATGCGGAAGAACCCTCCTCCCATCCTAACACCTTGAATACTTGGATGACCTAAAAATAATCCACCACCCTTCAGTGGACAACGAGTTTGGGGAACATTGGCGAGAACACGCTGCTAGAGAATTCATCTGTCCGAGGTAAAGGCAAATTTTAACTACAGACTTGCACCAGGTTGTTCTGCAAGCGAAGGTGGTAGAGGATAAAGTTTCTGTTGGACAGGTATTGCAATGGGCCTTGTTTTCTATGGATCTGCAGATTCCTGGACATTGTATGGAACCGGAAAAGGGGAACTGAAGCTGTCCTGGGAACCAATGGTAAACGGTGTATCCATGCTCAGGGGGGAACACTGTGCAGAGTAGGTTATATTAGTGGGTTACATTAGTGAACCGTTTTCTCATGTAAAATTGGACTGTTCCTCCAAGAATTATTGTTTATCATTGGGAGGTGTGTATGCATGCGTGAGTGTGTGTGTGTTCTAATAATCCATTCATTTAATAATTATTTATTGAGTGCCTACTATGCATCAAGCACTGAATAAAGTAATGAACAAAAAAGGCAAAAAATTCTTACCATTATGGAGTTTTTTCATTCTAAAGAGAATCAAAGCAATAATTACGTGACATTAAGCAGCATGTCAGATACAAAGGATTATGATGGAGAAAAACAAAGTAGAGAAGGGGAAAAGCGAGTGGGGGATGGGGGAAGTTGAGTTTTTATTTATTTGTTTGTTTTGAGGTTGCAGTTTTATTTTTTAATTGTTTTAAAAAATAATTCTGTATTGTTGAAAGTATTACATATGTCCCCTTTTTTCCTTCATTGACCCCCTCCCTCCCCCCCACCCCAGGCCCTCACCGCCCCATTGTCTGTGTCCATGGGCCATGCAAATATGCAAACAAGGTCCTTGGCTGATTGAGGTTGCAGTGTTAAATAGAATAGTGAGGAGGTGACATGTGAGCCCCTTGTGAGGGTGGCGAGTCCCAGACAGGGGCGCAGCAAATGCAAAGGCCATCATCAGGAAAGGCTGGAAAGGCTGCAGGAGAGTGGAGCAAAGTGAGAGGAAAGGCCAGACAGGTGAGGGAGGGGCGGGAGGTGAGACCTGAGAGGATGTAATAGGGACTGGAGGTCTTAATCTGAGTGAGATTGGAACGCTGCAGGGATTCCATCAGAGGGCTGATAAGATCTGACTTATTTTGTAATAGGATCACTCTGGCTGATCTGTTGAAAATCCGCTGTAGGGAGGTTACTTGGAAACTTTTGCCATAATCCAGGGGAAAGGAGATGCTTCAATCAAGATTACTATGGTGGAAGGGCAAAAGGCAGTTCGATTCTGGATATATTTACTGATAGGCTGAATGGGGGATTGAGGAAAGGGGAGTCACAGATGACTCCACATTTTTGGTCTGAGCACTTTGAAGGATGGAGTTACCAGTTAGGGGCAACCTAAACACGCTAAGTTCACACATGCTAAGTTTGAGATTCCAATGAGATATTTAAATGACAACTGTGAGTCTGTATTTCAAGGAGAGTTCTGGTCTGGAGAAGACAGTTTTAGGCTGGAGAGAGACAGAAAGAGAAGAGGTACCAAGACTAAGCCCTGCTTTTAAAATTATAATGGGAACAAACCTTTACTACCTTCCATGGACAGCAGAGTGGAGAATATATATTTATATAACTTAGTTATCCTACTCTGATGCATAGAACACTGTCAATAAGAAAATGGCTATTAGCCATTTTAGTTGTATAGAAGCAAGAGGCAGCTTTCTAATCCTTTGTCCCTTATATTGTCTAGTCTTTTAAGTTCCATAATACATTCACTTGCATTATTTATCTAGTCCTTGAAAACTTTCGGGAGGTAAGTAGTATTAGCAGAAGGCCATAATGAAGCTCAGAAAATAATATATGTACCCAACTCCATTAGGCAGATGTGCTATCAGCACAGTTTAGAGGCGAGGAAGCTGAGGCAGAGTGAGATGAAGGGATGTGACTGAGTCCAAGCTTGTCAAGTATGTCAGCAGTGGAGCTGGGTTTGGAACGAGTTTATTACTTTCAATATAACTTACTGAGTGCTGGTGACAGAGACAGGTAACATGCTGCTAACGCCCCTTCCCCATCCTCAGCCTTTCCCTCTCTCGTGGTATAAGGCAGGGCTTCTCCACCTGGGCCCTCCTGCCATGAGGGGCTGGATAATTCTGTGTTGGAGGTGGTGCTGCGCAGTGTAGGATGCCTAGCAGCATCCCTAGCTCCTACCCATTCCATGTCAGCAGCATCCCCACCCCGTTATGGCAACTAAAAATGTCTGCAGACATTACCCAATTCCTCCTGGAGGGTAGGGTGTGGGTGGCAAAATGTCCCTGATGGAGAACAACTGGTTTAGGGTCTCCACTCTGTTTGGACCAGATTGGGAGCAGCCCCACTGTCATCAGTTTCTCGCAGCGCTGAGTGCCTGGTATCTGGGGGCTCCGGGCTACAAGCACTCTCTATGGAGGCTCTGGGGTCCCCGAGGCTGGCCTGCTGTGGCATCATCTCCTGTCTGGTGAGGTTTCCTTTGCTCATCTTGCCCCTAAGGTGGTTGCTTCCTATATGCTCACCTTTAGCCTCCATTTCCCATGTCCCCTCCCCGGTCCAGGAAAGAAAGCAAGCAAAGGCAGGCCTCTGGGCTTCTCCTCTGACTCAGTGTCTATCAGCTACATGAACAGTAAATGCAGGTGGTGGCTGAACTGCAGGGGGCATCGTTATCCCCCTGGATTTGACTGGATTAGCTCTGATCAGAACGAGGACATCAAGAAGCTGATGGATATTCGTTGGTGGCAAGAAATCCTATAACCAGTCAACCAGAGCACATTTAATGAATGCCCAACCTAAATTTGCTTAGCACAGATGTGACATTTCCCACAGCCCCAGATGTGGCATTTCATACATCAATGAAGAGGCATTAATTTGGAATTTTATTTTAGGTGCCTTATATTTGTCATCTTTCTGGTCTTCCCACCCCCTTGCGTGTGCTGGGATTGCTTCACAAAGCCTGGCTTGTTGCTCACATTTTGTTTCAGGACATTCTATTGGAATGTTTTCTTTCCGACATTATGCCTGCCAAGTCGGTGACATTTCGCTCACGATGCACGTCTCTACGAGCCACCAAATGCTTGTCCTTAAAGCTGCATTGACTCATTCAGCTTCACGCACAGAACCCGGCTGGGCTTGTGCTTGGGAAGTGGACTCATGCGTGGCCGTTGGGAGGGCAGTGAGGTAGACCCACAGACCTCCCCCAATTTGTTTTCCGATTTAAATTCATCAGGACAATCTATTCCTAATTCAGAGCGTGTTGTGATTTTGTGACAGAGTGGCTGCTCACTCTCCTACTTTTGATTTATTAGTAAGTGACCCGCAGGAGGAGGAAAGGCCCAGGGAATCGTTTGCTTGGCAACTTTAAGCACTTCTGATTCTTCTACCGTATTCATTTTCTGCCTTTTTTAAAAATTATTTTTCCTTATGGCCACCATTTGACTTATGCAGGATGCTGCTTGATTTGAGATATACTTCTATAGCATTACAGCCACGAGGCTCTGGGGAATTTTCCCATGCAGGGCCTCATTTGGGAATGTGAGGTTGCAGAAATAGCAGCTGTCCCAGCGATGCCAACATACCTTCTCCCCTGTCTGTCTGCCACTGTCTGATAAAATTACCCTCTTTCTGTTTCAGGCCAATGAGATGGTAAACAAAACAAAACAAAACAAAACAAGTGTATTGGGGGTGGGGGACTTTGGGGAAGCATTTTTACTCATTGATAAAAAGAGAGTAGTATACAAGGACAGTACTTTCTAACTCTCCCAACCACTCACCTGCTTCCTGCCTTTGACTGTAGCCCGTGAGATGTCTGCAGTTGCAGCAAACGTCACGTGATCGTGTGTGGGGTTTCTTTTCAAGAGAATTGCAGAAATGCCAGATCCAGCACCTTGACATAACAGGAAACCAACTAAGAGAGGCCTAAACCCTAGGGACATTCCAGTGGTGTTTCTATAATCCTCAGCTCAAAGCAGCTCAAAGCAACTAAAGCTCAATCTCCCAAATTCACACACTCATTAACAGCTGATGCTGAAGATAGGGATCCTCTTCCTTCAAGCCTCCCTAGCTCTGTATATGTAGTTCTTAAAGTTCAAGGAACACAAAATACTTCTACAACTGAGCAATAAGATGGTACAGAAAGAGACATAATTTCACATTGTGTTTAATGTACAAAAGTCTTTAAAATTCACCAAATCCAGCAAATAAGACAACAAAAACAAGGCTGAGCATAGGACCTAAAGATGAAGATAGCTATATAATCAAAACGACAATGAGGTGCCATCTCACACCTGTCAGAATGGCTATCAGGAAATCAACAAAGGACAAGCACTGGTGAGGATGCGGAGAAAAAGGAACCCTTGTGCACTGCTGGTGGGAATGCAGACTGGTGCAGCCACTGTGGAAAACAGTATGGAGTTTCCTCAAAAAGTTAAAAATGGAACTCCCATTTGATTCAGCAATCCCACTTCTAGGAATATATCCCAAGAAATCAGGAACACCTATCAGAAAGGATATATGCACCTCTATGTTCATAGCAGCACAATTTACAATAGCTAAGATTTGGAAACAGCCTAAGTGCCCATCAGCAGATGAGTGGATTAAAAAGCTGTGGTACATCTACACAATGGAATACTATGCTGCGGTAAAAAAGAAGGAACTTTTACCATTTGCAACAGCATGGATGGACCTGGAGAGCATTATGCTACTCGAAATAAGCCAGTTGGAGAAAGACAAATATCACATGATTGCACTCATTTGTAGAATATAATGAACAACATAAACTGATGAACAAAAATAGATCTAGAGACAAAGAAACATCAAATGGACTGTCCAACCTCAGAGGGAAGGCAGGGGAGGGGAGGAAGGGGAAGGGAGTCAACCAAAGGATTTGCCTGCATAGTAGCATAACCCATGGACACAGACAGTAGGGGGGTGAGGACATGTGCTGGGGGGTGGGAACAGCTGGGGAGAGGTCAGTGGGGAAAAAAGGAGACATATGTAATACTTTAAACAATAAGGAATTTAAAAATATATATTTAAGTCTGGATTAAGGCAAACCAATGCAGAAGCTCTGAAATCCCATACTCTGTGATGTAAATTACTGGATACTAATTTAATTTGTCCCCCGTGTTCTGCAGTCTCTTTTAGATCCTTTCCCTCATTGAAGTCAAACTGTGAGTGAGTACACTCTCTTATTATCTACAAAAGAAACAGCATGAACTGGGAGAGTTCCCCAGAGCTCTGGGCCAGGTTCAGCTACATCCCTTTGGCTTTCTCTATCAGGCTTGCAGTACTGAAAAGGAAGCATCTCTCTAACAGTCGGAGCATTCCTGAAAGGACTTAGCCTTTTGTTCACAATTGCTCCTCCATTAAGGGCAAATGTAAAGTTGGTAAAAGGCCTAGGCATGCAGATGGCATTTTAAATACAACGCTTTAAGATACAGAACCTTATAGGATTTGGAAATAAAAATTACATTGGACTGGCAGCTTGTATGCAGTAGATTCATCTTAATGTAAATTTAAAGAGCTGAGATCCTAAGCTGCCTGAATCAGCCTCTGAAAGAGAATGATGAGCTCAGTGTGCCGTGGCTTTGCTACTCCAAGGACTACAAGACGCTCAGATATGCCAACTCTGAGCGGGGTAACGCACTGTGACATGTTCAGGGGAAGAATTGAATTGTGCGAGACAAGAAAGCCATTGATACAGGCTTTTATGCAAGTTGATTAATAAACTTCTCAAAGGATTACACAAAAATCAACTGCTTTCTTTAGGAAAGTGTATAACAGGAGGTGAAAAACTTCTAGACTGATAGCAGAATGCATTGCAGGAAAGGAGCTGGCTCTGGTAGGCAGACCACTCTAGGGCATCTCTTGGGGAAAGGGGAGATGTGGAGGGCTTGGGTGTTGACTGGTCCGCAGAGAGACCCAGAAGGAAATGGCAGATTGCTCAACACAAGAGGCATTTTTTGGTGCTGTTAAAGGAGGGTATGAGAGCAGCGGTGGAAGAGGGGAGAGAGGTGGGAGGACACAGTGTGAGGCTGAGGAACTACAGAGCATAAGGTAGCCTGTGAAGTGTTCCAGGTGGTTGGAGGGGCTGAGGGACTTCCAAGCACAAGGATGCTTTGTTCAACTTGAAGTGCTTTGCAATGTAGATTCTTCTTTGGTCTCCCTCCCAATCTCAAATACAGTCTGATAAATACAAAAACTGCCTTTGTGAGTGGAGTGTGAGTGGAGTGTGAGTGTGTGTGTGTGTGTGTGTGTGTGTGTGTGTGTGTGTGTGTGTGAAATTTGAGGAAGAGGCTGCATCTTATATCTGGATCTGTGCAGTGACTACCACAGATAAAGTCCATGGATGGCAAGGTGATAGACTGAAGAAGGGCTGGGAGCCAGGGAGGAACGTGAGGATTTAAAGTCACCCTTCTCTCCAACCCCCACGTTGTTGGAAATCATGGAGAGGGTTGGAGGGTTTGGGTAATACCATCCTGTGACTTGCATTGACTTGTGAGGTCCCCACCTGGGGGGCGTTGGGCATCTTCCTGGGGCTCTTTTGTGTGGCTGTGGTTTGGGCTGGGGGCTCTGTTTGCTGCTCCCTCCACCCTGGCCAGGATGGACCTGGCTTCCAGTTGGCTTTGGCTCATGGAAAACCCAACACAGAACCTCTGTAGGAGTTTAGAAGGAGGGAGGAGAGTGAGGTCAGTGTGCCGCAAGAGGCACACTGGTGTGCTGCAAGAATTTATAAAACATGCAATATCTGACTATTTAGTCGGGGGCACTGACCTCTTTTCCCTTAGATTGTCAAATAAAAAATGAGAACAGCCAACACAACTTGTTACAAAACTCACTATTAAAGTGATTAAAAATCTACATGACAGAGAAAGAGAAGGGCTGTCAAGTGATCTGGTGTGAATGCATCAAAATCATACCTACTCTTTTTGTCAGAGCAACAAAAAAATATTATATATTTTTTGGAGTGCCACAGAATTTTAGTAATTAGTTTATGTGTGCCATGAGGTGAAAAAGGTTGCAAATCACTGCTATCGATGATGCTCATTGAAGGCTAATTGTGTTGCCCTGGTGACTAGTAATAACAGCGTTATTCTTTCTCTCACTAGCTCATTAAAATCTTAGGAAGTAATGTTTACTGAGTCTTGAACCATCGTTAGGCATGAAAGCAGAAATGTTGATAGAGGTCCTGCCTTCATGATCCTCAGACACTAGTGGGTATTTGGAGATTCTGGTCACAATTAGCAAGGCTGTGTGTGTGTGTGTGTGTGTGTGTGTGTGTGTGTGTGTGTATGCGATTGTTTTCTTGACTTTGATCTTGGCAACAATCCAGTGAGGTTAGCCACTGTTTGAAATGACCTTCCTTTTACACCTAAGGGTTCAGGTGGTTCCCTGACTGGCCCATGGCGACATCCCTAACACATGGCAGAAATAGGATTTGAACCTGGAAGGAGGTGAGCAGTGCCAGCTCATTGGCCATAAGCAAACAGGCCAGTTAGGGCTGATCTGCGGTGCGGATGCGAGGGTGGCTCTGTTAAGTACAAGAATGTTGTGACACTTCAGGGGAGACTTTCTGTTACCAGCTAATTATCACGTACACTTTTTAAGAAGGGAAAACGTGCCTCTCGCATCTTATTTTAAAATATGAAAAGCCTTGGGAAGGTTTGAGGGTGACCAGCTGCTCTCCCGGCTCCATAGGCAGCCCCAAGAAGGGCTGGCCGTGTGGTGTCCCCTCCCCAGGAGCCCGCGGGGGGGCGGGTGGCAACCCCAGCCCAGCATCTCACACAGCACAAGATGCCAACATCACAGGTGTGCGGCGGGGAAGGGCAGAGAGAATGGGAATGAAAGATGGACCTCAAAGCATTGAATTAGATGATTTGTACCCAGAAGGGTTGCTGATGCCACAAGAACGAAGCCAGAACAAAAGCCCACAGATTGTGTGATTCCTTTTATAGGAAATTTCCTGAGCAGACAAAGCCATAGAGGCAGGTAGGAAACAGATAGCGGTGCCAGGGGCTGGGAAGGAGGAGTGGGGGGATGGGCAGCGACTGCTTCATGAGTACAGGTGCCCTTTTCGGGTGAAATGTTCTGGAACTAGATAGGGGTGATGGTCGCACAACATTGTGAATATACTAAATGTCACTAACAGTAATTTGTATATTAGGTGTATTTCACCATGATACACACACACACACACACAGTTAAAGAAACCATCTTACTGATTGGTTAAGACTGACTTCAATCTCCAAGGTGCTTCTGCAACATACCTGAGGAGTGGACGTCAGATTTTATCAGAATGCACTCACCCTGAACATTGCCATCTCAATCGTAAGCATATTTCATTTTTAGGAAGTCCTACTTGTTACAAAACTCACTATTAAAGTGAATTAAAAATCTATATGAGAGAAAGAGAAGGGCTGACAAGTGATCAGGATAGAAGGATCTCAGGTACCTCAGGTATGCCCCAGGCTCCTATTTGTGCCTGAAGAGAAAGTGCAGTGCGGGGCCAGGGGCCAGCAGTCCTGCAGAGATATAAAGGTATGTTCCAGTCTAAAGCACGTTGCTACGTTGTCCTGAGCATGTCAGACTAAAGGGCTTGTGTGGAATACAGAAGTTATGTCTGGGTTATTCCAGAATCTGGCTTTAGAGTATTCAAAATCTGGCCATAATGAGCACTGCCCTAGATAAACAGAAATCTAGGAAATTTTTCAACTTGAAGAAACACACTCCTCTGCTCCCTTTAAAGTGGGGAAACTGTGTTCCATTTGAAAAGAAAAACACATGAGAAAAACCATACTACCAGAAATGTTATGTTTTATAAGCAGGTATACGGTAAAATGTCTTCCAATAACAAAGACCCCAAGAGCTTTGATTTGATTTCTAAAATGCAATTCAGCCACATGTACAAGAAAGCATGACAACTGTGTACATCCGAGTGTACGCATGCGTTTCCCTTACTTCATCTGCTCTGACCCCAACAGCACCTCGTTTCATATGAGGAGAGAGAATGGTTCCGAAATTATTTTATATTCTGGTGTAATTAATAGTGAAACAGACCAATTAGTGAAACAGACCAACAGAAAAAAAAAACAAAGCGCTCCCCTCGGAGCAGGACTTGGGCAGTTCTGATGGGAAGAGGCAGTAGCCGCTTATTCTGGCTCCTGATCCACCCAAGGCACCTCAGGGTCATGCACCAGCCCCCTTTCGTGCCATGAGGATTAGGGCTGCCTTCCGCGGGGGGTGATGAAGGGCTTTGTGGTGGCACAAAGAGAGATGTGAATGTTGTCCCTGGGACCTGGCAGTGTTTTGTGCTTTCTGATGGCTCCCAGCCCGTGAACCTGGGAACAGTGTCTTATCTTCTATCATCAAGAAAAACACTGGCCTGAGGATGTGGGCCGCTGCAAGCTGTGGGAGCCTGCCTACCTTCAGGATTGAGAGATGACGTTAGAAGCTTTCTGGAACCCGGACTGGAATCTGACTCAGTGTGGGGAGAAGCCAGAATTACCCGAGCAACTCAGGGGGAAAAAAAACCAACACAGGAGAGCAGCAAGGGAGATAGATGCCAAGAGGAAAGGAGGCTTTGTGCTAGACCTGGGGAGAAGGAGACATAACCAGGTTAAGACACAAAGGATGTGAACAACGTTTATCTTTCTCAGAAAGTAGGGAGAGCTGGGTAAGGGACCCAGGGAAGGCTCCTTTTCACGGGAGCCCTGAGGCCTGTGATTTTCCCTATCTGTGGGAGGGGCAGGGCGTTTGAGATAAAGGGGAGGCCAAGAACACAGTGTGATGCTAAAAACTTTGCCTCTGCCCTCCCCCGCCCCCCCCTCCCCCACCGGCCCTTCCTGTGGATCTATTAGGCAGCCAGGCAAATCGGCATGCAAAGAAGAGGTCTGCAGGAATTACAGGCCGGTAAATGGCGCATTAGGCAATTCTGCAGGCGCACGCCGATCTGTGGTTGCACAGCAATGAAATTCTCTAAGGCAAAGGGCTCTGCATCTGCGGTGCCAGCTCCAGGGCTGAGCCTTCGCCTCGCTTCACCGCTTTGCTCAGAGAAGGGCTTCGTTCTGAGTCTGTCTCGCAGCCGGGGCAGGTGTGCGCCGCGCCATCCCAGGCACGGAGGTGGTGTTGACTCACCCACGAGAGGACGTTTTAACTCTCCGTCTTCCCTCGAGCGTGCGGTATTGATTTCCTGCTGCAAGGAGACAGCGTTTTCTTTAAAGTACCTTTGGAGGCAGACTTGGGCTGTGGATGGGGCTTTGTGAGCATTCCGGGAACACAGACTCTCTTTCTTCGTCGCAAATTGTGTTTGTGCAATTTACTAGTCATAACAAGTTCATGTTTTATTGTAAGTTGTTCAAGGAAAAGCCAACAGATTGAAGCTGTTTCATCACTTGATTAGTCTAAACAAGTCTGGATAATTAGCCTGGCTAATTTATACCTATGTCTATTGTGCAGTTTGAGAGAACGTTTTGAAGACGATGCCAGTTCAAAAATGTAGAAATGATTATCCTGTAATACTTGGCGTGAGGCGTATTTCCATGGGATTTCACCTTGAACATGCACACACTCTGTCTTTTGCAATGTGGTTGGCAACAGTGAGGAGTATTTAAACATTCTCCGATCTGGAACTGTTTTCTTTTTTTACAGGAGTTTATGGCATCTCTGATCCTGCCTTGCAGGCATGAAAGGCCTACCAGTAGCATCTCGTAAAGGAAAACAAACTAATAGAACACTCCTTGCTCTCAAAGAATATCAGTCTTAATAAAGTAGAGAATTAATCTTTTATTACTTTGAAATTAAGTGCACAGGTTCAGTGGCTCCCCATTGCTCACCAAATTTAATGCAGATCTCCCTGCCTGGGCTTCAAAAGGCCAGGAACCATATCCACCCACCATCTATAGGGTAAATGTGAGATTGCCATAGAGTTTTATTAAACATAAATACCATAGTGTATAGTACTCAGATGTAGGAGACATTCCTGAGATCTTGAGTGAGAGGGAAAGACAGGATGCATGGACCAAAGGAGAACTGATTTATGGATGATTGATTCATTCTAGATATAATTTCCTGAGAGACAACTGAAGGAGATATGGAGATGACATGGTTTTACAATGAGAAAGCTGCCAGTAAGCTATTGATAGGTCGGTGTGGAAATACTAACTTACTTTGGAGCACACGTTCTTTGTTTTGGAAAGGACCAACTTTGGAGGTGCCTTTTAGGGATGTAGATGTGGGGGGAATTAGGACAGGCACCAACAAGGGTACTTGGAGGAAGGGAACTTTGCATTTGAAGTTAAATGTTCTGTAACGTGTCTGGATGGAATCACCATGGCTGAGGACAGCTGTTTATAAATGCGGGCCTCAAAGGAAAACACAGTGTAAGATGGAGGACAGTCTAGAGTGGTGGCCAAGGCCAGTGTCATCCTTAGAAATAGAAACAGGGGTCCGGCAGGTGTGGCTCAGTGGTTGAGCGTTAACCCATGAACCAGGAGGTCAAGGTTCGATTTCCAGTTAGGGCACATTCCCAGATTGCAGGCTTGATCCCCAGTAGGGGGTGTGCAGGAGGCAGCCAATCAATGATTTTCTCTCATCATTCATTGATGTTTCTCTTTCCCTTCCTCTCTCTGAAATCATAAAAAAAAAAGAAAAAGAAAATGAAATAGACACAGGGTGTCAGTCAGGGTCTGGCTGATGCTAGAGAACCTGTTGGCCAAGGGGGTTGTGTGTGTGTGTGTGTGTGTGTGTGTGTGTGTGTAAACTTAAAGAGCAGAGTCAACAGCTGTTATGGCTTTGGAAGTCCAGGCCAAGTAATGTGTGCTGTGAGCCAGAGTATAAGACTTGAGGAAGTTGCTACTCCATCCTTTCCCTGCACCCTGAGGTTATATTGTCACACAAGCTCCTTGTCAGCAGAGCATCAGCAGTAGGCAGGGACTGCTCAGGATTGCTAGAGTGCCTGGTTAAGAGCACTTTTATTTTTGGGCCATGACCCCATGAGGCAGAGAATGGGGCTTTTCAGAAGATAGGTACAATTTTCCAGCCCATTGTAGCTTCCAACCTATCTTGTGTCTGGGGGTTTGGGGAGAGACTTTCTGTTGAGGAAGGACATGCATTATTGAGGTAAATAAAAATAGGGAGATGAATTGTTTGATTTTAAAACAAAATTAAATGTGTGCTAATGATATGACCCAAGTTGGGCATACGGGTCAAGGTTCTTTGACGAAGCAGAATATATGTATATGGAATTATATAAATAGAGAGATATTTCAAGGAATTGGCTCACATGTTTATGGGGGCTGGCAAGCCTAAAATCTGTAGGACAGGAAGACAGACTGGACATTTCAGGAAAAGCTGGTGCTGCAGTCTTGAGTCCAAAATCCATAGGAAAGGCCAGAAGGCTGTAAACTCAGGCAGGACTTTTATGTTACCATTTTGAGACAGAATTCCTTCTTGCCTGGGAATCCTGAATGTTTGCTCTTAAGGACTTCAATCGATTGGATGAAGCCTACACACATTATGAAAGTTAATCTGCTTTATGTATAACCAGCTGATTGTAAATCTTAATCACATACAAATTACCTTCACAGTCATATCTAGACTAGTATTTGACTAAAGCTCTGGGCACTTCCAGCCTAGCTAAATTGATCTATAAAATGAACCAGCACACTGGGGAAACAGACGGGCTGGTTATCTAACATAGGAACTTCCCACTTGGTAATGGGATAATACATTTATTGCAAAACTGAGTTCCAAAGTAGTATGTGGCAAGTGTCATAGAAGGGGTGCAAATAAAGTGATATAGGGATTCAGAGAGTGGGAATTCACATATACCTGGGTGACCAGACAAGGACATTTAAGATAGAAGGAAAGACCAGAACAGTTTCAGAGGAAAGTGTTGAATTGGCATAGCACAGCGTAGCATAGCATAGTGTAGCGGAGCATGAGACATGTGTGAGAGCACTAGAGGACTGGAACAGACTGAACATTGAGAATGAAATGGAAAGCGAGGGGGATTATTGGAGTTTCTGAGCATAGAGGTGACGTAAATACAATGATTGTATATGGGATGGATTGGTGTGCTTTTGAAAGTGATGGTGAGGAACAAAAGCAATTTGATTGATTGGCAGTAGAATAAGAACTGTTATGGATCTGTCTAGAGTACTGCACTCTCCCTGTAACCCCTCCCCTTCAGTGATCCGGCAACCCCTGAAAAATAAAACATGAGGAAGACATGTGGATAGAGGTGTGTGTGTGTGTGTGTGTGTGTGTGTTTGTATGTGTGTGTTGTGTGTATGTGCACACGTGTGAAGGATTTGGATAGGGTTGGTTTGCATTTTTGAAAAGTTGCTCTGGCCCCAGGCAAGGTATGGATGGGAGCAGACTGGGAACAGGAAGCGCAGTTCAGAAGAGAAGTGCCTTGAAAGACAATGTTATGAGAGTTCAAGTGCAGGGAGAGCAGCTCAGGGAAGACTTCACAGAAGTTTCCTTTGATGTGGGCCTTGAAGGATGAGAGGACTTCAGTAGGTGGGAGAGCATGTATGTACAAAGCCATTTGGCAAGACCATGTGATTTGTGGAAAGAATCATAGTAGAAAATGTTGGGAGAAAAATGTCAGATGAGGGATTTTCTATGAATTCTGGTTTGCAATTGCAGGATGTGAATGGCATCACAGAAGGTTTCATTTATGAATAGGGTAGCAATGGGATCAGAATTGCGCTCCAGGAAGACTACTACAATAAAGGCCTCCTGGATAGACGTCAGAGAGAGGGTGCAGGATAAACAGTTGGAAGGCTAGTAGCTATTACTCGGTGAAGAGTGGAAACCAGAATTGAAGCTGTAGCAATTGAATTAAGGGGTCATGTTTTAAAGATATTAAGGAAGTCAAGTCTATAGGATACAATAATTAATTTGGGGTAGAGTGGGAGGAGTAAAAACAGGTATTTATTTTCACAGACAAGGTTTATGAAAATGTAGGGACATTCACAGGACTAGAGAATTCAGGACATTCATAGGACTAAAGAATTCAGGACATTCACAGGACTAGAGATTCAGGATATTCACAGGACTAGAGAATTCAGGAAGAGAAACCACGTGGAAAGCAAGGCAATGAGTTCATCTTGAGTCTAAAGTGCTGGTGGGGCAATCTGGTGAACTTCTTTAGAGCCCAACAGTTGTAAATGTGGTCCAGAATGTAGGAAGGAGGTCAGAATTAGAATATATATTTGATTCCTTGCTGGAGCGCAGGCTTCTTCTACTCCCTTGGGGTGGGGGTGGGTACCATAATCTCAGAAGTTGCACAAACCAGGAGGCTAAGAAAAGACCTTTCCTATTTGGTTCATTGTTATGAGGATATTTATTTTCTGTGTCTTCTCTCTTTGTCATCTTAGTCCCTGGGCCATTGCCCAGCCTTGATGTGCTTGGTATTAAACCCCTGTTCCTCCATTAGTCACTCCATTAGGGCTTTTGCCATCTTTGGGAGCAGGTTTCTGGCTCTTCCCCAAGCCCTCCTTCATACAGTATCTGGGGGCGGGGACACTCTCTTCTTCCTCAGTCACAGGCCTCCTCTCTGCCTCCTCTTTCTAACTCTCCCCCCAAGGACCCACTTCTCCCTGCTGGTCTTTATGTGGGTTGTCTTTAGAGCAGCTTAAGCAACCAAATAAGTTTTTTTTTTAAAATGTATATTTTTATTGATTTCAGAGAGGAAGGGAGAGGGAGAGAGAGAGAGAGAGAAACATCAATGAGAGAGAAACATTAATTGGCTGTCTCCCGCATGCCCCTACTGGGGAAGGAGCCCGCAAGCAACCCGGGCGTGTGCTCTGACTGGGAATCTAAACCCGGGTGTGTGCTCTGACCAGGAATCAAACTGTTAGCTCCTGGCTCATAGGTCAAAACGCAACCACTGAGCCACTGAAGCCAGGCCCAAAGAAGTATTTCCCCTGTAGTGTCCAGGAAGCCCAAGACAGCAGCCTATGCTACTAGGACATGGGAGAAGGAGGAGGGGGGAAAAGAAAAGTCAGCTTTTCACTTTTTGGAATTCCCTAGAGAAGCAAGAATAAGACAAAATTCATGTGCCGATGTATTATCTTGCCATACGCATTATCTCCTCTAATCCCCCAATCCGTATGAGATAGGTATTGTTATTACCATTTCACGGAAGAATTCGTTCATTCAATAAATATTTATTCTTCCTGCCTTAGAGTGTTCCAGGCTCCGGAGAACAAAAAGACAGTGAGTAAGACAGACAAAAATCCAGGTGAAGACACAGCCTCAGAAAGTAAAAACCATGCTGTGCTTGAGATCACATAATCCTTAAGTGAAAAAGCTAGCACTGAGCCCAGATCTGTCTTTCTCCAAAGCGCACACCATTTTCTTATGCTGCACTGCTATTGCAATGCAGGCTATTCCGCAAAAACTGCTTGGGCTGCTGACACACTTACAGGGGAATAAACATGTGACATCACAGGCAATCATAATAATAATTCCTATTTTTAAATATTTTTTTATTGATTTCAGAGAGGAAGGGAGTGGGAGAAATAGATAGAAACATCAATGATGAGAGAGATTCATTGATTGGGTGCCTCTTGCACGCCCCACACTGGGGATCTAGCCCACAACCCGGGCATGTGCCCTGACCGGGAATCAAACTCTGACCTTCTAGGTTCATAGATCAACGCTCAACCACTGAACCATGCCGGCCGGGCAATAATTCCTATTATTTATTGATTGCTTATCATGTGTCAGGCAATATGAGAGATTGCATGCAGTAGCTCACTTAATCCTCTTTTTTGTTGTTGTTCAAGGAAACTTGAAGTGCATTACATTCCTTGCCCAAATCATTTAACTAGCAAGTGAGTATGCAGAATTTTATTCTAAATTTACTTTATTCCAATATGGGGCTCTAAAGAGCAGTATGCTGCATTCTAATTCTCTATTTGGGGTCCTGTCTTTGGAAAAAGTAAGCTAAAACTCCTCCTTTCTCTGAGCACGGTCCCACCTCAGGCCCTGGAAGCTGGGGTGGGCAGCGAAGGATAGTCAGTTTTTCTTCCTTGCTCCACCTGCCCTTCCCCCTGCTATCAGCATCTTCTTCAGGTTTGATGACAGGGGTTAGGAGGACAGGCAAGGGACAGGGAAAGTCTTAGGGCTTACTGTCTTGTGGATGGTGAATGTCCATTGTTAACGCTTCCTCCGAGGGATCCCCCCGACTCTGGACTAGGCTGCTAGAGACCCTTCGGTGATCCCAGACTCTCCCCATTCAGCCTTCTCAGGGATAGGTGAGACCCTGGTCCCTGCATCCTTCAAACTCCAAAGACTGTGAATTTTGCTTCCTAACTGATTGTTTTGAAGGCCCCTCACTTGGCTGAACATAGCAATGAGCAGGATCACCTCCGGTCTCTCAGCTAAGGATGGCCGACTCCTAGGGAAGGAAAGTGACTCTATCCAAAATCATCATCATTCCCTGCCTCTGCAGACCCTCAGTGGATTTCATAGCGTCTTTTTTGTAGCCTGTAGCTGGAGGGAGGGCTCTGGTGGCAGAACAGTGTCTCCGTGGGTCCTGCAGAGAATGTGAGAATATTGGGAACCTCTGCTGAAAACAAAACAAAAAAGGTGCCACTTAACATCCAGTTTGCATGGGCCCCAGAAATTCCTTAAGGAGGCACAAGATCTCAGTTTCTGGGATAAAATTGCCCAGGTTTAAATCTCTGTTCTTTTACTTACTAGCTATATGACCTAAGGCAAGCTATTAACCTTTCTGTATATCCATTTTCTCCGCATATCCATCTGTACCACCGGGATTCTACAGCACCAAACTCATAAGGCTGTGAGAAGAATAAATGAGGCAATATGTGTAAACTGGAGTGTAATACCTGTCACGTGGGTAATGACCCCAAACTGAGAGCTGTTATTATTCACACCTCTTTCCTCTACACATCAATTTTACTAGACGGGGGTTGGAGATAAACACATTTGACTGCTTCTGAGTTTTAGTAAAAACCAAACTCAAGCGGTAGGTAGATATAGAGAGGCAAAATATATGCAACTTCTTTTAGAACTATGGCTTCCTTTGCTTTAGCCATGATTCCTTTTACCTTTCAAGAAAGGTTGCTGGCCTGGTTGGGCGGCTATATCTGTTCTAATGTGGTTTCTACCTCTTTCCAGCTGATTTGAGGGAAATGTAGCATTATAAGAGGGCAGATGCTGGGGCAGTCAGACCCGGCTTCCACCCTGTGTTCTGACATGTCATAGCTGCTATGACTTATTGCAAGTTTACTTAATCTTTCCATGCCTTCAATCTTCTCATCTGAAAAACAAAGGCAATAATAGTATGTACTTCCTTTAGAGAGTTGTTGTGAGGATTAAATAAGATACTGTAAGAAAAGATCCTGGCACAACCATAGGCTCAAAAAAAAAAAAAAATGGTAGCAATGATATGATAGATGGCGCTGAGGCTTGGTTATGGATCATGGATTAGGAGCAAAGTCTGTTTTGACTTGTTATCAATGGACCCAGATAGTTAGAACTGATCTCCCCAAAGTATGTTGGGTATTGATTGCTACAGGAAGTGTTGAACACATTAGATTATGAACACTTAATCTAAAAAATAGATATAATAATTGGTGGTGAGGTAGAAAGTGGGCTGGCTGGTTTTTCAAGAAAGACCCGTTTCATCTCATGCCCTAACTAGTGTTAGAAACAGTGAGGGATCATGGATGTTAAGACTCCTCCCTGAGAGCAGGAGAGCTCTCTGCTTTCCTCTCAGGTTTTGCCAAATGTTTTTGCACCTTCTCTTCAGAGTGTGATCCTGTTAGTCTCAACGTCATCCTAGGGTGTCCTTCCCCCGTTCCAAATCCTTGGAATTTATCAGACCAATGGCTTACTCCAGTTCAGATGAAGATATGCACATTGTGTCTACTCTTATTTGTGCTCAATTCTTTTTAATATATGTTCCTCTCCAGGACATAATGAAACTGCTTTTGGGACACTTGATGAGATGTGTTTCAAAATTAGCCAGTACTGACTCCGGGGAAGAAATGGGAGCATGGGAGTGTTGGGGAAGTAGAATCAAACTGATGTGCAGGCAAACTGGAAGGAGAGGAAGGTGTGATCAGTGTGTGATGCCTTTCCTAATTAGGATTTTGGAGGATACATCGCAAAGGGAAGACAATAACGCAAGTATGCAATAATCAATATAAATGAGCCTCAGCTAATCTAAAAATTGAACGATTTGTCATTCACCCCAGGCTTTACCTCACTTCTTGCATTTCCTCCTGGTTGCATTGTTGTCTCCACTTCACTTCTGATTCCCTTACTTTTGTCTCCAGTTTCTAACTGCTCAAATGTCCCTTGAGCTATTGATGGAACTTGGCCTCTCTGGCCTTAAACTTTGATGATAAAAGATTTCTATCCTTTCTTTGATATTTCCTATTGCTGCTCCAAGGAACCAGCCAAATGAATCTCTGGCCTTAGGCCACACAGCAACACTGATTATCTTGGGACAAAATCCTACCTGGGCCCACCTTGGCCTCTGTAAAGAAGAATTGGACCAGGTTTCTTGCCTCTTAGTCCAGTGTTTTTCCTCACCCACACTGCCATGTTCCTCCACAGGCCTGGCCGCCTGGTTCCTGTCTGTGACTGAAGACTCTGTTTCACCCTTTGGTCATGCCCTCTTTAGACTTCTATCTTTGGGTTCTACAGACTCTCAGACAGTTGCCCTGACTAGTGATATGATGGCACTTGGGGGTGATCTGTCTATTGCTGCTCTTTCTCAGCATTTCTCTAGCTAAGTAACCTGATTTGAGCTCAGCCCTCAATATATCTCTTAGGATTTCCTCCTGCCTATGTTGTTTGGGATCAGTCGATTCAGTTAACTTTCCTAACCCTAAGAGTGATCAATAAATGTCTCTAAAAGCCACAGAAGAGGCCTTCGCTGAAGAGGAAGAAGATACAGTTTTAGTGTGATACTGATGCTGGTTTGGGTAATTTTGTATTGACGAGTCAGAATGAGGGTGGATAGAGCACATTCACTGGACACTGGGAAATACGGCTGACTGTTTTCAGGAGTCATTGTCACTCAGTCTACATTGGGAATCCATGGATTTTCAGCAAAGAATAGTATTTCTTACCAGACTCTGCATTGTACATTTTACTCAACCCTATTATGAATAAAAAGACCTCAGGCCCAGCCGGTGTGGCTCAGTGGTTGAGCGTCGACCTCTGAACCAGGAGGTCACAGTTCGATTCCCAGTCAAGGCACATACCCGGGTTGTGGGCTCCATCCCCACTGTGTGGCATGCAGGAGGCAGCCGATCAATGATTCTCTCTCATCACTATTGCTTCTCTCTCCCTTCCTCTCTGAAATCAATAAAAATATATTAAGGAAAAAACTCATTATTTGGAAAAAAAAGATTTAGCCTGAAAACTAGTCTCCTAGCTTCTGCATTTGCTGGTGAAGGGGAGAAACCTGGTGGAGTGGAGAAGATTAAAGACAGAAGAGCAGGAGGAAGGGCTCACTGAAGGAAGGAATTCTGGAAGGTGGCAAAAGAGACTGGATTTGGTTTTAAAGGTGAGAGTCATCTCAGCTCTAAGAAAGAATCAAAGAAGGTGATGTAAAAATATACATGTACTGATATCAATTGCTAAGGCTTTGCAAATATGTTCAGAGTGAAAAGAATAAAGGAGAATATACTCCCCATGCCTTTATCTGCTCTGTGAAGCAAATGGCACAGATGGGCTTAAACAAAAGGGATAGTGTGGGGTAGAGTCAGAGATCTGAAGCAAGTAGTGAAAACACTGGAGTTCCATGAGGGAGAGTGTGAACAAGAGCAGTCCGTGGCCAGAGGAAAGAATGTTATAGACCTTGACGATAAACCTGAATCATTTAGGAGAACTAGAATATTAACTAAATCCAATCATAAGAACTAACAGTTTTTTAATGCTTCCTGTATGCCAGGCACTATGCCAAGTGCTTTACTTGTACAGCCTCATTGAATCAACTCAGTTCTCTCCTTTTAGAGGTGAGGAAACTAAGACAAAGAGAGGTCTTGCTTCAGTTCATGTACTTTTTTTGTGTTGTTGTTAATCCTCACCCAAGGATGTTTTTCCATTGATTTTTTTTTTTTAAGAGATAGTGTAAGGGAGAGAGAGAGAGAGAAACATCGATTGGTTGCCTCCCACATGTACCCTAACTGGAGCCAGGGATTGAGCTTGCAATCAAGGTATATGCTCTTGATCAGAATCAAACCCATGACCCTTCAGTTCCATAGGTTGATGCTCTATCCACTGAGCCAAACTGGCCAGGGCCATGTACTTTTTCTTACTTTTCAAGTTCATGTACTTAGAAAGTGTCAACGATAGGATTATTTTCAGGCCTGTCAGGCCTCAGTCAGAGCTCTTACTTCTATAGAACACTCTTTTCTTAGCTGCTTTTCTCACCAAATATCCAGGCGTGCTGTGCACAGGGACGTGGAAAACCCAAGAGCCCAAGTTACATTTTTACAGCTTCTCCCCAGCTGGGCTGTACAAAGAGCATTAGCATCCCGGCACTGAATTTGCTATCAGTGTGGCCTCAGGCAAGATACTCAGCTTTTAGGAACAGTGGTGAGCATACAGATGACAAGTAGCAGAGATGAACAAATTGATTAGAGACACATGGTATTGTAGTTGAAGGTGCATGGGGTTTAGAAGTAGAGCACCCAAATTTTGAATGGATCTGTCACTTTTCAGGTAGTTTAGGGCAAGTTATTTAAACTCTGTACAGTAGTCCCCTCCCCGGTCCCACCCCCCCACACACACACACACCACCCACAACCTGTGGTTTTGCTTCCTGAGATTTGTTTCCTGCAGTTAGCTGCGGTCAAAAAATATTAAATGGATAACTCTAAATATAAACAACTCATAAGTTTTAAACTGTACAGCATTCTGGGTAGTGTGATGCTATCTCAGACCGCCCTGCTCTATGCCACCTGGGTTGAATCATCCCTTTATCCATCATCTCCATGCTGCATTCGCTCCCTGCCAGTTAGTCAATTAGTAGCCCTCTAGGTTATCAGATTGAGTCCTAGGGTATCACAATGCTTGTGTTAAAGTAACCTTTATTTTACTTAATAATGGACCCAAAGCGTAAGACTAGTGATGCTGGCCATTTGGATATGACAAGTAAGAGGGTGTAAAGTGCTTCCTTTAAGTGTCAAGGTGAACATTCTTGATTTAATAAGGAAAAAAAATTATATGCTGAGGTCGCAAAGATCCATGGCAAAAACAAATCTTCTATCCACGAAATTACCTAATTTATAAATTAAACTCCATGACAAGTATATACATACATCATGCACCATTTAATGATGGGGACATGTTATGAGAAGTGTGTCATTAGGCAATTCCATCATTATAAGAACATCATAAAGGGTACTATACAAACCTAGGCTACATGGTATACCACCATCGTCTATGCGGTCCATTGCTGCCTGCATTATGTGGCTTATGAATGCATAGAAAAAAAACACTGTATACACAGGGGTTAGTACCATCTGTGGTTTCAGGCATCCACTGGGGGTCTTGGAATATACCCCTTGCAGATAAGGGGGGCTACTATACACACTTTTTTCTTCTCACTTGGCACATGGGGCTGGAAATGTGCTCCTGGCAGGAAGGTGATGAGAATGAGAGACACTTTAAGCATCGGAAGAGTGCCTGGCGTAGAGTGGGTGCTTGAATCTTAGTTTTCACATTATTGCCTTACTGTTCCTCAGTAGCCGGGAGAGCCAGTTTGCTTTTGTCTCTACTAAGACAAGCCAGTGTCTCTGTGCGTTCCTGCGTCCTCTCAGCCGCATGTAGACCAGTATTCCCACCTGGAGGAGACCTTGCCCCTCCCCAGGGGCATCTGGTTATGGCAAAGGCGTTTTTGTTTAGCACAGCTGGAGGGGTACTCCTAAAATCTAGTGGGTGGAGGTCGGATGCTACGGGACATCCTCCAATGCACCGGACAGTCCCCGACAACAAAGAATTCTCTGGTCGTAGTACTGATGTTCAGAAACTGTGTGGAAGAAGAAAGCGCTGCAGGAATGAGGCCAGGAGGAAGGAATGGGGAGGGGTGAGAGGAAGGAGAGGGTCTTTTCCCTCTTGGGTGTGTGACCAGGTGCAGTGAGTAGAGCTTTACAAAGGAAGGTCCTGTGGGTGAAATAGAAACAGACCAGGTCAGCCAGCAGGGCAAACGGCCTCGGGAACATAGCTGCCTCCTCTTTGTTTTTTCTCTTCCACATCTGAAGAGAGTGGCTGTGTCTGAAATCTCGCTGCCGCTTACCCTCGTTCGGGAACATTGCCCGAGGACTCTGTGCTCAACAGGGCCCGCTGTTATCGAGACCGTGACCACTTTTTCTGAACTAAAAATTGGGTCACCTGATGAGTCAAGTCTGAGTGGGAAGTGCAGTTGGCTAGCATTACTGCCTAGGACGTAATAATAAATAACAGGAGTGACATATGCAAGGTGTGAATATATGATTGTATTTTCTACATGCTAAACATAGTTACAGGTGGCCGGAATTTTAGGTACCCCAATCAGATAGAGGCTTCTTGGGGGCAGAGTCCCTGGCTGTTTTGTTCACTTCCTGGCACATATATCAAAGAAAAACTACACACACATACACACACACACACACACACACACACACACACACACACACTGGAGCTCTGAGTGAAAATTTCCGTTCTTTTTTCTTTGCAAATGTGAAACATATGCAAGAGCTGCGCGTTCACATTAATTGGCTCTCAGAATAAAGAGGGAAAGTGATATGTGTAGTTGAAATCATTACAGTAAGTCACCACTTAACGTCGATGATAGGTTCTTGGAAACTGTGACTTTAAGCAAAACAACAAAGAATAACAAAATCAATGTTATCACAGGCTAATTGAAATAAACAAGAGTTAAGTTCCTATGGCAATTTCTTTTTTTTTGGTCACAAAAACATCACCAAACATCTAAAGAAAGTCCCCAAACACTGACAATACTAAACACTAAAATAAATGTGAGCTGTACACGCATTTAAGAAAGATAAATAAAAACGAGTGTGATGATTATTTTCCAACCCGCTTGTTCCAGATCATGTTCAGCGAGTGGCCGGAACTTCTCCCTGCAGCTCAGGGTGCAAGGCGGGCACCCACCTGGGACAGGATGGCCTCTCACACCCACACCCGCACTCACTCACTATGGGGCATTGTAGACACGCCAGTTCGCCTCACATGCAGATCTGGGGACAATGTGCAAACTCCACACAGACAGTGGCCCCTGCTGGGAATATATATATTTTTTCATCAGTGTTACAACTAAGTGGCATTGAGGAATTCATGATACTTGACAATTCTAATTAGATACATTTTAGATCAGCTGTGGTACACAGAAAGTTCTGCCTTGGATTAAAGTCTGAAGAACAACTCCTTCTTAACAGAATGCTCCTGGCGTGTGTGTGTGTGTGTGTGTGTGTGTGTGTGATATCTCAGGATGGAAAGACCCTATGATTCATTCATGACCTATCTCTCAGAGTGAAAGTCTTCGGAAATGTAAATCTTCTGGGTCATAAATGAACGTGCTCTCTAGCATTAGGCTCTGATTTGCTAGTTTTACAGGTAGGCATTCAAGAAATAATTATTGAAGTAACAGAAGAGGGAGCTATGAGATAATGCATGTAAAGTGGTCATCAGCGTGCCTGACTCATAGTAGTTGCTCAATAAAAGACAGCTGCGTGGATTGGCACACAGGATGAGTAAGGCCGTGTTCTTACCTTAAGGCACGAACATCGTGTGTAAGGGAACAATGTGGAAGGCACACTGTGGTTGTTGTGTAAGGCGGCAGAATGAAATAAACATAAGAGGTATCAACTCAGTATTATGGAAGATTAAAGAGATAAAAAGGCATACCAAAGGGGACGGTATCAGAAACGACTTTGTACAGAAACCAGTATTTAATTTGGGACCTTGGAAGAACGCTAGACCCATGTACGAATTAGTGCAGACTCGTAAAACTGAAATGAATCTACACCGAGCACAGGTGATACAAGAGTTCTTAGCTCCTATTTCATGAAAACCTCATATGAAGCAAGGTAATTAGCCCCATTTCAAAGTGTATGATGAGATGCTGTCAGCGAGAATATGAAAAGGAATGTGCTGTGGATTCTGAAGACAACACTAGAGAGAGGTCTTCTGGGAGCTCCTGAAAACACCTTTGCCCTCTTGGTAAAAGGCACTGAGGGAACAGCCTTTATTCTTCATACACTGAACACTGACATGATGCCAACATTGTGGCCTTCGATTACAGGGATGAAGACAAAGGCATACATCAAGGGTGGCTGAGTAGAAAGTCCTTATTCCTAACAGCATCGTGGAGCCAACACAACACCCCTACCCTATTTACGCCTGACTTGTGGTTACGTGAGAAAAATAAAACCCCTCTTCGGATAAGCCACGAGGTTCTGGATTTGTCAGGCCGTGCAGCCAGACCTAACCTTTCTATCACAGCCCTCATTAGGCTCAGCAGGAACGGCCGCCCACCTGGATCCCACCGCTAGCAGGGTGGCCTTTGGAGGTTGGAAGAGCAAAGATTTTTTTTCTCTATGTGTCCTTTACACTTGCTTGCAATTTTATTTTTTGGCAAATGTCAAGCCGCATTTTGGTTGATGGTGTACATAAGGTATCATTTCTTGAGCTGTTTTCTATTTCTCATCTCATGTTCTCGAAGAGGAGGACGATGTTCATACCCAAGTCACAGAGCCCACTCATCTCAGGTGTGTGAGCTGCCGAGAGCCACATAACGTCACTGCTGGAACCACCCTACAGGCACTAAGGAGGGAGGGAGGGACCACCAGCCCTGCCTGTAAGTACAGAGGTGACCTAGGCCCAGGGCTCCTTAGAGATGCATCAAGGACTTGTTGTGGGGGGGGGGGGGGGGGGTTACAGGGTGCCGAGAAGGTCAGTATTCATCTTATTCCCTCTCTCCCTTCCACTAGGATTTCTCCATTTTGATCTGTGTTGTATAATGTACACTAAAAAAAAGGGGTTTTATGGCTAGAAACCCCTGATCTACAGGTCAGTAATATGAAGACCACAGAGGTTCATCTAACCTTGTTAAGCATCCACTATGCACAGAACATCACTGCCGGCAGGTCTGCACAGTACGGAAATCTAGGAGGCAGTTCCCAGACACAATAATGTGAATGCCGCCCTGGGGTTGTGCCATGAGGCAGCTCTAACTACAGTGCCAGGCACACAGGATGAGTAAGGCCGTGTTCTTACCTTAAGGCACGAACACTGTGTGAAAGACACACTGTGGTTGTTGTGTAAGGCGGCAGAATGAAATAAACATAAGAGGTATCAACCCAGTATTATGGAAGATTAAAGAGATAAAAAGGCATACCAAAGGGGACGGTATCAGAAATGACTTTGTACAGAAACCAGTATTTAATTTGGGACTTTGGAAGAACGCTAGACCCATGTACGAATTAGTGCAGACTCGTAAAACTGAAATGAATCTACACCGAGCACAGGTGATACAAGAGTTCTTAGCTCCTATTTCATGAAAACCTCATATGAAGCAAGGTAATTAGCCCCATTTCAAAGTGTATGATTGTCTAAGCCCTATGCTGTACACTTGAAACTAATACAAAATAATATTGAATGTAAACTGTAATTGAAAAAAAAAACAACTTTAAGAGAATACTTTAAGAAAGTATTCCAAGGCCTTACAGATAATAACGGGGGGATACAGGATTCAAAATGAGATGCATTTGCTGTCAAAGCCTGTGCTCTTTCTAGGTTCATCCTGAAATAAATGGTGTCAGAATGTGGGACGGGGTCAGGAGCGATTTCCTCCTATTGGGAGAGCGAAGCCTCTACTGATGTCACTGCTTGCAGAGCAGCGGCCCCTGGTGGACTCCAGGAGAAGTTCACTAAGCATTTGGCAGTCACTGGTAGAGTGAACAAAGGCAGGTTAAGAGTTTTCTTTTAAAAAGCCAGGAAAATTTTTAAAAACCAAATTTCGTTTTCTCCTACTACAGAAACTTCAAATAAAACCAGACTGCGGAGGAAAACTACCTGTCAAGTTGGTGTCAGTAATTGATGGTCAGCATGCTCTGTCTTAACAAGGGATCTGTAGGGTGGAGATAGGTATATGGGGCCATTTGCATTGCTTGCGATCATTCCACCAGGATTTGATGTCCTTATAGGTTAGCTCCAAAGAAATAGCCAGGGCGTTTGGAGAAATCCATACCTGAAGTCATGTTAAATGCCTATAAATGAAGCCTAAGCACAATCTTGCTATTACTTTGGTTATTAGTAGCAATCAAGTGTTTAAGCCCCGAAAATTGCCCCATCAAAAGTGAAGCCAATGGCAAACAATAGAGAAGATGTATATTCTTATGTTAATCAGGCTATATGGGACCTTGTCCTTCCCCAGTGAGCCTGGCTGAGTTGTGAAATGTATCTTTGGCCTAATATTTGTTCCCATTATTTCGCTCCTCCACTGCTTCAGCTCTAGCACTTTGCCAGGCACACTATCTTCTCCTGACATAAAATTGGACCCAAGGGAAGAGGAGAGAGGCATCTAAAAGGAGATTTTGTCCAGGACAAGTAGGAAGCTAATAGTCACTAATTCAAATAAGATCCTCCTTAGAAGACACACAGCCCAATTAAAAAAAATGGGCAACGGACCTAAATAGACACTTCTCCAAAGTGGACATACAGATGGCCAAGAGACAGATGAAAGAATGCTCAAAGTCACTCATCATCCGGGAGACGCAAAGGAAAATGGCAATAAGGTATCACCTCACAATCTGTCAGAATGGCTGCCATGAACAAATCAACAAACGACAAGTGCTGGAGAGGATGTGGAATAAAAGGGAACCTTAGTGCACTGCCGGCGGGAATGCAGTCTGGTGCAGCCATTATGGAGAACAGTATGGAGTTTCCTCAAAAAAATTAAATATGGGCAGCGCTCCCGGCGGCCCGGCTCCGCCTCCTGCTTCCACAGTGTTTGGGGGCACAGCCCCAGGGCCCCCCTGCCTCCAGCCTCCGCCCCTCCTGCTCTCCTCCATCTCCACCTGCACCACCACCTGCGGGCCCAGCCCGCACCCCGGGTTCCCACCTGCACCCCTCATTGCCGAACCCCCAGGAGCTCCCCATCCGCCAGAATGACCCCCCGAGGGGAGGCTGCCCCCCGCCTGGCAGCGGCCTCTGGGCCCGCACCCACCTCTCTCGGGGCTTCGTCTCCACCGTGACGTGCGGCTCCGAGGGCGCGGGCCGCCCCGGGAGTTGGCGGAGGAGCAGCTGAGGGCGCGGAGCCTCTGAGAGACGGACACCAGCGGGGCGTCCTCCTCCAGGCCGTGCCGAGGCCTCCCCAGTGCGGGGGCCACACGCAGGGCCATGGAGCCGCCTGGCCTGGGAGAGGGGCCTGACCCAGGCCGTGGGGAGCTGCAGGCCCTGGGTCACCCCGCAGGCCCTCAGCTCCGGGACTTCCTGCAGAACCACTTCCGGGGCGAGGAGGTGCAGCTCATCAAGAAGAGGGGCCACACCTGACTCCCCTCGGCAGGCGGCCGGCCCCAGGCTGGGCTCACCCTCCAGCACCACTAGGAGCCTGTGGAGCCCAGAGGGTGGTTTCCTGTATTGTCATTTAAAAAATATATTCTGTTAATTTTTTACAGAGAGAAAGGGAGAGGGATAGAGGGTTAGAAACATCGATGAGAGAGAAACATCGATCAGCTGCCTCCTGCACACCCCCTACTAGGGATGTGCCCGCAACCAAGATACATGCCCTTGACCGGAATCAAACCTGGGACCCTTGAGTCCACAGGCCCACGCTCTATCCACTGAGCCAAACCGGTTAGGGCAAGTATTGTCATTTTTTTTGTTTAACAATTTGAATGGCGAATATTTATTGACAGTGGACAGGGTAGGGAAAAAGGTGCATCCTGTAAAAGGAAGGGAAGAGAAGGAAGCAAGGGGAAATTCCTCACTTTTAGCTTTTGAGGTAGGGAGAGAAAAAAAAGTCCTATTAAATCCTATAATCAAACAGTCTTAGACCTGTTGTGCTGCTCCTCATCAGCTGGAGGATCTGGGAAGAAATCCTTACAAACCCACCCCAATGCTTTCCATTGAGAAGAAACACGAAGTTTCTATTTTACCCAGGAGCCTAGAAAAGTTTACCTTCCATCTGAGGAAGACATGACACCTGGTCTCTCTCTTTTCCGTCCTTTAGTTTCCTTTCATTAGCTCCAGGTAGTGGACCTTAACATACTTGGCTGATGGAACACGCTCACAAGGAGTCATTCATTTTCACGGTCCCTTCCTTCCTCCAAGCATCGCAGTGGATTTAAATAATCATGCATGTTCAGATTGCTCAGTTCAGATTTCAACTTGAACATATGTCTTATAGTTACTGAATTTGAGTTAAAGTCTTAAAGGGACAACTATGAGAAAATCCATTCACCTGGGGTTCTGTTTGAGTTTGATTATTAAGGATAATGAGCGTAATTACTTATTAGTCTAAGTCCCTCTGTCATGCGGAAGTCCTGAGTTTATATATGTTGCTGGCAAGAATGGTATACAGTTCTGCTTCCATGGTGAAATTTAATCTTACCACCAATAAAAGAGTCTGCAGTTACATTAAAAAAATGTCCAACTGAAAAGAAGTGTGAACTTGACTTTAAATACACGCTGCTAGAACTTGCTCCTTACTCACAAACATCAATCCTAATTTGAACTGGAACCTGATGTGGTCTATGGAATTGTTCTGATCCTGTTTATTGATTTATGTTGGGGAGAGTCTCCTCCCCCTCCCCCAGTTTTAATCACTTTTCACATCGTAGTGGAAAGCTCCCTCTCAGGCTGTGGGTGTGATTGTTGGGGGGCTTTGGAAGGGGGCCCAGTGGGTGGTATCATGAGAGCTTGGCAACAGTGGACATGCTGGGGTCATTCCTGGTTACAGAGACCTCTGCTGGTGGCATGGGATAATGCTGCGTTTCTCAAAGTTCAGTTACTGACTGTCTTCACAATGTTTGCCATGTCATTCTGCCTGTGCAATGTTTGATTCAAAAATTTCCCTTTACGTTGCAGATAGTTAAAAAATGTACAAACTACGCTAGCCTCCTCTCAAGTAATAATGTCCGTGTACCGGGGATTTGACGAGCCACTTGTGTGCCTTATTTCATTAGCTCTAGTATGATACAGGTTTCCCCACATTGTGAGCGTGTCTGAAGTCATGATGTGTTTTGCAAGGATGCCGACGACCAGGCAGCAGTCGGGACCTGGTTGTCTTGCCTGCCACCTTCTGGTGAGAAGGAGAAGGCACCAGATAAAAACTTGGAAAATGGATGTCAGTGGCCTGGACGAGAATCCCGAAGCCACAGGAGAGCAAGCACCATGCAAGAAACACAGCTTCACCTGTGCTGTCCAGGACGTGGTGGGTGAGATCCCGTGGCAAACGATGCACATGGTGGACGCTGAGTTTAAAAGGGACTCAGAAGAATTCAACACCGGATTGTAAAGAAATTGAAGGGATACTTTAGCCTATTAAATTTGCTTATGTGTTTTTTTGTGTATGCTTGAGTGTGATTTATTTTCCAATCCCAAGTCCAAAGAAGCCTAAAAGAGTTTTTTCAGTAAGAATAAAATAAAAATATTAAGTGATAAGAAAACATTAGGTCATAGCTGTGTGTTTTTTTCGTAGCAGAACATAAAATACTGGTGTCTATTACCTTTATTTTTTTTAAATATATTTTATTGATTTTTTACAGAGAGGAAGAGAGAGGGATAGAGAGCTAGAAACATCGATGAGAGAGAAACATCGATCAGCTGCCTCTTGCACACCCCCTACTGGGGATGTGCCCACAACCAAGGTACATGCCCTTAACCAGAATCGAACCTGGGACTTTTCAGTCCGCAGGCCAACCCTCTATCCACTGAGCCAAACCGGTTTCGGCAGTGTCTATTACCTTTAATACACATTAAAATAAAAACAAAGCAATCCATCCCTGTCCAACCTAAAATCATCCCACCTGTACGGGCTGTGTTTGGGGCGACATTAGTAGAGAGATTAAGAGGTTAGTGTGGGTTGCAATCTGGCCTTATTCAGCAGTGGTGTGATTTAGGCCAGTTGGTAAGTCCCTGTTGCTTTACTTTTTTAAATGGGTGTCTCGAGTGGATCCCCACGGAGTAGATAGACCCTGAGACAAGAATGTGAGTGCAAATATTTGGGATCCTAGAAAGCCAAGGTAACGGGAAAGCGAGAGGAGGAGAAAAAGGAAGCCGAGGGAGGCGTGTCCCTGAGCAGGCCCCAGTGTGAGCAATTGAGACGGGATCCCCCTGGGACCCTCTGACCCTGGCATGTGGAGGACGTGCCTCAGAGTTAACCCATCCAGCAGACGAGGAAGCGATTTACTTATCAAGTATTTCATACTCGAGAAGCACTTATTTGTCAAGCACTGCTCTGTACCATTGAGGGGTACTCCCAGGCGGTGACCTCTGTGCCAGGCTGGCCTGCCCATGCATCGGCAGCCTTCTCCTGGCTCTTGCAGGTCGGTGTTGACCCATGTGGTCAAGGTGAGTGCTCAGGGGATGCAGGAAGAGCATCAACACCATTTCCCCCGATGGATGATCACATCACCGCAATGCACTATTGTGAGTATTGAACATGATCGGACATACGAGCACTTGCATGTGGTCAGTTTTAGTGACTCTTGGCTAAGTGATTGTTACATACATCCTCACCTTGGACTGATCTCTGTCTTACTCATCAGCCGGGCTGCAGTTCAATATCCTATAGCAATCTTACATGATGTGAGGTTTGGCTTTGTAAGTCCTTAAATTGTTCCTTCCCTACCTCTTGGTTAGTGTGTCTTCCCTCCAATCGGCAAAACTGTAAGAAATCTGTGTTCCCTCTCTGTATTTGAAGGCGATACTGCTGCCTCTCATAGTATGACCACACCAGAAAGCTCTTGAGGGAGCTATGAGGAGAGGATACCTAAGGGCCCTTTGATGCTGGGCCCCTGGTTCTGGTGAGCGGGATTGAAAATACTAGAGGTCAGATGACCTAGGTTTAAAGCCAGGTCCCATAATTTCCTACCTTTCTAATCTCAGACAAGTTAGAAAAATCCACCAAACCTCTCAGTTTTCTGATCTCTAGGGAACATAGCACTTACCTCCTAAGGTGAGGATTAAATAAGAAAATGATTGTAAAGCACTTACTACCATACCTGGCACAGAGGCACTGCTCGCTACAAAAGTACTTATGCTTTTGTTATTATTATTTTCCTGATTAGTCTTCTATGGCTTACACTGAGTGGCCAGATTATTATGATCTCTGAACGCATAATAATCTGGCCACTCAGTGTGTGTGTGTGTGTATGTGTGTGTGTGTGTGTATTAGAGGCCTGGTGCATGAATTCGTGCATGGGTGGGGTCCAGCCAGCCTGGCCAGGGGGAGGGGCATGGGCGGTTGGCCGGCCTGCCTGCTGGTCAAACTCCTGGTCGAGGGGACAATTTGCATATTAGCCTTTTATTATATAGGATATACACTGAGTGGCCAGATGATTATGTGTTCAGAGATCATAATAATCTGGCCACTCAGTGTACACTAAAAACAGGACTCTTATCCCTAGATCCAGACCCTAAACTTGTGTTTGTGCTCTTATCCCTTCTGCGGCCAGGAGAGAGCCTGAAGGAAAGGTCGACAATATGAGGGGTCCCTGCCTATAGAGCTTTTGCTCAGGAGCAGTTGGTCCCCTCACCCTCTGGTCTTCCCAGGCTTCCAGAGAGAAAAGCTCTTCAAGTCTTTGATGCTTCACTGGCTGCGTGGAAGATACAGTCTCCAAATAGCCAAGCCAGAGAGAGCATCCCACACCGGAGCCAGGCCTGCAGCGCTTTGCTGGGCTTGCTGAAGCCCTGCCCCCTCACTCTGCCACCCCCCCCCCACCCCGGCCGCATCCCCCTCCCATCCCCCCCGGGATGTGCGTCCTTGGCCGGGATCCTCCGGGGAGCCTCCTGGGTGGTGGCTAGGAAGGAGGGAGAAGGGGTTGTGAGGACAGACGACACTGCAGAACCTTTGTAATGCCAACTTGGACATTACTTCCAGTTTACTAGTATACAGTATTTCCATCCATGTTTCTTTCTTTTTAAAAAAATATTTTTATTGATTTCAGAGAGGAAGGAAGAGGGAGAGAGAGAAACATTAATGATGAGAGAGAATCATTGATCGGCTGCCTCCTGCACACCCTACACTGGGGATCGAGCCCGCAACCCAGGCATGTGCCCTGACCAGAAATCGAACCGTGACCTCCTGGTTCATAAGGTGATGCTCAACCACTGAGCCATGCTGGCCGGGCTCATCAATATTTCTTATAAACCCTGCTGAATATTACAAAGCATAACAGAGTTCCTTGCAGAAGATACAGAATCCATGTGATCCACCAGCCCACAAATTTATGCTTACAATTCATACATATTCATGAATGCATTTCTAATAACCCAAGGAGTATTAGCAGTAGATTAATTGGGGTAGGGATGGGGCATGTTACCAATTAGTTTGAGGGTTGGGGCTAAAAATAGGAAAGAAAGAAGGGAACTAAAGGCGGGGGGGGGGGGTGGCGGGGAAGGGAACCTCTTTAAGGTCCAGTTACTTTATACATGCTCTCTCATGTATGCGGAGGTATTAGTTTACAAAAGAGGAAGAAAGGAAAGAAAAGAAGGAAGGAAGGAAAGACAGAGGAATGTAAAAAGAAATTTAGAAGGAAAATGATGGAGGGACATTTGCAGATACGAACTCCGAGAGCAGTTGCAGAGACTTCTGAAAGGCCTTGGACTGTGTTCTCCTTATAATGCTTTCGGGGTCCTAGAAATCGGAAAGGCCAGGAGCCAGGAAGACTGGGTGGGGGTCCAGCTGTTAGTGACCAATCACCAACTGTGTGACTGTCCAATCACACCCTCATGGGGCCTGGTCTTGAAAGGCGTAGAGAGTGCAGTTTCCTCCCAGCCCGAACACCCCCTGTCCTACACATGACAGAAGCACACGTTGAAGAAGGACCGGCAGGATGTGGCTATGGTGGCCGTGTTACAAATCTACCACCTGTTCCATGTCCCACTTGCCTTTGTTCCGCCCTGTGTCCCAGCCAGTGACTATCAGGGGGCCTTCTCACAGCTCCTCCCAGAAAACAGGCCCTGCCCCCACAAACATGGCAATGAGTACAATCCGCCCCCCCCCCCTTTTTTTGGTTTCAAATCGTGGCTAAGGGGTTGCTGTAAAATTTTCAAATTATAGAAATGATAAGAGTTCCAGTCCTTTAGTTAATGTTATTTAGGGTGGATAGATATTCAACTTTAAAAAATATATATTTTATTAATTTTTTACAGAGAGGAAGGGAGAGGGATAGAGAGTCGGAAACATCGATGAGAGAGAAACATCCATCAGCCGCCTCCTGCACACCCCCTACTGGGGATGTGTCTGAAACCAAGGTACATGCTCTTGACAGGAATCGAATCTGGGACCTTCCAGTTCACAGGCCAATGCTCTATCCACTGAGCCAAACCAGTTAGGGCGATATTCAACTTCTTATCTAAGTTCCTGAGTATCCCTAAGAAATCTGTGCGGTTCTTGGCTCTTACCAGGCTGCAAAAATGTTATCCTATGGCTGTTACCTCTCAGGGTTGGAGTAAGACAACAGTTACGGGACCATTAAAAAAACTTATTACTGAGATATATTATGCATACAGGAAAGTATAGCATGAATTAAGTACATTAAATACAGCTGAGTATTTTACACGGGTACACACCTATGTAATAATCACCATCCAGATTAAGATATAGAACTTTCTGGCACCTTGGGACATTGTCTCATGCCCATTCCTGGTAAATTACACACTCACCCACCTCCCTTGTCTGCACCTGCAGAGGACAGCTATTTTGACTTCTATTACCATTGGTTGGTTTTGTCTGTGCACTGACATCAACTGTTCAGTTTTACTTAAATGACTTAAACTCATGTCCAGAGTGTCTGACCTCTTTAATCAGGGGCCACAAAAGTTAGGGAATAAATGATGAATCCTAGGAATAGATCCTATTGAAATAGAGTCTGTCAAAGACAGATGAATCAGGCTCAAAGGTGAGTCACCAACCTTGTGGAAAGCGGGTAAAATGTTTCTGAGGCTACTTTTTAAAAATGCGTAATAAAAGGAGGCATCTCACTTTTGAACAATGAGCCCCGTAAATGCCTAATAATGCATTTGACTTCAACAGGCCCGTTCAGAAACACAAACAAACAACCTGCTATTCAGCAAAACGTCACTAGATGGGGATCTTGAGTCAGGCATCCCTTGCTGGCTCGCTTTATCTAAGGTTCTCTTTCTTTGAATCAGTTTCACCACAGATCTGAACACACATGTAATGCAAGTTTACAATTTTGGCATTTCACGCTTTTTTTTTTTTTTTGCTGAACTTTTTTGGGGGTGGTAATTTGGAGTAACCTGGATTTAGGTTTTAATGTATTAGCTTAATTAATTTCTCATCTGGGGTTCCAGGGAGGTGGACGCACCCCTGGCAGGCAGGCGGCATGCTATTAATCTGGAGTTGATTTCTGGCAGCAGCTACCAGTGCTTATTCACATTGGCCCCCACAGGGTGTGGCTGGTTGTGGAGCCTGCCATTATACCTGATAGCTGATTACAAGAGGAAATCCTCACTAGAAATGGCTCCCCGGCGGCCAACAAGTGAAGCCAACTGTCCCATTTCCATAGCATAAGCAGTTTCAGTGCCTTTATTGATAAAACCGGAGCAAAGTTAATGCTTTTTTTTTTTTTGTCCTTTGTACTGGGTGCAATGCCAAAGTGATCGCTGTATTGAAACACCATTTGACCTTACAGAGAAATCTAAAAGTAGGAGGTGCAAGCTTTTGTGTTCTCTTTTTATTGGTCAAGTCAGGCCCGCCCTGGAGGAGGGAAATCCTCAGTTTGCTGAAGACAAGGGCTGAGGCAGCTTGCCTTCGCTGTAAGTTTTCCAGCCGACCCGGGAGCCGGGCCGTTTCACCTGGAATGTGTTGACTTTCTAGGGATGGACAAGGTGGCTATTTCTCTTTGGCTGCTATCTGAAATGAGTTGGAGCATCTCAGCTCATTTCATAAGAAACACATACACAAAGCCCACATCATAAAACATGCGATGTGGGATTTGTGCCAGGCTCTCTGTTCCGAAGGTGCCCAGGAGAACTGAAACGAAATTCCTGTTCCAGGTACACACACTCTTACTTCCAGGTGAGCTCCGTTGGAGGGGAAGGAAAGAAGAAAAAAAGGGGAAAGAAAGTAAACCGTGAGGCATCATGCTGGAGGAAATGACTCTGGTGACTCAGGTGAAGGCCCTGCAGGACCCCGCCTTCAACCGACGGCCTGTGTGAACCTGCAGGAGTCAGCCTCAGGCAGAGCCCGCTCAGCCTCCCCTCCCATGCCCTGCTTTTCCGCTTCTTCAGAGCCATACTGTCATAGAGCGTGATATGGACTCGAACTCTTACTGTCTTGACCTGCCCCTGCCAAGTTTCTACCCACAGAGCAGCCAGGGAAGCAAATGCTGTGAGCCGTTTGTCCGTCGAGGTCTCTGCCATTCCCACTTGCGACATGGGCTCCAGGGTCTGGTTGTGGCTAAAGAAGAGGCTAATCATTTGGGTCTCATGAACCAATTTTCATGGGACATTATCCAAGAAGTGTCTCACATTTCAGACTTGAAATGATTATTTCATCAAGGAGGGTAGCTTGGTTTGCTCATGTGTTTTTCCTTACTTTTTCTTAAACAGAAGTAAACCGTGTTCATCAGAGAGAAGAAATATTTTAGCAAACACATGTACTTCAAGAGAAAAAATTAGAAACCATTTGTAATCCCACCACCAAGATATAAACTCTGTTAATACCTTTCTGTATAGCCTTCAATCAAAGGTCTATGGGCACATATATACAATTTTTACAAAAACAGGAGTCATTTTGTACATACTGTTATATGATTTTTATTTTCACGAAACGCTATCTCCTATCTTCCCATATTATTAAGCATTTATATATAACCTCACATTTAAATGACTGCCTTGTATTCTATTAAAACAATCCCTTATTGTTGAACAGCAGTTTTCCCCTACCAATTTTAGTGATAATACAAACAAAACTGTAATTAACATTCAAGGATGATTTTTACTGTATATTCTAATTTCCAAATATCCAATTTGGAAGTACTTGACTACTGAGAGATTCCTTGCAGTATGAGAAATGATGCCTTTTACGGGAGGAACATGAAGAACATAAATCAACATTTACATAGAATACGATTTTTTTCTCCTCCTCACGTTAAAAGTTTCCACATATATTTACCTGAATTGTGTATATGTATGTACATATACCTGAACACTCCCAAGGGATACACCATTTTAGATGTCATGGAAAATAGTTACTTTAATTGTTAGAGTCGATTCTTATGTGGGCAAATGGGGGGAAAATGCTGGAAATACAAGATGCATGAAAAATGTTTTAAAGTCTTTATTGGGTTTGAAATGATGAGAGTTTACATATTTAATCATAAGGGGATGTTTTTAGTCACAGAAATGATCATTAGTACTGCACTAGAGTTAAGTAATCTTTATAGCAATATAAAAATGCCATTTCACCCTTAGATCTTACCGAGATTTTGTCTCTTTTATGCTCTTTGGCATTACAACACTCAGTTAATTGAATGCTACTTAATAATGAGGGTGGGTAATGAAACCATCGAAGCTAATGTGTCCATGGAAATTTCTAAAGCACAAACCCCAAATATCACCACAGTAGACTGCATTTGCCCAAAGCTAGGAAAAAGAGAAATTAAGGACTATCATTGTGGTTTAAACATTACCCCCACTTTTAAAATTAATAGGCTTTGTTCTTTTTCATCTTTTCTAACAAAATCATGTTTTAAGAAGGAAATTCTATGTTTCAGCCTTGGCTCACATTTTCATCAGTTGCTTTGGTGAAGGTGGTCATAAATTTTAACTACCCTTCCTAAATTGTAAGAATGTCTATGGTGAGTTTATATATATATATATATAGTTGATTTCAGAGAGGAAGGGAGAGGGAGAGATAGAAACATCAATGATGAGAATCATTGATCAGCTGCCTCCTGCATGCCCCCTACTGGGGATCGAGCCCACAACCCAGGCATGTGACCTTGACCAGAACCAAAGCCGGGACCCTTCAGTCCGCAGGCCAACACTCTATCCACTGAGCCAAACCGGCTAGGGCATGAGTTTTTGATAAACAGATGGCTCATATTTGATCTGTTCGACAAAGGCAATAATAAAGACAATTAGTGATTTCCATTTGCTCACATGAGAATATAGGTCAACAGCAGTGCAGTCTCTGGAATCAGGGACTTGGTTTGTTTCTGGGGGCTGCCATTTGCTGGCTGTGTAAACTTGGGGTGATCTGCTACTATGCCTCAGAGGGTGTTTCACCTAAAACATGAGGATAAATACGTTGTGAGGATTAAATGAGGAAATGCAAGGTGTGTACCACTGTGCTTGTCACAAAAAAGAAGTTCAATAAATTGTCAACTGTTGTTTCAAAACTTGACTTAATAGGGGTGAAATGACCCTTTATTTTTGCCCCCCTCCCAAACAAAATGCCTATGGGTAAGGGTCGTTGCAGATATTTCAGGCGATTTCTTCAGAATTAATTGTGTCATCATCTGAGTAAAACTCCACCAAGAACTTAGTTCAGAGACATTGACGTTTATAGAAGCAAAAGCATACAACGTTGGTCTAGATATTTGGATTTTTTTTCTCAGATCTGTTCAGCAAAATGACCCTTCAGTTGAGATACATGTCTTCTTATCGCGAATGTCTTCTCATAACGGCTTTTAGCAAATGTAACTTATTGAAAATAGGAAGAAGCTGCCTCGAGTATCATTTAATGAAGCACCTTTAGGTTTAGAAAAGCAAGAATATCTCTTGTGCCTTCAAAATGGAACTTAATTGGTTCCAAACATGAACAGCTGGATTTTGATCTCTTTCTACAAAAAAAAAAAAATTCATTTTTGACTATAAAACCTGGTTTAAAATTTAACGGAAGGTAATTGATTTGTAAAATTTCAAAAGCAACTCTTTAATCTTTTACTGAACTATTAATAAGTTAATAACCTTATTTCATTGAATTTGCTCTTTTATTACATGAGGCCAGTTCCTTAAGTAGGTCCTTGTTCGTTCTAAAACATGCTCCTATTTTTTGAGATGTCCATCTTGCTGTGTAAAAAAAGAAACAATATAAAAAAATTGGTAGCATCTTTTCTTAGTTGCAGTTTTCCACTGAAGTTTAGCCTTATTTAAAAATGAAATAGGGGAAAGCAAGAGAGAGTAACTATGAAAAGATTTCTCAATCTCATACTCTATGGGCTCTGAGTTTTAGCAAATATAGTTTTAAAGTAAGTGGATTGCCATTTTCTTTAAACTTTCCTGGCAAAGTGGAACAGATCATCCGATTCCTTTATCTATACATTTTAAAAACAGTGTTCTTTTTATGACCATGACATAAAAAAGATTACAAATCATGTCTTCCCCATAATTCATAGACTTCTCTATTAAATTTTGTTTGGAAAAGAACTTACACAAACTTTTTCTCTGTGTTTATACTTATCAAAATTTCCTCAGAGTTGGTCAGATATCACTTAACAAAATATTGACACCATCTGTTTCAAGCTTGGGATAATTGTCTCTTTAAGAAGTAAATTTTTTTGGAAATTGAGTGACATCTGTTTAGTACCTCTCAATTCTTAGAAGACTGGTTTATTTAAATGCTGCAATGATGGGAAAACTGTAAATTAATTGTCTTCCACTTGATATCAATATGCTAACTGATTTAAAAGGAAAAGCAGAAAGAGATGAAGCCTTAATAATTTGTTTGATTCTCTCAAAGATGGTGGTGATTTGAGTCTGTGTGCATGGATGGGAATAGCTGGGGTAATCCACAAGAACTGACTCTTCTGCTAAAAGCACATAGACTTGTGGTGGCTAAAGGTAGCTCTAGCCTCACAGGCCTGTTAGAGGATGGTCAACAAAGATTACTTAGCATAACTTTTATATTTTCACTCTAGATTTTTAGAAAAGTTCATTTTCTTGATAAAGCTCAGGCCTTTGGATAGCAGACCTTCCAAGAATTCATGACATTTTTTGATAGTGACTTGTGACCCTGGGGCAGCCAAGAGGATGAGATACACATTCTCTTGTTTGTTTGTGTCTGATCTAACTCCACGAGAATCTTTTATTGTTGTATCCTTACTGCCTAGAAGAGGATTTGGCATATTGTAGGGCCTCCATAAACACTTGTGGGATGGTGATATTAATTATAATAATAACACATGTTCTGAGAGGGGAAAAAAAGGTACAGCAATGGAGAAGCAATGCCAATTTTTAAACACAGCAGGCAAGGCAATTTCAGTTTTTTTCCAGCCCCGAAAGTTTGGAGATGGGCATGAATGATGGTGCCATGTAGGAGCCATCAGGGAGTGTCGGTTAGCTAGTTCCCTCTTAAGTCACCGCATGGCCTCGAGTATCCCAGCTTCTCTGCTTCTCAGTTCATTTGGGGGTTCTCCCATCCCTCAGTTGCCCTCTGCTTGTGTTGACACGAAGCCTGGGCCTTCTGGATAATGAGCAGAACAGCGAAGTGGTTGACAATTGGGCGTGGGCTTCAGTCCAGGATCTGCCATCTGGGCATCAGTCCAGGATCTGCCAGCTTGATAATACCTGATCTGGAGCAAGCTACTTAGCCCAGTGCAGGTTCATTTTCCTCATCGGTGTCTTTGGGTTGGTAATAGTGATGCCTACCTTGTTGGGTGGCTGAAGGATGGATGAGACAATGCCTGATAAAAGGACCACAAGACTTTGTGTGGGCGGCTCACTGCTTTCAAGAAGTGCAGCTTAGGGTTCGTGCATGCACGCACTTATCGCAGGACTGGCTTGTGGGAAGCCTTTGCCAGTATGTAAGTTTCTGTTTCCGTGGGTGTCACTTCATTGTTCCCGGTGTTGAGAAACAAAGCATGAGGAGACAGAAAGTGGCAAGAGTCTTATCTTCAAGGCTCTGGAGGCAGGGGTGGCTCTGCTTCTAGGCCTCCATCTTCAGGAACCGAGATGAGTCAGGCATGTGTCACTATCAACACGGAAGGGATCGACATGCAATAAACCTTTTCCAATCTGGGCATTAAAGTTCTTTTGATAGATTACCATAGTCATTTCATTTTATTATTATTTTTTATTTTCTAATATGTTTTCATTGACTTTAGAGAGAAAGGAAGGGAAGGAGAGAGAGAGAAAAACATCGATCAGTTGCCTCCCACACACCCCTGGACCCGAGATCGAACCTGAAACCTGGGCATGTGCCCTGGTGACTTTCCGGTGCACAGGACCACGCTCAAGCAACTGAGCCCCACCAGCCAGGGCCATCATAGTCATTTTAGTTTTGCTGTCACAGAGGACATTTCTTCTCAGAGTTTGTTTCTCCTTTCAAGTTGATTTTCAAAGCCCAAGTAGCATGTTTCGTTCTATAATAGTTTTGGGTTTGTTAGGCTAGTGCTTAGTAGGCTGCTTGTGTATGGAGGTGATGAAAATATCATATCTAATAAAATAGTAATATGCAAATTGACCATTACTCCAACACACAAGATGGCTGCCCCCATGTGGTCAAAGATGGCTGCCCCCATGTGGACACAAGATAGCTGCCACAAGATGGCCAGCAGGGGAGGGCAGTTGGGAGGGATCAGGCCAGCAAGGGAGGGCATCAGGCTGGCAGGGGAGCAGTTAGGCATCAATCAGGCTGGCAGGGGAGTGGTTAGGGGGTGATCAGGCTGGCAGGCAGAAGCGGTTAGGGGCAATCAGGAAGGCAGTCAGGCGAACAGTTGGGAGCCAGCAGTCCTGGATTGTGCCTGGTAGGATCGGGCCTAAACGGGCAGTTGGACATCCCTTGAGGGGTCCCAGATTGGAGAGGGTGCAGGCTGGGCTGAGGGACATCCCCCCCACCATGCACAAATTTCATGCACAGGGCCTCTAGTACATTTATAAAGAGGACTGAGGTGCCTCATGTCTGGTCTTGGGATTCAAGTGGCCATCTTCCCCATGGGTGAAGTCAAGCAGTTAATCTGTCAAGAGAAAGAAAGAGAAACAACTTGACAGAGTTTTCCCACTAACTATTAATAATCCATTTGAAGAAAAATAGAACTCTTCATTGAAATACCTAAGCATAAACATAGGCCAGGGCTACTAATTCTCCTGTAAGAAAATGCAATTAGATCAAGATAATAAAGAAAATAAGCACCTAATTACAATTTGATACCTTTATCATTAATAGTCAACTGTTATGTATGTTCATTCTCTCCCTTGCTCCCCTTTATAACTTTAAACAAAGATATGAACATGCAGGCAATCCCTTTTCACACATCTTTTGGACAACCCCTGCCCCACCCCAGGTTCTGACTCCTTGAGTTTTGGAGCTGAAATATTCTATCTTCCTAGAAACCTAATGCTCTCTCCTGCCTCCTTGCCCTCCCATCTTTGCATATACTGTTCTTTCAGATAAGAAAACTCTTCCTGATCAAGACTTGTTTCAAACAATCTCTCCTGTGAGGGATTCTTCCAGGCAGAGAACTCTTTAAGAAAGAATTAAAAAAAAAAATCACATTGTCATTCTAATTATGTGTTTACACATCTATCCCCCAATCCAGCAAGACTTAATTTTTTCAAAAACCAGGCCATGGGGTTAGGTTCTTTTATTTTTTTGTAATACACTAGTTTTGAGATATCATTCACCTACCACACAATTCACGCAATAAAGTGTACAATTCAATGTTTTAAGTATATTCACAGTTGTGCAACCCATCACCACAATCAATTTCAGAACATTTCCATCACCCCCCAAGAGAAACTTGTACTCATTAGCAGTCACTCTTTTTACTCCTCAATTGTCCCCACCTTAGCCCCAGGGAACCACTAATCTACTTTCTGTTTCTATAGATTTGCCTATTCTGGACATTTTTATATAAACATCGTTTGCTTTTAAACGACACTGCATATAATTAGAAGCAAAGAACGTTTATTAAATGCCAGATTCAAAAACGCATCCCTGAATATTTTGCCTTAGCACAGGAGAGAAGTCTGCTGGAATAGAGTCCTATTGTTTTAATCATAGTTTAACACAAATACCAACACCTCACAGATTAAGCTTAACAAAGAACACTTTACCTGCTGTTTTAGTGAATCAATATCGGTCACCACATACCAGGAGGCAAAGTCACTTGGCTTCCCTCCTATATTTTAGGACACAGTTCTGTTCAATTTGAATAAAATTCTGAAAGTAAAAAAGCTGCCTCTTAGTATCGCGTGCAAGCCTTCTCTTGTCATAACTGAATGCTGACATAAATCTTTTTTTAATACAATGAACTATTGAAATTATTTCTTTCCTGAATGATGGCCGAAACAGTTGTATTTTCATCTACAGGTATAATAAATGAAATTTACATGCCACTGAGGTCTCTCTGGTTAATAAATGTTTTAAATAGAAAGAAAGCACCAAGCTAAATAAATATGAAACTATGCTGCTTTGCATTGAGATTTAAAAAGTAAAATTAGAGGTCTTATTCTCCACCAAAGAACAGATTTGTAAGGTTTACACTCTCATATACCAGTCTTTCCGAGTATCATGAAAATGTTGCCTTGCTGTTTTTCTTTAAAAAAAAAAAATTGCAACATGTAGTTTATAACATTGCCTCTGCATTTCTAGCGTGATTGGTGCGCCTGGTATAGAAACATCTACCTGACCGCATTTGCTAATATTGTCACATTTTCCTATATTTGTGTGCTAGCGAGCTGAGAGAAATACATGCCATTCATAGCCTGGCCTGAAAATTTTACAAAGACATTTTTATTACAACCTATCATAAGGTCTACCTAAATTTCACTTATTACTGTCAGAAAATGTCCACGATTTAAAAAAAACGAGGAAATCAGAACTGTCCTTTAAAAGGCTTGCCAATATATTTTTTTACAAACAAACAAACAAAAACACTTTCCTGGGTGCCTTGAACGGTCGTCCAACTAGGGAAAGGTAAAAATGGCTGAGTTTCCCTCAATTTCTTGCATGGAGATGGACAGGAAGCCTAAACATGTGGTGCCCTGGGTCCGTCTCCTGACCTGATCATCCTCCCATCTCTGAAGAGGCATGTCCCTTGTGGAATCAAACCTGGAAAAATAAAACCGCAGGCCGGTGCCCTGAACTGTGCCTCAAACAACACAATGCCTTCAAAGTCACTCTTTTCATTGTAACCAATGGGCTGAAAATGCAGGAATTTTATTCCAAACTCACCTCTCTACGGTTAAAAATTGCGGTAAAAGTCATTTCTTAAAAAGTGTTTATAGGAAGGGCTCCGGTGCTATACTAGCCGATTAAAATGGGCCGCGACTCCCCCTCCTCCCGTCTTGAATTGCAATAAGACAGACTCTGATATGATGCACAGATTTTTTTTTTTTCTAACAAACTGAGTTTTAGAATTATAATTTAGAGTGTATTGGATGTATCACCAAAAGACAGGGTGGTTGTGCAATTGTAAGGAAGTATTGTATTGTTGCTAGTCTGAGTAAATCTAAATCTTTTCAAGCTTTGGTTGAGTGGGTTAATTCCAGGACCTGAATTACAAGTGCAATTTGAATTACATTGCAAATGCTGAACTTCCTTCACTTTAGCGAAGTGCTTTCTTTTCCCTTCTCAGACTTATGAATTCCAGCTATTTTGATGTTTTTCAAATGTTGAAATATTTCGGTTATAGCTGTAAAAAATAGCAGTTCCAGCTAGGGATGAAGGAAAAGAATTTTCTTCTTTGCCTCTTTGTTTATTAATTTTTGGGGCCTCTATTTTGTGAAATCTTCACTTTCCACATCGATTTAAGCCTTTAAAATTGTAGTAACCTCTGAACCATTCCAGGCAGTATAGCATTAACCCTTCAATGAGAGGATAAATATTTTGTAAAAAAGTATGCCACGCTCAAAAACCCCTGGGCTTGGGGATGGAGCGGGGGAGGCGGCAAATGAACAGGTAAGCAATTAATATGTGATACAAATTGGGATTTCTGATTGATTTGGGGATTTCCCAAGCATAAGAACAAGAATTGATAAACACAGTCTCTCGGAAACTCTGTGAGGTAAATTCAGAAGAGGACACTGATTTTATGGACTGAGGACAAAGAGATTAAGTTAAGGTTGAGAGCTTGAATTCCTGTCTCCCAGCCGGATTCTGACCCCAGGTTCTCTGTGTTGAGGATGCAAAAGTCCTGCAAAGAGACAACAGGCTTGGGGTGGGACCAGGGGGCTCTGTGGCAATGCTTAGAGATAATGCAGCCATTTCAACAGAGCTGAGAGGTGGTACCCCAAATGCCTGGTAATTATTGAAGAACGTACCAATTTATCTATAGCATAACATCTAAGACTGAGCTGCTCAGACATGACACTATAGTTTTCAGACTTAGAGGTCTTGATCTCACAGTCTTCATCAAAGAAGTCTGATTGAATAATTGTTGTCCAAAGACCAGAAAATACCCGTTCCTATTGGGAGTTCGAAAGCCTGACATTTTTTAAATGGGGTACTGATAGTGTAGAAAATTTGCAGTAATCAAAGGCTTTCAGCAAAGAACTAGAAATGACTAATCAATCCAGAACATTAACCACCGTGATTACAGTGTGTTTGGGGGACTTTTCTCATTTCTGCCTGCATCTTCCTTCCAGTTTCAAAGAACCTGCTCAGTAGAGCACCTTTGTTGCATGGGACCTGGGTGATGTGGTGTCTGGTTTACTGAGGGTCCAAGTGATGCCAGGAGACCCTGCACAAAACAGCACCCCTGTCAGTTCTCACGCGAGAGATGATCATTCTACTCCTGCAGATTTTTCTGCCTTGCACATGTATTGCTCTTCTTTCGTTGCTCTTGTTTTTGCCACACAACAATCGAACGAAGACAGACGTATCCAATCAAACCTTATGTGACTAATGACATGTTTTGTTGCACCCCTGAATGTTTATAGGAGAGAGCTAAATTTGAAAGAGTGAAATGTATTACTTTCTGCTTTCAGAAATACTTAAACAAAAACACTATGCTTTCCTCCAAAGAGTTGAAGGGAAGTGACCCTGAGGAAACTATGCTGAGTGACTGTGGCTTCAGATCAAGGTGAAAAATAATCATGGAATTTTATTTAAAATATCATTTGGTATTTTCTCTCCCAAATGTATAGTTTATAAGAATTCTCCCTCTGTGGGTGGAATTTTTGTTCTTTGAGTAATTGACTTATGCATCACTAATAGCAAATACAAGTTCACATACATTGATTCTACATTTCTATAAATCTATAGCCTATAATATCTCAATGTGCCATCCTGTTAATCCAAACAAAGTGAAGAATTTTCAATTGAAAAAACTTCAGGAAGTGTCCAAACATGTATTTGCCTCATCGATTAACTAAAACATAGTCTAAATTTAGAATCCTATATTGACTGACGGAAAATACAATGACATTTGTTCCTCTTCTGCTTCCTTTCTATTTAAAGAAAATAGCATTATGAGGATAGAAATGCTGCAATATTCAGGCAGTAACTTTTAAAACAAAGTCAGGGGTTGTAAAATTTAACGTTCTCATAACAGCATTAACTTACCCGAGTTGTACATACAGTACATTAAGGGATCACATTTGGCTGTCTTCTGTGTAATTGGAAATATTCTATATGTACAATTTGAGTGAGTTAATGTTTGTAGCAGAACCTTAACTTTTGCATTTCTTGACTTTTTTATGTTTGAATTTGTAGCTTTAACGTTTGCATTAACATAGTTATTTGCATTTCATTACAGCTGAAGTTAGCCTATTCAAGGACTGAAGTCATAAGTGAGTGTTTATTTGAAGATCTGTTTAAATGAAAAAAATTCCACCTTTTGTTGGTTTACATATTAATGGGTAGAAGATACCCTAGTTTAAGGTTGTGATTTTTTGGTGCTAACCTAAGTCTAACAATTTTTTGTGCCTGGTAAGTGTTCAAGAATTGGACAACAGTTGAAGAGGTGAATACACGAACAATCATAACAAAGGTTTATCAGCCAGATGGAAATAGAAAAAAGTGGCACAAAGATCAGTGGATGGTTTGGATTAAAATCCAGCTCCCAGGAAACTTCCCAGAAAGTGAAGAATGCCTTGGCCTTTTATAATATCTTGCTGTTGGATTTTGCTGCACTAAATGTTCTTTTGCGTTGTTTTAAATATTCCAGAATTGAAAAGAAGAACAATTCTCCAATTTGGCAAGTAATGAAACCAAGTTCCTAAGAGATTATGTGATTATCTCAAAGAGAAAAAACAGGGGAGGGCATGCTACACTGAAAAAAATGTTCTAAATCCAGTTGTACCTTGGTACTTGAAAACTTATATGAAGATATGGATGTAAATGAATGCAAAATGGCAGGGATAAGGAAGAAAAATGGCTACTTTATTTATGAAAAAAATTGTAGCCTAGAAATCCCTCCCTCAGACTATATATAGGGCAGGAAGTGCCTTGTTTTGTGTCTGATCTACGCTAGGGACACATGAACTCTTCTTCCAAATAACATAATTAATAGAAAAAATAGTCAATCACAATATTCAACGTACTTCAGATTATATTCACCAAAAGCTATATATTTTACCTTAAGTGCCACTGGAATGAGACATTAAAGGAAGACTGAGCCATTAAAGGAGCAGTGTGGTTGGAGCATAGGTCCCAGCGGGAGGCTGAGGAGTGGGCAGAGCCCTGCCTGAGTGGGGCCTTGAGGGCCAGGTGAAGGTCACACTTTCATCCCAGCAGCAGGGGGAAGGCCCTGATAGTTTCCAAGCGGAAGGGGGACTTGGGCAGGTGGGCATGTGAGAAGAACAGAGGACCGTGGGCAGCGGAGGGGACCAGTGGGGGTACTTTTCAGTAGTCCTCGTGGCAGCCACCCGTGACGTGAACAAGGGTGGCAGGAGTGGAGATGGAGAACAGTAAACACCAGAGAGGTATGTTTTGGAGGTGAAATTGACTGGAGGGAGAGGGGAGGGAGCAGGAAGAATGAAAGTCTCCCGGGTTTCTGAATGGAATGACAAGAAGGACTTGGGCCAGGAGCACTGGAAGAGGACCAGGGTTGACTGTAAAATAATCTAGTCACCTTTTCCCACGTTAGGAAATAAGTCATGGGGCTGCCACTGGGTGCATGCAGGTTCTAGAACCACAGAGGGAAATCACTGTTCAAGCTGTGAAGAGGAAAACTGCCCAGTGGGAATACTGCTTAACAGAGAAACGGTCAGTAACAGAACTGAATATGGAATTCTTTTTCTTGCTTGGGAACTCAGTAAATGAGCAAAAGCTAGATTCATGTAAATTTTAGTAAAGCCTTACTTGTTTTTGGAATCAGCAAGATTTGTGAGAGTGGTATCATATTTTTCTACATATTTTTAAATAGACAATAGCCTATAATAAAATAAAAATACTACTTGCCAGGGGGTAGGAGAGGCCGGGGGAAGGTCAACAGGGGAAAAAAAAAAGGAGACATATGTACTACTATTTGTAATACTTTAATCAATAAAATAAAATTTAAAAAATAAAAATACTACTTATGGGCCCTAACCGGTTTGGCTCAGTGGACAGAGCATCGGCCTGCAGACTGAAGGGTCCCAGGTTCGATTCCGGTCAAGGGCATGTACCTTGGTTGCGGGCGCATCCCCAATAGGGGGTGTGCAGGAGGCAGCTGATCGATGTTTCTCTCTCATCAATGTTTCTAACTCTCTATCCCTCTCCCTTCCTCTCTGTAAAAAATCAATAAAATATATTTTTTAAAAAGAATGATACTTAAAAAGAATACTACTTATGGAACGTGTTACATGATTTATTATGTGCATGAATTATTTCCTATATTACTTTAAAAAACGCTTATTAAATAAATACTCTTATTATCTCCAGTGCAATGCTGGTAAATTCCTAATAGCTGGCTCTCTGAGGAAAGTGGGAAGCTCTGTTTGTGGCTCTTGCCAATTTTCTGTGGTGTAAAATTTCCCATCATGGCTGATTCAAGCTACTAGGGAGACGTCACTGAACATAAAGTTGGGAAGAGATGTGCATTGTCCTCTCCGGCACTCGTGTGGGCCAGCACACCCCCGAATCCCTTTTATTATTGAGAAGCTTAGGCCTTGGAGAGGAAGTCACCCAGATTCAGCGTGGCAGTGTGAGAAATTACAGTCGGGCCGAGATCCTGAAGCCCGGGTGTTTAATTGCTATGTTGTGTACACCAAGAGTTGAATCATAATGTTGAAAGGTTGATGCGAACCTAGACCTCATGTAAGTCCAACTTCTTTTAACAGGGGAGACAACTGAGTCCACAAAGTTTTAAAGGTTGTTTACTGACAGAGCTGGGACTATTACCTGATTCTTTGGTCACTGCTCTGCACTATGCTGTAGCTACTTGGGTTTTGCAAACCTCTTGCACAGGATGTTTAAAAAAATTATTTTTTTTATAGAAAGAAACAACTGTGGAAGCCCCTTTTCTCCTACACATATTTGGAGTGAAAATCTCATCCTTTGGCAATATAATTCAACCACATCGTTGTGCTCAGAAGCAGTTATTTCATTGTGTACAGAATTCCTAAAGAATGGTCCCAGTAAAAACGGCCAGAGGTGCCACTTGTTTAGCACATGCTAGTGTATTTTACACATAGGCAATAAGGTAGGGAGGCCTAAATGTGCTCCTAGCCACATGTACCCTAGTGTGTGTGTATCTGTGTGTGCATGCGTGTGTGTGTGTAACTCTAAAGCAACAAAACACGCATTGTGTAACCAGTTGCATAACGAACTACACAACTAAAATTGAGCCATGTTTGGCGACTCCAAAAGCCCACACTGTAAGAAGCTGGTCCTATGCAATTCCAGCTCATTTTAGGGCCAAGCAAATGACACAATTTGCTTTAATACCAAATTTAGCAGTTTAAAAAAGGAGATGGTGAAAATGAATTACGGGTAAAGCATGAGCAGACAATAAAAATTGCAGAACTTTAGTGAAAGCTCAAAATGCAATTTGTCTAAGTTACCAACCCTACCTAAATAATCATAAACAAGCTCCTCATCTTACAGAAGTGTTGTTAGGGGAAATTAATTACCAATGGTATTACTATTTATAAGTGTTATTTCCAGAGAAATTCTGAATCTCCAGGAGACTCCAATTCTTAAAGAACTTGACTATTGAGAATTTTATTACTTATAAGAAGCTATATAGTATGAAATAAATTATTTACATAATTTTGACCAGAATTTTTAAAACACAAAGAAAACCTATGCTAGCTGTGGAGAAACTATGCCACATGTGGAGAAACATTTCATTTCCCTGGTAAATAATGAAGACTTACTATTTATTTCGTGTTAAAAAATTTTTTATGTCTTTATTTTGCTCTTTAAATCAAATCATAAGCCATTGAGGATAAAAATAAGGAATCATTCTAAATGTGAAAATTACTAAAGAAAAGTGACTTTCATGAAGGTGACTGGTTCATTACATTTCTTGAATTTAAATTTGGCCTACCAGTGTTTCTCTAGCACAGCAGGTAGACTTGTGGTCTTATAAAGGAAGTAAGAACTGTGTTATTGTTCTCTGCTCTTAGAATCTGCTCAGCAGAGATTTGGCCTATGGAAATATGACATCCAAATTAGCATGAGATTGAAGGGAAGTCACGATAAAATTAAGATCTTAAGTATGTGCTTGAATGTTGTAGATGTTCCTAGGGAGAATCCTTGACCTTTTTTGGAGCTGGCTCTTTAAGCCTGGGGAAAAATAGTCGCATTTTTGACAGTCATGTGAAGATTGCATTGGGAACCATGGATGTGAGACCTTTCCTCTGTCAGGACTTGGAATTAAACCCACATCAAAAGCATTGCAAGAAGTGGAAGATCAGTGGGATAGACTCCGTAAAAAAACTCTTAATGAGCAGATAGACTGCCGAATAGCCTCTGTGATGTGTGTCAACTTAGTCTTGACATAGCCAATTCCCAATTCTCTGTGCAAGATAGAATGAGGGTAACAACGATAATTGAAACCCACAGATAATCCTCGGGTTCCATTTTAACCCTCAATTGTAACGGACGGCCTCGCAAGCCTTTCAGGAAAGCCAGGAAGGAGTTGTATCTCCGTTTTGTGATGCAGGATCGTTGACAGCGCGGGGGAACCATGAAATAAATAAACAGAAGGGGCTATATCATTCAGGGCCTTGGCAGGAAACAGCTGGCACAATCAGGAGCCAATTCCAAGAGTTTAATGAAGGGGCCATGTTCAAGGATGTTGGCAGGGTCAAGGGAATCCAAATGGCTGAGGAAACATCCTGGGGTTGCTCCCACTCTTAGGAATGAAGGAGCAAGAGGACAGCTGTGGATAGAACCAAGAAGACCTGACTGTAGGACAGGGCTGCTGGGCCAGGGCTGTGGTCTTCCCTGTAGGATGGCAACCACAGCTCCACACAGCTGGAGCCGGGGCAGGAAACACCAACCCCTTCCCCCTCTCACCCTCTGATCTCCTCCCACAGCCTCCCACTGGCTGAACCTGCCTGGAAGCCAGAAAGAAAGGAAGCCTGCTGATGTGGTCCACAGATGTCAGGGTCCTGGGGCACAGAGAAGGGTGGAGAAGGCGGAGAGGGGATCTGGAGGGATAAACAGAGAATATCTAGCTTAGATAGAGGATGAGGAAAATGATCTCCGGTGTTTAAGTAGTTATGGTTACCGGCCCCTACATTTGTATGCTAGACCTGATCTCTTAGAAGAAACGGGTTCAACAATATGGAAGAACCTGTGCTGATGCAGCTTTCTCTCTACCTTTCTCTCTCTCTTTATCTTAGTGGCAAAGATATTCTAAGGGGTTCTGGAGTTCACATAAACACTCAAGAGAAAATGAGCACATGTCTTTTCACACTCCTGCTCATTCTTCATGACAGGTTTCACCCTGCCCCATCCCCAAACCCGATCCTACCAGCACTGGGAAAACATTAACTTTCTTGACCCAATATTTCTTGGAGGCTAGAATAAATCTCATGGGCACCATCTGAATCTCCAATGCTGAGCTGAGCTCTGAGTGCCCACAGATTTCCTTAACCCACGAGGTGGGGGTCTCATTTCAGGTCACAAGCCAGGTTTAGAACTGGTACATTTGCATAGCCCTATCCTAGACTTCAACTTGCTTAGCTAAGATATTGGTACTTTCCCCAGCCCTTCCCAAGCCCTCTCTCGTGAATAGTGTCTGGCCCCACCATCGTTCTTGCTGCTTTTCTGGGCTTTAGCTGCTGCTCTGCCCACCATTCTGGGCCACCTATAAGCAACTTGCCCCCTTTCTCCATCTCCATAGTCCCATCCCTGCCGTGTCATCCAGCCTATGGGACTGGGCTTCCATCTCCAAGCTGAGCAGCTGGCTTTCCACCGAGCTGGATGTGCATGGAGACATAGAGCAGAAACACAGTCACCTCCCCATTGTAAGGGTTTCTGCCCTCTGGCCTCTCACATTGGTTCCTCACTTGCTGGGTTAGATGTTTACACTGCCACCTGCCTCCGCCATGTCTGATTCTCTAAAGGCCTGCTAGCTGTGCTGAAGACAGTCCCACCCGAGGTCAGTGATGGTAGCTCCTTATCCTATCTGGTCTCAGTGTCCTTTCTCCTGTCCCTTGTTGCTGAGGGCCCCACTCACCTAATGTATGACTGATTGCCTCAGCTAAATGGATTCTCTGTATTCCAATAACTGATTATATTCCAGCAAGAGATGATATTGAATTGTTAATCTATCAAATAAGGGACACACTGGAGGGCTAGGACTTTATTATTTTTTTCCCCCTGAAAATGTCATATAAGTTTAAGAAACTTTAAAGTCCTCTTTGGTTATTTCATTAAGAAAAAGGAATCTCATTTAACTGGCACTTTTACATCTACATTCAGGCTTTTAAAACACTGAAATGAGTGTTCTACAGCTATGTAAAGAAACACATTATCAAAGCATTAGGAAATGATTAAACTGACATTTTCTTAAGAAAACGAAAGGAACAGGAAAAAGCCATTCTAAAAGGACTGAGTGCTACATACTCCAGATGTTATCTTCAGTGCTTACTCAGGGATCTTTAAAGCAGCTTATTACCAAGTACCCTAAGAAGACAAGAGTGGATGTGTACAGATCAGAGGAATGCAAGTTAATGCACCTGCCAGATTTTCCTATCGTACAAAGTATGTCAATCAGCACTCAGACCTTGCATTTACAAATGTGTTCTTTCAGGTTTTCCCTGTGCTGTATCATTCATAACTCAACCCTCCAAATTAGTAACCACTCCATGTTGCCCATAGTCATAAATGGCATATGCACATGCATGTGCGCCAGCACGCGCACACACACACACACACACACACACACACACACACAAGCTGTTGAGGTTATTAATCTTTGCTAGAAACAAAGAAATACTTTGAAACAAGAAAAAGTTAGAATTTACTATTCCAGTTGTTAAAAGTCCCTTCTTCATCTAGCATTTATTAAGCATTTGTTGTATGCCAGGCACCACTTTTCATGCATGCTATTTCAAGTGAGCAGCATGCAAAGTTCCAGAATGTAGATCCAAATTGGTGGGGATTCATAGTCTTTTATGGAAACAGAGAAATATATATGGTAAACTGATTTTATTAGAACATTTCTAGTAGTGAGGCTAACCCCAAAAGAAAAGAATAGGATTAGGAAGTCAGGGATGGCAGACAGATATTGTGAATGGTCTCTTTTTAAAGGCCCTAACCCTAACCCTAACCCTAACCCTAACCCTAACCCTAACCTGTGTCATCATGGCCAAGTGATGTAACCTTCTCTGCTTTGGTTTCCTCATCTGCATAAAGAGCAAATAAAAAGTAGGTGCCTCACAAGGTTGTTTTAAGGTTAAATTTAGATTATTCACATACAATGCTTAGCACAGTTTAGCAAATAGGAAGTAGACTATGAATATCCGCTATTATCTTCTACTAGAGGCCCGGGTGGGGTCCCTCAGCCTGGCAGGTGATCGGGGCCGATCGGGGCCAATCAGGGCAGGCCAGCTGGTGGGAGGGACCACGGAAGGTTGGCTGGCCTCAGGAGGTTCACTGTGGGAACGTACTGACAACCAGGGGGCAGCTCCTGTATTGAGTGTCTGCCCCCTGGTGGTCAGTGCTCATCATAGGTACCGGCCGGTCAACTGGTTGTAATGGTCATTTAGGCATATATATATATATATATATATATATATATATATATATATATATATATACTAGAGGCCCGGTGCACAAAATTCATGCACGGTGGTGGTGGTGGTGGGGGTCCCCTCAGCACAGCCTGCACTGTCTCCAATCAGGGACACCTCAGGGGATGTGCGACTGCCGGTATAGGCCTGATCACGGGGATCGGGCCTAAACCAGCAGTCGGACATCCCTCTCACAATCCGGGACCGCTGGCTCCTAACTGCTCACCTGCCTGCCTGCCTGATCGCCCCTAACTGCCTCTCCCATGCTAGCCTGATCACCCCTAACTGTCTTCCAGCCTGGTCACCTCCAACTGTCCCCCCGCTGGTCTGGTCACCCCTAACTGCCCCCTCTGCCAGCCTGGTTGCCCTAACTGCCACCCCTCCCCACGTCGGCCTGGTTGTCCATAACTGCCCTCCCCTGCCAGCCTGGTCTCCCCACGCAGCCTGCTGTTCAGTCGTTTGGTCATCCCTCACTAACCTCCCTTGCCAGCCTTGTCACCCCATGCAGACTGTGTTCAGTCATCTGTCCGGTTGTTTTGGTCATGATGGCCCCTGGCTTTTTACATATTAGGATGATGTGACAACTTTAAAGCATTTACTCTCAAGCATCATCACTTCACAATTGATCATCATGTATTGTACCTGAATCACATGACTTTATTTTATGGTATTCTAGATGTTCTGGAGAAATTTATATTGCTGACTTATCAGTCATGTCTCTTCTCAGCCCCTACCTTTTCAAATTCATACATCCTAATTATTTTAGACTGTTCCCATACCATGTACCCTATGATCTTTGAATGATCTCTAGTTGAACCTAAAAAAAGAAAATATGTAAGTAAAATAAAATAAAGAAAATGACAAAATACCCAGAAATATGTGTGGTATTTTAGATTTTACAGTCTCATGTTTGTTCAAAGGTTGACTTGCTTCTTTGCTCCCAGTACTCTTTGTGATGTCCTTTTAGTGAGAAGTAGTCTAATTAAACTCAGGTCAAGAGTCAGAAGACACAGGTACTATCCCTACAACTTCCATTGCCTCCCTGTTTATCTTCCAGTGAGTAACTTGACCTTGGGACCCTGAGTATCCTCATCCTACCTAATAATAGACAAATATGCAAATTGACTGCACCTTCGCCACGCCCAAGCCACGCCCACCAACCAATCAGGATGAGTATGCAAATTACCCCAACAAAGATGGCGGCTAATCTGCATATCAAGCCAGCTTAGAAAGAAGCCAAGAGATGCTGAAGGGAGCAAAGCTTCGGAGAAGCAAGCAAGCCGGGGGGGAGGAGAAGGGAGGAGCGGTGGCGGGGCCAGGGGAGAAGGAAGGAGAGTGGGGCGGGCTGGCGGAGAAGGCGGGCCGGGGGACAAGGGAGGAGAGCAGGCGGGGCGGGGTAGAGTGCAGCAGGAAACCCTATTGCAGGATTTTTCCTGCAACGGGAATGCTAGTCTATAATAATCCTTTACAACACTGTTGCAGGGATAAAATGAGATTATGTGTATCAAGAACTTGTCATGTAGCTATGCATTCAGAGAACACATAGCAGATGTTGGATGTAGTAGAGCAGCATAGTAGATCCTTAAAAATTTTGCTTTCTTCCTTTTCCTCTTTTTTCATACTTCTTTGTGGGAGGTAATTTTTATTCTCATCTTGCATCTCTATGAGGTTCTTTGAGGCACACAAGTCAAGAGGAAGCTTATAAAGGCACTTAAGTTATTGTATGGTTGTAACATATTATTCACAACACAGTGTTTAGTGATATACCTATTTATTCAGGAACACTATGATTGTCTTTTATATTACAGGCACTGTGCCAAATGTCGAGGATATAATGTTGACAATCACAGACAGTCTTTTCTTTCAAGGAACTTTTAGAAGGAAAACACATGCCTACAGGTCTCTGTTGATAATTAAACCTGTTACATTTGTTTAACCCAGCATTTCTCATGGATATTAGACCAAAGAACAACCTCCCTTGTCACTGTAGTGGGTGCAAACCCACTAAGATATCATGAAACAGGGCTTGGGAAACACTATTGAAGCAAGTAGTGTTTCTTCTCCCAGGAGGCCTCTATCTATTCCCTAAATGCGCTGTATTTGCATATTTCATATTACGTAGGTGGCTGCCTGCTTTGCGTATGGTCGGGGCCAGCCCTCGATAGGGTAAACCTTGGAGTGAACAAAACAGGAGTCACTGGTGGGCAGAGAACACAAACTTTGTCAGAAAATAAATTACTGGAAACATTTTTATTAAAGAAGAAGAGTAGTTTTGAGGGTGTGATAGCTTCTGTGAAAGCTTGTGCAGTTAATCATTCCTTGTTTGAGGTTTGGACTTTCTTCCCTTTGATGTAATTAGCCATTAGGCTCTCTGAAGTACATTTTTCATGTCAAGGGGACAACGGTTTTCAAGGAGAGATAGGGTGGGGCTGAGAGGAAGGCCAAGTTGATGCACAGGGCAGCAAAAGACACTGGGAAGTATCAGCACTTCTTGCATGAGCCATTTGCTAACGGTGCATTGGAACACAATGCTATTTCCCTTCACAGACAGCGATGTTTACACACTGCTCTGCCTCACTGTCAGGTGCCTCGGAGCTTTTCCCAAGAACTGGGTGGGGTGCGTGTGTTTAGGAATCTCTTCTCCTGGTTCAACCAGAGAAACGCTCCTATAGATTGTTTTGTTTATGTTTCAAAGTAAGATGCCATTTGGAAAAACGATGACTGCTAAAAACATTTTAAACCTCTGAGATGGTTGATTTTACTGAGACAGGCTTTGTTAGGCACCTGTTGCCCATTTCTATAAAAATTAGCTTTGCTGTAGCAGAACAAATGACCAGGTCAAGTTAGTCAATGAAAAAGTAGTTTATCCAAACTCTATTCATTCCATAATGTTTATTGAAAGTGCAGTGCATGCAAAGTGCTGTTTGGTTTTATGTAAATACTAGAGGCTCGATGCATGAAATTCGTGCAAGAGTAGGCCTTTTCAGCCCCAACTGCCTCTCGGCCCCACGGCCCCACCCTCCGCCCACTGGTTGTTCTGGAAGGTCGTTCCGGAAGGTCATTCTGCTGTCCAGTCTAATTAGCATATTAGCTCTTTATTATATAGAATGTGAGCATATGTGCATGTATGGGAATGGGTGTATGTATGTACATACATGCATGTATGCACATGTGTATATATGTATGTACACACATATAAATATGTGTGTGCATGTATGTGACTTAGAGGAACTTCAAAACTGACACTGATCTGAATCCTACCTGCAAAGAGCTTGGTCTAATATAAGAAGTAATGTGTGTATCAAACAATTATAATCAAAAGCAGAAAGTAATATGTGCCTGCTAGTACATGAAGATTAGTTTACAGTCAAATTTAAATAAAAATGTCACTGCCCAAGCCCTAACCGGTTTGGCTCAGTAGATAAAATGTAGGCCCATGGACTGAAAAGTCCTGGTTGATTCTGGTTAAAGGGCATGTACCTGGGTTGCAGGTTCTATCCCAAGCCCTGGTCGGGGCACAGGCAGGAGGCAACCAATCAATGTATCTCTCCAACATTGATGTTGCTCTCTCTCTGTCTCTCCCCCTCCCTTCCACTCTCTCTAAAAATCAATGGAAAAATATATTTGGGTGAGCATCAACAACAATAAAAAATGTCTCTGCCCAGGAGGATGTCCTTGTATTCATTCTTTGCCTTAGGAAAATACTTTAAAAATGCAAAGTACATATATTAAAAACACCATATTCCTGCTATTCCAGACTGGTCATATTTATGTGAGCCTTTTTTAAGGAAAAAACTAAGACAAAATTGAAGGTTTTTTTAATCCTTCAATTTCATTCACATGAGCATGAATCTAGTCTCAATTTACTCTAAAGAACTTGATATATGTCCTTCCAACTTGTGCTTAATATTTCTCCACATATATAATTGTATCCATGCATCCTGATCTTTCTGGTTTTCTAAATATGCATGTGTTGTATCAAACTTTTAAACTTTCTGCATTTTCCATTCAATATTGTATTCTTGAGATATAAAGATCCTCTTTAATAAAATGGTAATATGCAAATTAACCATCACTCTGCTACATAAGCCACGCCCACCAGCCAAGCCACGCCCACCAGCCAATCAGGGCGAGTATGCAAATTAACCCAAACCAAGATGGCTACAGCCACAGAGAGCAAGGTTTCCCAGGTAACAGAGGAAGCCAAGCTTTCCATAGCTGTTGCAGGCCTAAGCCTCCACTCAAGCTACAAAGTTTCAATTATAGAAGGTAAACAAATTCAAACAAATGGCGGCAGAATGGAGCTTGAGAGAGCAGTCCAGGGTTGCCGGCGGCAACAGGGGAAGCAAAGCTTTCCGCACACCCTGGTCGGGCTCACCCGCTTAAGGCTACAAAGTTTCAATTGTAGAAGGTGAATTAACTGCCACAGAAATGGCTGCCGCCCCAGAGGAAAGAGCAGGCTTGGCTCGGCTCCAGGCTACAAAGTTTCAATTGTAGAAGGAAAATAAATTCCAGATACCAGGGCCTCCTCTTGGATCGCCAGGGTGCGTGGCTGGCCTGCAAACCACCATAGGCCCCTCGCTCAGGCCACCCCATGCCCCAAGGGAACCCCACCCTGATCCGGGACACCCTGCAGGGCAAACCAGCTGGCCCCCACCCATGCACCAGGCCTCTATCTTATCTAATAAAAGAGTAATATGCAGATTGATCATCACTGCAACACACAATATAGCTGCCCCCATGTGGTCAAAGATCCTGCCCCCATGTGGACACAAGATGGCCAGGAGGAGAGGGCAGTTGGGAGGCACCCGGCCTGCAAGGGAGGGCAGTTGAGAGGGACCAGGTTTGCAAGGGAGGGCAGTTGGAGGTGATCAACCCTGCAGGAGAGGGCAGTTAGGGGTGACCAGGCTGGCAGAGGAGGGAAGTTGGGGGCAAACAGGCTGGCAGGGGGGCAGTTAAGCATCAACCAGGCTGGCAGTGGAGTGGTTAGGGGGTGATCAGGCTGGCAGGCAGAAGTGGTTAGGGGCAATCAGGAAGGCAGGCAGGCAAGCAGTTGGGAGCCAGCAGTCCTGGATTGTGAAAGGGATGTCCGACTGCCCGTTTAGGCCCGATCCCAGTAGGATGATCCCACCAGGATCGGGCCTAAACGGGCAGTCAGACATCCCTCCAGGAGTCCCAGATTGGAGAGGGTACAGGCTGGGCTGAGGGACAACCCCCCGCCATGCACGAATTTCGTGCACCGGGCTTCTAGTATTGAAATAAAAAGATATAGGACCAGTGTATTACTTTTATTACTGTTTTCATATCCTATGTTGAGACAATACCTCCTCTTATCTATTCCTTTCCTTAGTGATGGGTATTTTAAGTTATTTACAGTTTTTCATAATTTTTAAAAAGAGCTGCAATGAAGATCTTTGCATCTGTGTTCTTATACGAGTTTCTCTTGGGTAAGATTTCCTCTCATGGTTAACAGAAATGAGGTGTTGCAGGGTATTCACTTTTACTGGCTCCAGTTGCTCGCCAAAGCAGCTCCACCCATTTCTACTTCCAGCGTCAATGCCTGAGTGTTCTATTCTAGTTGCTGCATATCCAGGTCAATGCGTGGCGTGCTTGAGCCTTTAGATTTTTGCCAATTTGATGCTTTTTTTCCCCATGTGCTATTCCTTGATAACTAGTTAGTTTGAACATCATTTTAAAGATTTAGTGACCATTTGATTTTTACTGTGAATTCTTTGTATCACTTACTTTCGTATCAGGTTATACTTATATTTTTCCGTAACATATTTTGCAAATGTCTTCCTTTGGTAAGTTATTATTTTTCTTTGAAATGTGTTTATAATATCTTTTTGGCATACATAATTTTGGAAGTTTTCTAATGAATACAATTTAATTTTTGACGGTGTTAAAACAGGGATCTTTTTTTTTTTTTTTTTTTTTTTTACAAGGATCGTTGATATTCTTTAGGTCTCATTCAGTTTGACATTTTGGCTGAAGAGGGCAGCAGAATGTGGTGGTTAAGAATACAGGTTCTGGAGCCAGGTAGTTCAAATCTCAGATCTGCCACTTACAAACGTTGTTACTTTAAGAAAGTTATTTTCTGAGCCTCAGCTTTATCATGTGTAAAATGGGGGTGAAAAAATTATTTTATAGGTATTTTTGTAAACGCTAAATTAGTTAATATATGTAAAGCATTATGTAGTAGTATTATATGTGTCTGCTATTATTATGAATTATTCATAAGACAAAATACTATAGCCTAGGATTTTAAATAACTGTATCTAAGCTTACTTTTATATCAGATCTGTTAAATGTATTTGTATATGGCAAGATGAAGCTGGGGCACAATAGCATATGTATTCAGAGGACTAAAATGACATACAACTAACTCTTAATTATAAATGGGGCAAAAGTAGGTTTACAGTTGTTCGTATGGAAAATAATATAATATAATACAAGAATAAACTGTTTCATGTATTCACAACTGTAAACCCCACTTTTGCCCAACTCTGCATTTATTTATGAATTGCTCCAGTATAAAGACTATAAATAACTTATTTCACTTTTTATTCCTAGTACCTATCACAGTGCCTGGCACAAATAAGCTCTTATTTAGGACCTGATGAATGAATGAATGAATGAATGAACGACTTACATTTATGTTTAGCTATACACCTTGTGATTTCCTGTCAGCATTTTCTCAGAATGAAAACTGCCTTACTATCAGCACAAACAAACCCAGGAGGATCAATCAACTGCAAAATTATTATGCAAAGCATTCCTGAGCCAAATATAAATGACTTTTGGATTATCTGATATTATGTATTTTCTGCATCGCTACCCCCTCCATTGGTGTGAATATTCAACAAATAGGTGTTTCACCATTAGGGAGTCCAAGAAAGTGAAAACATTCCAAATTGTTTTAGAATGGCCTCCTCTTTGTTCATGCTACTTACACTATTTGCCCTCTTGAGTTGATCCCAGTATAAGGCACTCAGAGGTTTTTTAATTGAATTTTTTGGTGACGAAATGTGCTGGTATCTGAATTTGGGAGGGCGAATATTGTGCCATGGTTCATATATCAAGACTGCCCATCCGTCCACCCACCCGTGCATCCATCTATTCCACAGATACTTAGGGAGATTCTGCAGTATGCATGTGAGCATCGGGTGGTGCTGTGGAGAATGCAGAAGATAATGGGATGTATCTGTCTGTTCCAAGAGCCTGAAGGAAATCATGGTGCCCAACCCTTGAAAAATGCAGATTCAGTGTTAGATTCTCTGTCTTTGGGTTAAAGCTTTCACATTTACTGTGATACTTGGAGCTAATATTTAAACTTCCCTGACTATCAGTAAGGAAATGCATGCAAATTGTGTGAAAAAATAGTAAATACTCTTTCAAGTTTAGTTTTCATTCCTATAACCTTGGATATCAAGTGGATAACCGGAGTCTTCACCTTAAATGCAAGCCATAATTCGGATGACATGGCAATCTGACAAAGGCTTTTGTGAGTGTTAGAAACTGCAGATGAGGCAGCCCTGACAGTGACTTAGCCTCATCCTCTGCAAAGGCATGTACTGTTCATCATTTACGGCTAATATTTACTAAGCACTTGCCATTGGACAGGCTCTTGCAAATGCTTTCACATCTATTAATGGTTTTAATACTTGAGCAATAATGGGACGAGGGTATCATTACCCCAAATTTACAGATGAAGAAATTGAACCAGAGAGAAACTGCCCATGTTGCCTCAGGTCACATGAGAGTAACTGGTAAAGTCAGATTCAAACTCCGAAGTCTGGCTTCGGAGCCCATGCATCTGCTGCGGGTTCCTGCTTACGATGATGGGCTGAAGACTGCTGGACCCACTAGCAGATCCAGGATCTAGGTTTTGTCTCTTGGTTCCAGGTCTGTTTCTAGGAAGCCTAAGGACCTGTGACATAGAGAAGACATGAAAACCAATTTTATGCGTCCCTCAAACCAAAGAAGTATGCCTTGGTCTACCCAAAAAAGTTTTCTTGACCTCTAAGTCAGTGGTCGGCAAACTCATTAGTCAACAGAGCCAAATATCAACAGTACAATGATTGAAGTTTCTTTTGAGAGCCAAATTTTTTAAACTTAAACTTCTTCTAACGCCACTTCTTCAAAATAGACTCGCCCAGGCCGTGTATTTTTGTGGAAGAGCCACACTCAAGGGGCCAAAGAGCCGCATGTGGCTCGCGAGCTGCAGTTTGCCGACCACTGACTTAGAGGTCAAGAAAACTTTTTTAGGTAGACCAAGGCTCTAAGTGATGGAGTTGAGTCTAAAATAGAGGTTTCTAGTATTTATACAAAAAATATTTATCGAGCACAGACATTTATCAGATGAGGTGTTGTCAGGATATAGATAGCAAGATAGGCATAATTTTAGCCCTGAATGAGCATATAGCATAATATATTATTGTTGTACTCCAATTTATTTGAATTTTGGAGAATCAAAGGATTAATAGAAAGCATACAAAATCTGATATGTATCATCAGGTTTATTACTGGTTATTTGTTACTAATTTGCATATACTCTAGATCAGGGGTCCTCAAACTTTTTAAACAGGGGGCCAGTTCACTGTCCCTCAGACCGTTGGAGGGCCGGACCATAGTTTAAAAAAAGCTATGAACAAATTCCTATGCACACTGCACATATCTTATTTTGAAGTAAAAAAACAAAACGGCAAAAACACCCGCATGTGGCCCGCGGGCCGTCGTTTGAGGACGCCTGCTCTAGATCGTTCAAGTTCCCTTAAAACATAAAAAGGAATTTGTTCCAAATTGATTGGATATAGCAAGGACTGTGTAGTGAGTTCAGCAAACCTTCTAAGCGTATCACTGGACTGCACTTTCTAGCCTCTTCTGTACTCCAGCTGCTGACTGTGTGACTGGGTTTTGGCCAATGAGATGTGGGTGAAAGAGAGGTACACCACTTATAGACCTGTCTCCAAATACCTCTTAGGTGATCCTCCATCCTCTCTTCCCCGGCTTGCTCGGTATGAAAGATGACTATATCAGCTTGGGACCTGAGGGTAACATGAAGCCCACTCTCACTACCACGCTACCCAACTGAGCTTCATGAGAGTGACGGAATTCCATTGTGTTACACCACTGTGGTTTCAGAATTGATCGGTGGTTGTTACTTTCTTATTGGGGCCAGGTTTGGAACATTTTTTTTTTTGTTTGTGCATTCTAATGGCTTCTTAAAAGTTTAAATTATCTTTTGTTTCCTTCGGCCCCATCAGCTGTTTACTTCCTATTGTTCTTTATGTTGTAGTGTCTACTTATAGGCAAGTCTAAGACAGGGTCTTGTCAAAAGGAGGATGAGCGCTTATTGAAGGAAGATCTATGACATAAGCCAGGTGTACTTGAAATGCACTCAAAAGTATCTAAAGAATATTGAAAGTGGGAGAGATCGGGAGAGAAACATGAATTGCAGTCTGAAGCAGTTTTTAGCAGGAACAAAGACCCTCAGATTTCTATATCCACTGTAAATGATGAAAGCACATGGTTATTCTATGACACCAGAGCACCATGGAACCTAGAACCTGGTCTCTAAGCTTAAAGAAGGGTATCTTCTAGTCCAAACAATTGCCTGTGAGACATGTTAATCCTTCCCAAGGGTGTACTAGTTTTATTATCATTGAAATGCCACCATTTTTTCAGTTTGTTGGGGTCCTGTGATCCAGCTATTTTTCATTGAATTCCCTTTCTTGTGCCAGTTTCTGTTCTCCAATGATAAAATATTTGAAATTCTGGTATTGAATTTCATCCCCTCATGAGACGTTTCCATTCAGAGACATGGCTCTTTAGCAGTGCCAAACTTCCAGCTTCTAAAATTCAGATGCAGAGATTTAAAACCGGTGGCAATCTGGGCAGATGTCAGCGTGGGAGAGGCCACCGCAGCCAGTCCTCATAAAGCACATGTCCAGACTGCACTGTGACTCCTAATCCACAAATAAAGCACAGATCCTACCGCGATCGTCGGCAGACACTCATGTCCAAAGGCAGATATTTTATTCAAATAATGTCAAATGGCTCTGTGGGAGATACTATTTTCATTATGTTTGCACTCATGTTAGCATTCATTAAAATGCGCACTGCCTGCAAGAAAGATTCATGGCGAGCTTTTCCTGTTAAAGGGCGTATTTGTGGGTAGCTCTCACGAGCCAGAAGTTGATAACATTGGTGGTTTGAAGTGTGGAATAATTTACGTTGCTCCCCTCATTAGAAAGTTTTAGAGTGCAGGGGTCTGGGGTACTTTCCATCACTCTGGCCATCTGACAGGGCCAGGCCTTCAGTGGTCTTTGAAGTCTGTTTGTTTATATTTTTGTAGGTTTGCGAATGTGCTACACCTGTCAACTTGTCACAAAAGAATGGGATTTAAATGTGAGCTCCATGTTGAATTCCGGATCCAGGTGGATCTAGAAAGGAAGTCTGGCTCTTCTCCACTGGAGCCTGGGGCCATCGTGCTGACTGGCCAGGGGAGCACACTGACCACCCAGGGGGAAGCTCCTGCATCTGCCCCCTAGTGGTCAGTGCACATCATAGTGACCGGTCAACTGGTTGTTTGGTCGTTCGATCGCTTAGGCTTTTATATATGTAGATTATTCCTTAGCACTTTCATAGCATTTCTGTTTCTTTGAAGGAACCCTTTCTGATCCAAATGAAGACCTTGATATTTATGTTTAAATTTTATTTTAGGTTAGTTTGGTTTAGTTCTTCACTTTAGCCTATGTAGTTTTCTTTAGATATTGATTATGGCACCAATATATTTAATGTTCTTTTGTGTTTCATGTCCTCTGCAAATTTGGAGAATAGGTCATCTATATTTTCAACTATGTCATATTAAAAATATTGCTTTTGTTTTAGACTTATTAGCATACTTTTGGTCAGTTATATAACCATACTTATAACTTCATTCAGTGAATATTTCCTCATCTTTTGCACAAAGACTAGAAAACTTGTCAAACACTTTTGTGATACTCAGATATGTTCTATTTACTCTACTTTTATGATTCTACAACTTACTAAATCTATCTGTGAGATTTAAAAAAAAAGTTATTTTTAACCTGATTAGAAAATGGGCAAAGACTTATATATTTCTCCAAAGAAGACATAAAAATGGCACATATGAAAAGGTGCTCAACATCACTGATCATCAGGGAACTCTAAATCAAAACCACACTGAGATATTACCTCATACCACTTAGGATGGCTATTATAAAAACAAAAACAAACAAAAACCCTGAAAAAAAACACACCAAAAGGTAACAAGTGTTGGTGAGGACATGGAAGAAATTGGAAACTTATAACACTGTTGGTGGAAATGTAAAATGGTGCAGCCTCTACGGAAAATAGTATGGAGGTGTTTCAAAAAATTAAACATAGGATTACCATATGATCCAGCAATCCTGCTTCTGGGTATATATCCAAAAGAACTGAAATCAGGATCTCAAAGCAACATCTTTAGTCCCATGTTTTTTTTTTTTTTTACAGCATTATTCATAGTAGCCAAGATAAGGAAACAGATGTCTATGGAGAGTGAATGGATAAAGAAAATGTGGTGTATACATACAATGTCATAGTATTCAATTTTAAAAACAAAAAGGAAATCTTGCCACATGCAACAACCCAAGGGACATCCTGCTAAATAAAAGAAACCAGTCATAGAAGGACAAAAACTGCATGATTTCATTTATAGAATATATCTAAAGTAGTCAAAATCATTGAAGCAGAAGACAGGAGTAGGAAATGAGTCCAACAGGTATAAAGTTTCAGTTATGCAATGTGAGTATGTTCTGGAGTACATTAGTGACTACTTTTAACAATACTGTATTCCACACTTAACAATTTAAGAGGGTAGAGTTCATATTAAGTGTTCTTACCACAATAAAAAAAATACTCTTATTTAAGTAGTTCTTAGAAAACCAGTTCTGGAGCCCAGTGAACCATTTAATGATCTGTTTTTTATCTATCCCTTTATGATTTGTAGTTGAATCTTGATCAGGAATAAACATCCAACTGGTATGTCTTTTATTATTATTATTGGTTTTAGAGAGAGTAAGGGGGAGAGAGAGAAACATCGATGTGACAGAGAAACATCCCGGGGACCTGGGTATGTGCCTTCACTGGGAAATGAACTGGCCACCTTTTGCTGCCGGGGATGATGCTCCAACCAACTGAGCCACACTGGCCATGGTGACTGGTATTTTTTCTTTAATCCATACTCCCATTTTTACTGCCCTACTTGGAAATTAAAATGGTATTTATATATCTTAAATATTCTGGAATCTTTCCCAGCAATAAACCACTACCAAAAGGTGCTTCCCCTTCCCTCTCTGGAATGTATTTTGTCTAAAACAAATGACTTGAACTTACTTAGAATACCAGGATATCTTTTTATGTTATTTTTTCACCTCTTCAGCTTATTGATATTAATTGTATCCTTTTCAGTCTCAATATGACTTTCTTTTACAGAGAAGAAAGATGAAAATTCAGACTTGAGAATTTTACTTTTCTCTCTAAACCAAGAACCTCTTTAATTAACATACCTTCCAGCTTTGAGGAGTTATAACTTTGGTACAATCTATAATAATCTATAATAATAAAAGCATAATATGCTAATTAGACCAGACATCCTTCCAGACAAAGCTGGAGATGCCAGGGCTGAGCCCCTTGCATGAATTTCGTGCATCGGGCCTCTAGTATTTTAATAATGTTTATCCAAAAATTCCATGAGCTTCTTGAGAGATATGATTACTTCCACTGATTTTTTTTCTTCTTTCCTTAATGGCACATATATTCTTTTAAAATTTAAACCCATCCGCAGGATTTATGGTCTGTGCTATTCTGGTATCATAACATTTATATGTCCTGAGCAACACAGATAAAAAAATAAAAATTAATAGTTTAAAGAAAAATGGGAACGTTATTATTTTGAATTACAGAAATGCCTAGCATTACCCAAAAGCTGTTGGAAGGGAATAAGCAGAAAAGAGCTAGAAATAAATAGATCTTATTAATTACCCTTATAAAATGAATGCTCCAAGAAGGAAATAAAATCTGGGAGGTTCTGCATTTCTCCCCTGTGTCTATCTTCAGTATGATAGAGAGGGAGTACTGCAGTGTTTCCAAAACCGGCCTGAGCTGAGTCACCCGGCTCCTTGTTAAACATTACAGATTCCCAGGACCCTTCCTCGGAGATCCTGGTCCTCGAGGTTTAGGGTCAGCTTCGCATTCTGCATGTTTGACAAGCACTCCAGGTGACGGTTTTATCAGATACGCTTGGGAAACAATGAAAAGAGCCCATGACCTTAAGGTCAGTCTGACCTGTGTATGAATTCAGGGCCTAAGGCTGAACAGCTAGGTGCATTCAGAGACATTACTGAACCTCTTTGATAATGTTTCCTCATATTAAAGGGGAAATGTTAACATCTTCCAAAGAGGAATTTTGTGTGGATTCAATGATATAAAATGCAAAATGTGTAGCTATCCCTAGTGCTACTGTTACTGAAGACTATGCTAGAATTTTCTTCCTGTTCTTTTAGTCTTTACTCTTGCCAGAAGAGGAAATATAAAAATTCTGAAGCAAAAACAAATGCAAATACTCAAGTATTCTTCCTCAGTATAAAGAACAGTAGAATCATTTACTTAGTTATAATGTATTTGAGGCATACATGCCTACATGTAAAGATTAGTGAGCCCATTAATGGTATCTTTCAGATATTCAAGGGCAACACAATTGTTACAGTTACATCTAATTAAAAGCAAGATAAAATAATTTTGGGTAGACTTTTTTCATCAAACACATTTTTAAAAGTCTATAAGAAGTGCAGATGCTCGTCAATGCTTTAAAACAGAGTGGTTCTTAAAATGTGGCTCCTGGACCAGCACCTTCACCATCACTTGGGAACTGTCTAAAAAAGAACATTCTCACTGAAGGCCACTACCTCAGGAACTTCTGAGGGGAGACATTGCCACCTGTGTTTTAACAAGGCCTCTGGTGGTTCTGCTGCAAGCTCAAATTGAGGATCCCCCGATATAACTCCAGCTTATGATTGCCTCTCTCCTTACAACTGTTCATCTGCTGTCCTCCTGATCTCAGTTCAAGGGAACACTATCCTTCCAGACCCGAAGGTCAAAATGTTGGAGTCATCCTTCATTGCTCTTTTTCTGTCTAGCTCATATTCAATACATCAGACAATTCTGTTGTTTTACCTTCAATTACCAGAAAATCACCATTGAACTGTTCCTCCATTGTTAATCCTGGTCCAAGTCCCTGTTTTTTTTTGTTTTGTTTTTTTTTCTTGCATGGACTTTTACATCTTCTAACTAATCTCCCTGCTTCCACTCTTTCATTCCTTCAGACTGATCTGAACACTGAAGCCACAGTAATGTTTTAAAATGAGTCTGATTATATTACTGTACTGAATTGTCTATTGTCACATTAGCATCCTTCTTCCTTTTTTAACCCTCTCCGATATCCTGGAAACTGGGCGCCTAGAAACTACATTTCCCAGAATTTCTGTCCCTAGAAATTCTAGATGCCAACAATTGGAGAAAATTACTAGTGATTTAAAGGTGGAAGAGAAGCAGAAACCACAGTATTTTTCTGCTAGCGTTGTAAAGATAGACAATGAGATTTTGACAGGACAGATGAGATTTTGTAAGGATAGCAGGAATTTTTTCTTGGACCACCTGCTTCTAGGCTGTTATCTTCTCAACTGTTTCTTCAATTCCCAGGCTTCCTGACTCTGAAAATTAGTAACCAACCTAATAACTGGTTGGCAGCAGCCTCCTTTGCTCCCTATTACTATAGCCTTGCCAATGATTTAAAAAATATTTTTATTGATTTCCGAGAGGAAGGGGAAGGGGAAGAGAGATAGAAACATCAATGATGAGAGAGAATCATTGGTTGGCTGCCTCCTGCGTGCCCCACACTGGGGATCAAGCCTACAACCCAGGACCTGACCAGGAATCAAACCGTGACCTCCTGGTTCACAGGTTGACAATCAACCACTGAGCCACTCCAGCCAGGTCTTGCCAATGATTTTTTTAATACATTTAATTGATTGTTTTAGAGAGAGAGGAAGGAGAAGAAGAAAGAGAAACATTGATGTGAGAGTGAAACATTGATCGCCTGTCAATGATTTTGTTAACATGAATTTCCCTGAAATTCTGCTGAAATACAAAGTGGTTCCTATTTCACTTAGAGAACACTGACTGTCCTGATCAAAATGCCTCTCATCTCATTCACAATAAAGTTCTTTAGATGCCTACCAGGACCTACACAATCTGGCCACCTTTACTTCTCTGATCCTACTCCCTACTGTGCTCTCTTGCACTAACTCTGTTCCTGCCCCATTGGTTTTCCTGCTGTTCCTCAAACTAGCCGTTTCCTCTTCTACCTCAGTGCCTTTGCAGTTTCTGCTCCTGACTAGATTTCCTCTCTTCCACATAGCTTCCCAGCTACTCTCTTACTTCCTTCAGTTTTTTTGCTCAAATGACATCTTTTCAAGGAGGGCTTCCCCCCTGACCACTGTTAAATAAAATGTAACTGAGTAAGTTTGAAGATCTAATTGGTTTCACTAATTGATTAATGAATCTGGCAGTATCTCATCTAGCAAGCAGAGAGATGCTCCAATGGGTTATACAAGCTGGAAGGGTTTTACAAAGGAGGGCAGGACCAGGAAGTCATCAGCAAGAGAAAAAGAAAAGCTCATGGAAGGAAAGTAAGAGTTTAGGTAATGATGGTTTCTCATTGGCTGAGCTGCATGAGTTTTTATTGGCTGGGCTTGCTGCTGGGCAAAAAGAAAATCTTTCTCCTGTTGGAAGAGTAAAGTAATAAAGTAGCTGCCCCTCTCTTCCTGGTGGGGTCTGTAACTGAATTCACTTTTATTCACATCATCTTCCTATTTGGTGCAACTAATGTTTTTCTGTCTGGGGTAATTAATTACTAGTGGTAGAGCCCAGTGGCAGAGTGTGAGAGTTCCCTCTACAGGCCTTTCTGACTCCAATTTTAGTTAAGGTTTTCTTTAATTTTCACACCACCCAATTCAAAAGCCATGTCTACCCCCAATACAGGCTATGTAGGTAGACTGGAATTATCTCCATTTAAAACATGAAAAAAGTATACAACCAGGAAAAGAAACTCATCCAAGGCTCATGACTTTTAAATGTCAAACCTAATATTTATCTCATTCAAAGGGCTGAGGAAAAGAACCTTAAAAAGAGTGGGTGGTTAATAAACATTCATGTTGATGTAGTGTTAGGGTGGGGAGTAATTTCAACTCTTGTCAAGGAAGAGCAGTTAAGACTTAACGCATAATAGGGAACTGGAGATGGAGCAACTATTAGTAATAGATTTCACAGTTTAGTATGTTCCCTGGGAGGTTAGACTAGATCAGATTTTTTTTTTTTTCTGAAGAGGCAGGTCATAATAAAATACATTTTAATTTCTGAATAAATGGATCTTCTAGTCTATATATTTCCTAATAGCATTTTATAATGATGATAGGCTTGCCTTCGGTAAAATTGCTAAACTCCTTTACTCTTAGATCTTAGTATGAAGTATTAAGGGATTTATTCACTCTTAGAAAATTGTGGGTAAAAAGGAATTAGTTTGTGGAAAAATAAACAATGAAATGTAATTAATATGGCAAGAATGCTCTTCTTAGCCCATTTTTTAAAAGGATGTATTGATTATTTTCTTGAATGCCTGGTTGAAAGGGAGTGGTAAGAAGAGCAATTTTATGTATAAAAACTTTCATATTTTTAGTAGCAAGAGAATAAAAATAAATCAACTGGAGCCAGAGTAATACTGAAAAGATTTGGCAGAGCTGACTAGAAAAAGAAAATGGATCGAGTCATCTCTGTAACTGGGGTTATTTAACCCTAAGTCTGTGCTCAGCCTTTAAAGACAACAATAACTTCTAAAGAACAAAAATAAAATAACTCTTTTAAAGAAATTGGATAGAACATTTGAGGAATAAATGTAGTTGGAAATAACAAAGGAAACACAAAGGATAAAATTGCCTTTTATCAAATTTAAGGAGTGAAAAACCGCTAGAAGCATGCTGGCATTCTTGGCCAGAAGAAATTTGAAGAGACAAAATGGAAGGTTGAAGTTCTGGCCCCAGTTCTCCTGGAAATAGGCTTCATGTAATGTCTGGGCATAGACCGAGGAAAAGCATCCATAGCTTGCTTCTTCGTGGTCCCCTGCAAACCCTAAATGACAGGCTTGTTATTTTCCCTCTCAGGTTCCACAGTGACACCACAGGACATCTGAAAACTTCTCCACTTCCACGTGATGGCTGATGAAAACAACTGCTCACTTTGCCTCTCTTCCTCAAGTTTTGCCCCTACTTCTTCTCACAAAATTCAGTGTAATCTTCGTAAATGCAAATCTGCTCATGTCTCTTCCCCGGTGAAAACCATTCAATGACTCTCTGTTGACCACAGCAGGAATTCCAAGTTTATCTTCCCATAACTGCCAGAACTATTAGTAGATGCTAAAGGAAAGATGGGGGCAATTCTAAGTTGAGAGTAACCAGTGTTCTTTACAATAATTCTAAATGCTGATGTTTGCTGTGACTCTTCCAAAGAGAGAGGGATACAATATGCAAGATTCCCAAACTTATTTGATATGGAACCCATTTCTTTTTCATGGAGTGTCTCAAAGGACGAGTTTGGTATGGAACATATCTTCAGAAATACTGGCTGGCGTACACTGTAGTCCAAATGTATGAGCAAAGCCAGCAATGAATGGAATGATCTGGAACCCACCTACTTAGTGTGCATTTCCCTGGCACATTATGCTTTCTCTCTCCTCCATGCTGCATCTATTGGAAATCCTGCAAATTTCCCCTTAATCTCAACCCTTTCCAGTCCATTTGAATAATGCCTACTTAGCATTTCGGAATCATCATAATTCCCATAGTCAACTTTATTTATTCTCTTCATCTTGAAGAATTATTTAACTCATTTACATAAATATGTATAAGTAACTATATATGTAGCTAATTTACATAAATCATTTCTCGAACTTAAGATCTGAGAGGAAGAAAATGAAGAGAGCTAGAAACAGTCTATCCATGTGATTTATAGAAAAATAACAGATGTAATTGCTCTTTTCTCATTTTTTGGAGGAGTAAAGAGGTGAAAATGGGACTAGGAAAATATTTTATAAAATAAAAGTTGGACAATAATTCTCAAGGTGTATAGGAAGAATATACTTTTTAAAACAATTTATTAAAGTAAACAAGTAAAATTTATATGATATATATTCCACAGCTCAGTAAGAGAAAATACAATCCTGAAAAGAGGATGTTAAATACAATACAGCAAAATTTTTAAGGAAACTAAAATGTAATAACAGAACTAGCACATTAACTAAAAATCAGAAAAATTTTACAATGCACATAGTCAGAATTATTTTGGAGAAAAGTATACAGAAATTTTCTGGAAGATAGAAAAACTCAAATAAGTGGCAATAATTAAATAGATTATAGCTATGGAAGAAAAAGAATAGAAATTTAGTCTAAAGGTAATTTATGTTCCTAAAGATGAGTCCAGACAAATGAAACAGGAGCAAAACCCATAAATGGAAAAAAAAGAAGCTAAAGAAATACCTCAGAGTATATATAGAATAAAACCTCTGGGTACCTGATAAAATTAAGGAGAGGAAATTACTATTATCTAACCATATCCTATAGAAAATTTAAAATCACAAAGTAAAAGAATCTAACAAGATTCCAGGCAATGAAAAGTTACTTACAGAAGTAGAAAATTCAGGCTGGTCATAGTCTTCTCTCTCTAAGTTAAATCCTTAGACATAATGGCACAATGTTTACATAATTTTGAGGGGAAAGTTTGTGGCTCAAGAAATTTATATTTAGCTACATTGTTGTAAAATGTGAAGGTAATAGAAAGACATAATCAAATTTATATAATAAATCCTTTCTGAAAAGGTTACTCAAAATATGTCTTACTAAATGAATCAAAATGAGAAACTCAAGAATTAGAAAATTATACATGAAGCTACTTACAGAGAGCATGAAACCACATTAATAGACTTAAGTATAGTATTTTTAAAAATGGTTAAGATATGTACACAAATATAAAAGCTATAAAAATATAAGGGATACCGTAATTGTCAAAAATATAGTATCAGAAGACTTAAGTACATCCACTTTGCATAGGTCAAATTGAGAAAATAATTACGTATTAAAGGATTTAATTAGTATGTATATAATTGGTTTAATATATACATAAATGTTTAATTTTGTGTACGAAATATGGATAATATTCTCCTTTCATTCACCAGTAGCTTATGGAACATTTATAAAAATGATCACATATTGATTGGGACACAAAAAAGCCTCATTACAGAACCTACAACAATTTTTCTGAATTTTCAAACACATAACTTAAATAGCTATTGACTAAATTAGAAATTAAAACTGTAGTTAACAGAAGATTTAGAAACTACTAGTAATGAAACATGGTGTTTAATCTGAGATTTTTACAGTCATACTAAAGGAAAAGATCAGATAAAAAAAGGTTTATGTTACTAAATTTTAAAAAAAGTGATTAAATGTTATGGATACTATAGCTTTTGTTTTACATTTCCAGATTCCATACAAAAAAATGTATACTAATCTACGTTACTACCAGCAAGTACAAGAATGTCTGCTTTATAACAGCCACTCAAATTTAACTATTAGTTTAAATAGTTACTAATTTGGTATGTTTTAAAAAAATATATAGTGTTTGAGTACACATGGGGTTAAATAATTTTTTACACTGTTTATAGATATTTATATTTCTACTTTTGTGACTTGACTTTTATGAGAAAGGATTGTAAAGTTTATCAAAACAGGCAAGATAATTTTGAGAAAGAATAATAACGAAGAGGATCAATGCTACCAAATTAATCAGTGCTACGCTGGCATAAGTGTGGATCAATGGGAAAGATAACAAGCCCTGTAATAGGCAGTGACGTGGACTGCGGTGGCTTTTAAATATGCATTTTCTCTTCTTCCTAGACACACGGAGATACTATATTTTCCACCCTTTTCTTTAGTTAGAGGAGACCACATTTTTTGAGTTCTAGTCAATGGAATTTGCTGCCTCTCCATAAAAACTTCCCCCAGAGGCAGGGATCCTCCATGCTCATTTCTCTTCCGCTATCTTGATGTAAACCAGCACAGATGCCTTGCAAGCATGTGCTGAAGAAGTGGAGTCAGGCACAGAAAGCCCTGGTCTCTGAAGTCCTACTTAGGGGAGACACACGTGGCAATCAGCGAAACTTGATATGAGCAAGAAGTAACCTTCTGTTGTGTAGCATCAATGTTTTGTTACAGCAGCTAGCCTCACTCAAACAGACTTTGACTGACACACACACACACACACACACACACACACACACACACACACGTATATTTATGAATTTACTCCATTAAAATATGAGGATGTAATGGTTATTAGCTTATGGATGCTGTGAACCTGGGTTTTGTGTAGCACCGATCACACATTAAATGGTTAATTTGATGATGATGATAAATAATGGCAATGATGATGATGATGATGAAGAACTTGGCATTTCAAACATTTCAGATCAGTTGTGAAAAGTTCCACAGTTCAAAAAGTGGTGCTAGATTATATGGTTAAAATATTTTAAAAATCAAGTTAGGCTCCTAACTCAAGTTGCTTCGTGCTGTATTAAAGAGCAAGGAAAGTTGCATACGCATTGGCTAAGGACAGACGCCTCATGTCAGCCTGCTTGGCATTCCAGCTCTGCCTCCCTCCAAGTGTGTGACAGCAGTCAAGATATGACAGAGAGCTTTTCTAAGACGTGATCACGACAACCATGATGATGCATAAACTGGCTGCATTCACTCCTGCTCAAACTTTAAGTTGGCCTGTGTATTAAATGCCTTAAAAATTTCCATAATTGTATTATACCTATTTGGCTTGTAGGAATATACCTTAAAGAAATCATCACAAAAGTGTAAAATGTGTGCATAGTAATGCTCAAAGTAGCTTATTTTTTTTAGCAGGGATAATCTGAAAACAAGCTAAATGAATAACAAGGGGATTGGTTAAATAACCGTCAGCACATTTTTCAGATATACTGCGTGGTGATTAGGGGTATGGATTCTATTGTCACGTCAGCCTGGGTTTGATTCCTTTCTACTTCAACCGTTTATTAGTTGTGAGAATTTAGATAAGTTATTTCACCTCTAATTCTGTTTCCTTATTTATAAAATAGAGCTGATACTAGTATATATCTATCTTATGGCTTTGCTAAGTAAGAAATAATTTATGTAGAGAATCTGATTCATAGTGAATGGTACCTCTTATTATCACTATTTGAGGCATTAGAAAATTCATAAAGATTGTAATAGGGTAGATGTGAGAAAGATGTCTAGGTGGATGTATGCCACCTGTTGATAGGCGTTGCCTGGGAATTAATTCTCTTTCTCCTTCTTATTTCATCTGATCTTATAGCAATTTTCACCCTTTTACTAATGCATCCTGTTTCTAAGCACTCAGCTCCACCGCCACAAACTTAGTCGGAGCCATTATCGTCTCTTGCCTGGAAAATGGAGACCCCTTCGGACCAGCCTCTGCTTTCTCTCTTGCCCCCTTAGAGCCCACATCTGCATGGCCAGGGTGAACTTCAGAACCCTAAGTCAGACTACGTCATTCCCCTGCTTACAACCCTCTCCTGGCTTCCCATAGCAGCCAAAATGTAATCTGAACTCCCATAAGGCTGTCTTTGATCTGGCCCATCCCTCACTTCTCAACTTTATCTTTTTTCCTTATCTCTGTAATTCATATCTCAGAAACACTGGTCTTCTTTCTGTCCTTCAGATATGAATGTTTCTTTGGCTTGGAATGTTTTTTTTCCTGAGAGCTAGGTCTAAACTCGTGTCATCTCTCCCAGAGGCTTGAAAGATTTTTTTTTTCAATTACAGTTTACTTTCAATATTATTTTGTATTAGTTTCAAGTGTACAGAATAATGATGGACAATTATATACTTTACAACGTGTTCTCCTGATATTTCCAGGACCCACCTGGCACCATGGTTACTACAATATTATTGACTATGTTCCCTATGCTGTACTTTACATCCCTGGGACTATTTAGTGACTACAAATTTGTACTTCTTAATCCCTTTATCTCCCCCCCCCAATCCCCCAAACCCCCTTCCCTCTGGCGACCATCAGTCTGTTCTCTGTATCTATGAGGCTGTTTCTATTTTGTTAGTTTGTTCATTTTGCTCTTTAGATTCCACATATAAGTGGAATCATATGGTGTTTGTCTTTCTCTGACTGCCTTATTTCATGTAGCACAATACCCTCTAATTCCATTCCTGCTGTTGCAAATGGTAAGATTCCATTCAATTTTTATGGCTGAGTAATATTCCATTGTACATATGAACCACAGCTTTGGTATCCACTCGTCTATTAACGGGCACTTGGGTTGCTTCTGAATATTTATTTTGTATCCTGCTACTTTAATAGATTCATTTATCAGTTCCAGTAGTTTTTTTTTGGTGGAATCAGCAGGGTTCTCCATATACAGGATCATGTCATTTACAAATGACAGTTTTACTTCTTTCTTTCCAATTCTCCGAGAGGCTTTTAAACCACGCTCATGATAATAGCTTCCAGAACACTTTCTACTTCTTTACCTTACATTGTCTTCTTCATAACACTTATCTCCTTCATTTTCTTGCTGGCCTTGTTTTTCTACCGAACAGAACACGAGTTTCTTTAGGAGAGTGGCTCTCTTTCTCATGTTCTACACTGTGTCCTACGCATTTAGAGCAGTTCCTGCTGCACAGGGCCCGACTCAACAGGAATTTGTTGATAGATTCTTGTCCTTGATGTGTGGATATTTTAAAAAAATAGATTTTAGAGAGAAAGAGGAAGGGGAGAGAGAAAGAGAGAGAGAGAGAGAGAGAGAGAGAGAGAGAGAGAGAGAGACATGGATTTGCTCTTCCACTTATTTATGCATTCCTTGGTTGTTTCTTGTATGTGCCCCAACAGGGGTCCAACCCCACAACATTGGTGTATCGGTACGATGCTCTAATCAACTGAGCTACTTGGCCAGAGCCTGTGTGGGTATGTTTTGGAAGAGCAGAAGAAAGGGACTTTGCCATTTACTCTATCCATGGCATTCTTGTAATTTTTATAGTATACAATGCAATGATAATGATGGTTATTTGTGCATATAAAATTAAGGGTACTTTACATCTTTTATTTATAATTCCCAGATTTTATATGTTTTCTCTAATGAACCTATACTTTTTAGAATCAGAACAATATTTTAAAGACTACTATAAAACCTTGACCAGACAAAAATTTTGGTTATTTATCTTCAGAGATACCTAGGTAGCCATTGGCAATGATAACAATGTGCATTAATTTATACTTAGCCATGTTTAAGTAATGGATGGTGATGAATAATTATGGTGTCAAAGATGATAATAAACAAGGTAATTAGAATAGAGGAATGCTTGTGCCTGGTTATGATAAGAATTTTAAGAAAAGTTCTTTATTTTCTTTTGCTTTGTGTTGTTCTTTGCCAGTCTCTCAGAAAAAAAAATACAATATTTTCTGTCTATAGGTGACAATATCTTTGCTAGGAAAATTCTAGTGTGGTCCTTAAATGTATGTGGAAATAGATATAGTGCTCCTGGGTAAAATAAGGCTGTACTCTGGAGATGAAAGAAGAGAAAAACACTGAACTCAGAAAAAATATTTTAAAAGACTGAAACAGATAAAGAGACGGCTATTTCACAAAAAAGAGCATAGGACTTAATTTTGCTTGTGAATGATCCCCACAAACCGCTTAATGTTCATGTAATAGAATTTCTTAAAATCCACTTCTACCTTTCCTATTTACCTACCCTTTCATTCACAAAACATGTTTTTTTTGTCTTATACTGTGTCAAGCCCTGGGCTAGGACCTCAGAAAGGAATGATGACAAAGATAGACACAGATTTCACAGCAAACATACAAGTTGGAGCTTAGGAAACCAGGTGCCAGCACAGTGAGAGGAACCAGAGTAGCCTCATGCAATAGAAGATGAAGTTAAATTCTTATTTGACTCCAGTACAGCGTCAACACAGGGGAGGGCATCTAGTGGGAACTCACTGCTTTTCTTATTCTTTTAGTTTTGGGTCTGTTTTTCATGTTTTCCCCCTTTATTTCTAATTCACAAAGGACCAAGATTGCGTGGCTGTGGAGGGTAGGATGATTTTCCTGGGAGCAGCGGCCCCGGGCTGTTAACGAATGCAGCAATTCACAACACTGTAGTCTGTCTTTCCTCGGTTTTAAAATTCAGCTTTGCTGTTATTTCTTTGACCTGCCTCCACTCTGTTTCAGATTTGTATACTCGTGTTTCATGTATCAGTGATGATTCCAATTACACGCTAGGTAACAAGAGTTTAATAAAATGTGGCAATAAATTGTGGAAAGACATCATGCATGTGAAAAAAAAATGTATTAAGAAATGTGTTCCAGGTAGAGCTCCCAGTATTAAATGACTAATCATTTCCACACACATATACAAAGTGAAGGTTTTATTTAGTGGAACTTGGCCTTTCAAAACTAGAATGCCAAGCAGTGCCTTCCACCGGCCTCGCTGGCCTGTCTGGAGCCTGTGGCAGTTGTTTCTTCTTATACAGAACGCTTTTGGATGGTCTTCAGTGGCCCTTCGGCCAAAAAAAGGCAGGACCTCTTGTTCAGAGCTCACGTTTTTTTGTATTTAAATGGCAAATGGTAATAACAAGAATGTGTAATAGCTTATACTCAGTACGGCCTCGTGACCAGATGACTGAATTGAATCCAGGCTCTTTCTTACAGTAGATAGGGGATGTTAGGCAAGTTTCCTGCATGCCACAGTTCTTTATTGGCAAAACTGGAATATCTTCTCTATTGAGATATTGTGGAAGATCAGTAATTTAAAAAATGAATTAAAATATTTAGTCCTGTGTAGGAACAGTGTAAACATTTAACATACATCTATACTAATAAAAGGCCTGTGGCCATGACACTGTAACGCCATCACGACCAAACGAGCAGCGGCTCTTGCGGAGGGCGGGGCACGAGCTATGAGCAGCAGAGAGCTACCAGCAGCAATGGGCAGAGCGGCCAAATGAGACAAGCAGAAGCGAGCTACTCATGCACAATTTTGTGTGCATTGGGCCTCTAGTCTACACTAATAAAAGAGAAAGATGCAAATTGACCGTACCTTCGAACCACCCACCAGCCAATCAGGAGCGAGTATGCAAATTAACCCAACAAATATGGTGGATTAATTTGCATAACCAGGCACCGAGCTGCTGGGGGTGGGGCAGGACGCAGGTGTTGCACACTACCCCAGCCTCTCCGGGCCTCTGGGCAGTGTGGGAAGGTGGAAAGGTGGCTCCGGGCTGGAGCAAAGGCAGAAAGGTGGCTCCGGTCCAGAGCGAAGGCGGTGCCGGCAGCCAGGGGAAGGAAGGCCCATTCTTGCATGAATCTTCATGCATCAGGCCTCTAGTATTAGTATAAAGATAGTGTCACATGGAAAGATTTGAATAGGTGTAACAGTTCTAGAACTGTCTGTGGGGCACTTCTCTTGTAGGAGGCTTCCCAGAAACACAGCAAGGAGCCTGCCATGGGGAAAGGTTCAAACAGAGTGTATTCCTGACCTGGTTTCTGGGAGGGGTCCCAGGTGGGCCCCAATGACCCCAAACACATCAGAGGTCAGTCTTGGATTTGGGTTTGTTCTGGAGCGACCTGGGCTGCTTCTCTGTCCCCTCATGTCATCTGGCACACATCGAGCTCCCTCTCTGGACCAGGGACCCTGCCATGCACAATAATGAGACTAGCATGGATTTTGCTTCTATAGAGTTTAAGATCCAGGGGGAAAGCTACAAACCACTATTTGCCTGCTTGACTGTTTAAGTACAATGGTGGGAAGTGCTGTCTATGGAAGACAAGCAGGAGGTGCTGGGAGGTTTGGTCCCAGAGCTGGGGGAGAGTGGTGGTTAGAGAAATTTTCCTGAGGAAGCAGGAGGAGTAGGAGAAGTAGGAGAAGTGTAGGTAAGCAGAGAATTGAGGTAGAAGATGAGGTCATATGATTTTCCAGGAAGACAGTAGCTTGGGGAGTTGGGGAAATAAAGAGGCCAGGGTTTCTCCCAAACCTGGAACATAATGATCCAGTGATATGAGGTGTGTCTAGGCAAATATGAGTTTCTCCTGTTCTTTAACCTTTGATTAACAGCACAGTAGAACATAATAAATGTCTACCAAAGGTTGAAACACCCAAGTCACACTGGCAATTGAAATTCACATGGGCCTAGAAAAGGAACAATTTTAATTGTGAGGGAAGGAATACAAATAACTAAAAAGGTCTGGGAAAACAAATGCAAGAGAGGGATTGAAATAGAAATGATTGTAAACTGAAGGTAAATTCAAAGGGCAGTTTCCCTTTATTTTAAGTTTCAGTGTTTATTCAGAGGATCAAAGGAATATACTCGTATATTTAATGCTTCCTTCTTATAAAAATCAGTTTTAAATACCAATTTTTTAATTCCAAGAACAGAAGAAGCTAGTGCTCACACTTTTATCCTGAATGAACTGCCAACGTTTTATTCACCAGGTTTGCTAAAGAGTGGGAACTTCACTGAGGTTTTGGAATTAAATTAGCTTTCACAACCATTTAAAGTTCTTCCATTCTATTAATTCAGCAGACAATCAAGTTGTTCACTTGTTGACTTTTATCCACATGCATTCAATCAAATCAACTATCAAAGAAAGATACCTATTAGTTGTTAATTTCAGATGTTAGATAGGAATCCTAGAACTCCTGTTTATATCTATTTGATAACCTTCTAATCTTTGCCACAGTCTCACAAACAGCAGCATTAACTAGTCCGCCATCTATCTTGATTAACAATGTTGGAACTCAAGATGCACAGCATCTGATAAGCCGAACAGCCTGAACTTCTAACAGTGCCTGTAGTATGGAAATCGGGCTTCTGCCCCCACAATGACAAACCCTTCAAGTTGTCTTTAAGTCACAGTTGTGCACACATTATTATTTAAGCAAATGAGAAGAGCTTGCTTTAGTGTAGGAGCTCTTACAAACAATTGGCAAGACTGAATGTTTTGCAACATGTTTACCCTCTAGGTTTGTGTTTTTAGAAATTGTTTTTGCCTTATATTAAATTACAAGTGTGCTGTTATCTTTGGATCAGATAAATTCAACAGATATTTATTAATCTTTGTGCAGCAAGCAGTTACTATATATATAAAAGTATAGAAAAACAGCTCCACATAACTTAAAATTTTATATTTGATATCACAGCAACTGGGTTTCTTTAGTAAGTAGAAGTATATTGGCTTTTATGAGAGAGAGAGAGAGAGAGAGAGAGAGAGAGAGAGAGAGAGAGAGAGAGAGAAGGAGAGGGAGAGAGAAATAACCTTTGTTCCACATGATAACTTTTAGGTTATTTTTCAAGCACTTCTTTCATAGTCTATTTACACCATTCTTTATCCAGTTTCATTGCTGAAATATTAAGGACATTTTATACATCACCCATGTTGATTTTAGCAATTGGCCTGTAGCCTTTATCTCCATACCAGTCACAGTTAAATCCTTGGTAACTTCCACATCCACCTTGTTGATATTTCGGCTGCCATGATTTCATGTTTTTAAAACTTCCACTGACCCTATTCTTCATTCCCTTCCAGATATTCGTAGGCATGGCTATGCCAAGGAACTTGTTTAAAACATGCCATCTCTAATTCTGCACTCTGGTAAATTCTTTTTTTGATCTTCTCTGGATCTTTATTGGTTCATCTGCTCCCTCCAGGTGGCTAGTAGGAAATAGACATCGACAAGAGGTTGCAGCAGAAAAATATAGGATGAAATATTCCTGCTATGAGACCTCCCTAGATATATCCAGAATAAAGTGTGTAAAGTTGGGAGAGAATATTTAAATTTTTATATTAGCTCATGCAGGCTTTGCACTAGAACATTTTCAATATTAATGTGATAAAATCTGATTTAGATAAATGTAAATGTATTACCTTGGTACCATGGGCCATAAAAAACATTGACTTTTTTTCTTAACTCCCATATTTGTGCAAATGCCTCCCTAATTTATTTCTGAAGCCAAGGTCACTCTCCTGCATCCCAATCCTGAATTTTCAATGACTCATTGAGCATTTCCAAATGCATCTCCCATAGAACCTTCAAGTTCAGCGTATCCCGATTTGTATTCATCATCAATCCTCTTACACTAGCACCATCTTGGAATTTTATTATTCATTAGTGATACTTCTTTCCTTCCCTGCATTCTTTGGTACCCATTATGCTCCAAAAAGCCATGCAATCCTGCCATGAAATGTCTCACAATCCAGAGAAGATGACCAATACATCAATAGGTACAAGAAAATATGAGGACAGAGAGGAAGAGAATATAATCCAGTCTTGTTTGGGGGAAGAAGGATGAGGAGTGAGTCACAGGATAATTTTTGAAGGAGGTTGCAGCTATACTGAATATTAAAGTATGATAAAGAATTATCCAGAGAAGTTAATAGAGAAGGAAGGTCTTTCCAAATTTCAGAGCTAGCATCAGCACAGGCTAGCTGAAAAGAATGCATTTGGTGAAACCACCAGATGTTGCTTGAGCTCAGAGGAGAAGATAAGATTGGAGAAGTAGGCAAGGTTTAGGGAGGAACTGCTGTACCAAGTTTAAAACTTTAGAATTTGTCCTATGGATGATGGGAATAATGAATGGATATAAGAAGGACTGAAATGGCCACATTTGTATTTTAGACAGATCAAGCAGGAAGCTATGTTAAGAATGGGCTTGAGGAAGGAAAGTTCACAGCTAATGACATTAGATGGAAGATGTTAACACACTCTATATGGGGGAGAGAAAATTAAATCGAGGAAAACAAAAATACTTAGTATTTAATATTTGTAGCACTCTATTAATAGATATTGAAGGTTAGGAAGAAAGAGTCAGTAATGGATCCTAGATTTCTACTTTGCATAACTGGCTGGATAGTGATGCTGTCAAATGAAATAAAAAAATAAATAATGCATGAGGAGCGGGCTAGGTAGGGAGAAGTGAGAAGGAAAGATTAGAGATAAATCCGAATGGCCTCATCATCTCATCCGTGGAAGGTGAAAAAGTTAGACAATAGATAAGATGCATGGCATACTACCTGAAGCCCAGGAGGCAGGTCTGAATTGAGCTTTCACGTTGAGATTAATTAGCGCCCAGGTGGTATTTTACACCTGGATTGCCTCTAGAGCAATGCAGTGTACCTTGAAAGGAAACCTTAAGAAATAGATGACTAGGAGCTGAGGAAGTAGACAAGGAAGAAATAATTGAAGGATAAAAACACACCCCAGAAACATGTTTCCCTTGATATCAATGCCCCTCTTTTCTTTGAGTTCCCAAAGCATTTGACTTCTTTGGGGATGGGGTGGAGGGGGGCGGGTAAGAGATTACTTTCATCTCTGTTATTCTTTAAAATATCCCAGTCTGGTCAGATTAAAGGAAATTTATTGGACCGTGTTTACTAGTGGATGGATTTACTATTGTAAATTGATGAACTCTTGTGCCAAGATCGCTTTCTTCTTCCCATTGACTTCAAGACTTGTAATTGGTGAGCTGTACCAGGGCTGTCTTGAAAGTCTCGCTTGCTCCTCTTTTCTTACAGACTCTTATATTCTCATCAGTTCTGGTGAGTAGTTGGGGAATTAAGAATGGGACATGGTAGCCTTGTATGGGCTTTGGGCATCAGATACATTCTCCAATCCAACTTTACTAGAGAGCCGTGCCTTAGAGTATTGGGCCCTAGCCCAACTAATTCTAAAGTGATAATGTACCCATTCATCTTTGTCCCTTGTATGTATTGCTTCCTCAGTCTTAAGAGACAGAAGAAATTGTCGGGTAAGGTAGAATTCAGGTATTCCTATCTTTCCCCCTTTACTTCACTCCTTTGTGGTACTTGTCACTTTATAATCTCATATTTTTATGTACTTATATTTTATATATAACTGTGTCATATGTTTTATATTTTGGTTATTTTGGCCTATCTCCCATCCCCTCTGTTGTACCCTAAGCTCTTTGGAATTTCATGTTGACAATGACGAAAGATATTTTTATTTTTAATGAAATATCAGATACTTAGATAGTTTGAAAGATTATGCCAACCTGCATAGTTCTAAGTTGAAGATGACAAAAATGACGTATTGGAAACATAAGTTGACTACATTTTGTATGCTGACTAAAATTGTGATTTGAAATAAGGATCATAGACAAAACCAATATTTATGATAGTATTATATATACTTAATAATTCAGGGCCTCATTCAATGCTTTATAATCAAATTACATAACATCTTTTCCTCCCCAACAATGTGAGATTTCCTATAGTCATTTGGTAATAATATTATAGTGTTTTGGGGAATCTATATTTCAATGTAAAGAAGAATAGGTGCCTTACTTTTGATATTGATTTGGGGGATTATGATGAGAAAGCTCAAGTACCTCTAGGAAATGTACAACATGCTTCCTACTTTTAAAAGGTGTACTGATGACCTGCAATGAAGAAATGCTCTGTACTTTAGCTCGTTTTAGATGTCTCTTTTTAAATCTAAGATTCCCATCATTTTACTCTGAGCACCCCAGTTTCTGGGATGATTGGTGCATGAGTGACGTCTTGGTGCCTTTATTTTATTATTTGCTCAGAGGGCTCCTCCCAGTGCTAAGGGAGTCACTTAGACCTGTGTGTGTATGTGTGTTTTATGCAATCAATTCCATTTTTGAACACACACATGACCTACTTGTGTGTGTGTTTTATGCAATCAACTAACATTTTTGAACATGAATAGGTACAAATTATTTAAATTTGCTTAAAAATGAATCACTGATGTTATGAGTCTAAAACTGTGTGTTAATTCTCTTAACTCTGGAATGAACATAGCTGACTACGTGGATTTCAATTCTTTTAGATATATACCTAGATGTGGAATTGCTAGATCATATGGTAGTTCTCTTTTTAATTTTTTGAGGAACTTCCACACCATTTTCCATAGAGGTTGCACTGTTTGCATTCATACCAACAGTATAAAGGTTCCAATTTCTCTATATCCTCACCAGTACTTGCCTTTTTATTATTGTAGCCATTCTGCAGCACTGTTTACAACAGCCAAGATATGGAAACAACCTAAATGCCCATTGACAGATGAATAGATAAAGAAATGTGGTATGCACATACAATAAAATACCATCCGGCCTTAAAAAAGAAGGAAATTGTGCAATATGCGACAAGATGGATGAACATTGGGGATATTACGCCAAGTGAGATAAACCCGTCTCAGAAAGACAAATATTGCATGATTCCACTTACATAAGGCATCCAAAATAGTCAAATTCATAGAATCAAGGAGTGACATGGTTGTTGCTGGAGGTGTGGGGACAAGGAAACAGTTACTAATCAACTGACATAAAATTTCAGTTGAGCAAGATGAATAAGCTCTAGACATTTGCTTTACAACATTGAATCTATAGTCAACAATAACGTATTGCACACTTAAAGCTTAAGACCCTATATTTCATGTTGAGTGTTCTTAACACAGAAAAGGGCAGTAATCCAAAGTTTAGAATAAAGTTTAAATTTATCTTAATAAAATATACCCGTGAGATCTTATGATTCTGCCAATGTCCCTGGTTCCTGTGAAATGCCTTGAAAATGGCGCTGTTGCAAGTGCTCGGTCCATTTTGTAAGGCATGGATGATAACTTCAGAAAATTTCAGAGAGAAAGAGAGCTTTATCAATGAAGTTGGATGAAATGCATTATATCATATCATGACCATCAGAGTTCTATTTTTCTGGAGTCGCTCAGGTGTGGCTACAGAGCCAAGGCTTGGATATTGCCGTCTTGTTTTCGGCTCAAATGCTAGCAATCATGGAAGGCAAAAAAAAAATAAAATTATATTTTTGATGATGATTCCAGTCCTGGGACCTGATCTGAAAACTAGAAAGGACTTGGAAGTTTACACCCACTTGATGACTGCCTTTTCTAAAATCTCATTTTTCTATATTTCTCGGCAAGAGCATTTTTCCTTAGTTGAAACCCAACATTTTAGTCTCTTTATATTCTCTATGTTGAACTGTTGTTTACTTCCTTCTCTGCTCAGCCCAAATGGTAATAACTGCAATTGTCAGCTGTGAGGAGGGCAGATGGGCTATCTTCCTTTTCTACCAGGTACCTCTTGGAAAATATTAAGTGGATTTTTCTTTTTCCCTTTGCTTTAGTTATTTAACTTGGCAAGTACTTTTTAATCTATTCTTCTCCTGTGTTTAGAAGACAGGAAAATTGAATGCAATTATAGCAACTGTGCTTTATACCTTTAGTAATTTTCTCCTTCATTCATATGTCTTCTAATTTATAGTGAATATTCAACTGAGTCACATAAGCCTGGACATTCAATTTCCATTAGAAAGGCTGGGTGAATGGGAGATTTTTCCATAACAAAATTCATATTATCTATATATGTATTATCTCCCCTCCCAATTTTTTTTGTTTTAAAATGTATTTGCTCTTTGTATTGTGGTATTTTGTAGTGCTCAAAAAAGAAAAGAAAATCAGACTTCTTGCCACTACATGTGACATTTTGATAAATTAAAATCATGACAACCTTACTATTAGAAGTCTCATTTTTTACATTTATACCATTCAATAATAATGAGCACATCTTTGTTTGGATATTTGCATTGAATGTTTAACATTACAAAGCACTGAGAAAGCATTTCAAAGCTGACTCTCTGGATCTGACAGCCACTAACTAAGGGATCCTCTTGAATGCTGTAAGGAGGAAATATTTTCATTGCTAAGAGGAGATGTGAAAAAAAAATTGTTGACCATGTAATATGTAACAGACATGCTGATAGGTATTTTTTCTGTTATTTTTGTAATAACTTTATGAAATAGAAATTAGTATACCCATCTTATAAACATAGCTCAGAGGTAAAGTACCTGGGCCAAAGGTATGTGACTAGATGGTGGACAAACTCAGCTTCCAAGCTAAGTTTACCTTGCTTTGGAGCCCATGCACTTTCCTGAACGTATTCTGCTGCCTTCTAACATCATGACCATATGGAAAGCATTGGACTAGGGAGAAAGTACCTTGGTTTTAACCCATTTTACAGCTGTGAATCCATGAAGAACTTTGGTTTCTTGACTACTGTCTTCCAATTTGTCAAGTAAGAATATAATACCCTCCAAGTTGGTTTTTAGAATTTAAGTTGTATACATGTAAATCTTTGCAGAAAATATAGACGTTTACCAATATAAATTTCCCTCTCAGCACTATTTTCCTGCATTCCATAGGTTTAATATATCATGTCTTCTTATTTCACTCACCTCAAAGTATTTTCTAATTCTCCATTTTGATTTTTTAAAATTCATTGGTTATGTAAGAGTGTGCTGTTTAATTTCCACACATTAATGTGTTTTGCAATTTTCTTTCTGTTATTGATTTCCAATTTCATTCCATGATAGTCAGAGAACATAGTTTATGTTATTGCTATCCTTTAAAATTGATTGAGGTTTGTTTTATGGTCTAGCCTATGTTCTGTGCTGGAGAATGTTCTATGTGCATTTCAGAAGAATCTGTACTCTGCTGTTGTTGGGTGGAGCGTTCTATAGATATGTCTTAATTTGGTTCATAATGTTGTTCAAGTCTTCCATTGCTTTGCTGACCTTCTGCTTAGTTGTTTTATCCATTATTGAAGATGGGGTATTAAAGTCTCCAACTATTGGTGTTGAATTATCTGTTTCTCCTGACATTTTTGTTAGTTTTATGTATTTTGGTTCTTTGTGGTTCAACATTGATTTATTGAATGCTTGTTATATTCCAGTCACTGTGCAAGACAATGAAAACACAGTGGCAATCAAAATAAATAGTATGTTATCATAAGGCTTATAGTGGATAAATAGACACTGAATAAGACAACTTTCAAATGGAAATATAATTTATAAATTGTAATAAATGCTAGTTTCCTCGACTAGTTTTTAACTTATTTGTGGCACTTATCAAAACTTGAAATTATTATATTAATGTATTTGTTTGTGTTTCTGTTTTTTTCTGATAGTTTGCAAACTATATGTATTGACTATAAATGCACTTTCCATCCCTGGCCAGATGTTTTACACTGTGCTCAATCAGTTTTTTTTAAAGAAAGAATGGACTGAAGAAGGAAAGAAAGAAAAGAACAGGATACGTAGGGAGGGAAAACAAGAGGTGCTTGATTTGGTTTTCCAGGATTAAGGAAAGGCCTCTTCATTGAGTTATTTGAAGCTTTGACCCAAAGGAGGGTTGGGTGAGGACATAGCGGGTGGGAATGAAAAACTAAGAGAATTGAGTATGTGAAGGCCACGAGGCAGAAGAGAAATTGTCACATTCAAAACCAGCAATGAACCAAGGGATAGTGCCAGATGAAGTTGGTAAGGACCATTTAAACTGAGATAAGTGTGTGGATGAGAGTCTAGGTTACTGAAATGAAGAGATCCCAGAGTTCAACGGCTCAAACAAGATGAAAGTATCTTTCCCTCTCACAGAACAGTCTGAGAAAGCAAAACGGTTTCTCCTTGGAAAATTTATCTGCCATTCTTGACACTTCCCTTTCCAGTTGTTGCTATTGTTAGTCGATGGGAAGGTAAGAGCACTTAAGGTGAGTGTGAGTGTTCCATGTTCTAAGCCTAGGTGTGGAAATGGCACATATCACTCCCACTCATATTGGAAGTATTACTGGAAAGCAATCATATGTTTATATTTAGGTCATAGAGAAACTACAGATTTCAGTTGTTGTCCAGACATCCATGTGCCCAGATGCAACCAGAGAAGAAGGGGAGAATGGGTTTTAGTGGGCAATCAGAAATTTCTGCCTTACTGAGAACTTAGACATGATGCTGAGAGCAGAGAGTCGTTATTGCAGGTTTTTTAAGCACAAAGAGATATGAACAGATTAACATTTAAGAATAGCTTCTATGAGGAAAATGGATTATAACATTTGAAGAATGGAGGTAGGGAGATTGGATTGACAATTGCTACAATAGTTCAGTTGAGAAATGGGAGTCTGAACTACAGCAGTGTAATAGAAATGGAGAGAAGCAGATAGTAGATGTAAAATTGCCTAAAGCTGAGAAAGTTTTGGGGGTGTGGATGAGAGTTATATGGAGAAAGATATATAAAGAATGACTTTCATGTTTCTGACTTGAGGGATCAAGTAGATGGTGGTGCCATTGACTAAGATGGGAATGCTTGGGAAGAGGTCAGTATTGTGAGAGGATCAAGAATTCCATTTTATATTGTGTTTGAGATGTTTGCTTCCCTATGATCTCAATGGAAAAGTGGCAACTAGAACTACCTTAATAGTTATACCTGAGCCAGCTGGGACGATGCCTCAGACTTGGTCCAATAGATCGTGATTGGAACATTATATGTTGCAGGGTACTTAGAGGCATCCTTTGCTTCAGCTTCAATAACCGCATAAACTTTTTCAAACATGGTGTACTGCTTCCGCAAGCAGTTGTCCTCCAAATGCTCTTTTCTCCCGCGTTACCATTTAGCTCCTTCCTTGTATTTGTCTTCTCAGCATTCATTAAAAAATAACATAGATTAGGTAGCTTAAATAACAGAACTTTCTAGTCACAACTCTGGGGGCTGGGAAGTCCAAGATCAAGGTGCCAACAAGGTAGGTTTCATTCTGATGTCTCTTCTTTTAGCATGGAAGTGGCCATCTTCAGTGTGCTCACATAACCTCTTCTTTGAGGGGAGGGAGGGAGGGAAAGAGAGAGAGGGGGAGCACTAATTTCACTATGAGGATCCTACCCCTATGACTTCATGTAAACCTAATTATCTTCTAAGGGTCCTATCTCTAAATACTATCACATTGGGGGGTGGGGCTTCAACAAATAAATTTTGAGGGAACACAGTTCAGTCTATTCAATCCATAGCAATTCTCCTGGTTTTTTCAAACTCCAAGCTCCTCAGAAAGCCTGACTTGACCACTGAATTTTAGACACCTTCTTTGTCCCCACAGTCCACCCTGTATGCTTTCATCAGAGAGCTGATCATGCTAACTATCAATGGGCATGCAGTCTTCTCTTTGCCCAATAGACTCAGCTTCCTGAAGACGGTACCTGACCTTAATCATCTCTATATCCCAAGGGCCTAGCATAGTGCCTGGCATAGAACAGATGTTCAATAAATATTTGTTAACTCAATACATTATTCCCGAGAAACCCACGTTCTGTTACTAGAAGTGCTTCCTTTATTTGAAAATAGTAACTGTATATTTGGAAAAGAGCTCTCTAAAATGTTAAAAAATGTATACATCTGTGGTGCATTAACATATTCAAAGGTAAGACTAAATATTAACTTGATTTGAGCTTCCTGACGACAGGGTTGATTTGGGGAAAGTGAGGTTCTACAATGCAGATTCGACCTCACATTAAGGAGCACAGAGCTGCTTGTGGCTGTGGAGGTCCTTCTGTGTATGCAAATGCTGACATGTATGACTAATGTAGGTGCCCTCTCTTTTGAGTAAACCCCCCCCCCCCACACACACACGATCTCACCTGAATATTTTTCAATGCAAATAGAAGCATAAATAAAGATTTATGTAGAAATTTAAGATGGCTGAAACAGAATGAGTGTGTAAAAGAGGTGAGTTGAGAACAACAAAAAAATACATACTGAAAGTTTGTCTCTGTTTAAATCTTACTATTTCTGTGGCTATTGTTTTGTTTTACTGTAATTTTTGTTGTTTATTATACTCTAGGCACTTAAGCATCTTACTTACTTCATTTTATTTAATCTACATAACAGCCCTGGGAGGTAAACTGGTTGATTTTAGTTTATGCTCAGAGTGTGTTATAAGCTTTCATAGCCTCTATTCAAGATTTTGAGGTAGATTCTTAGATATATTTACTAAGTGCCAAGCCATATACTAATTATAAATTGGTTTACTAATCTCTCTCTCTATATATAAAAGCCTAAGCAACCATTACAATGGACGACCAGATGGTAGCTATGATGCACATTGACCACCAGGGGGCAGACGTTCAACACAGGAGCTGCCCCCTGGTGGTCAGTGTTCTCCCACAGTCAACCTCCTGCAGCCGGCCTCCTGCAGTCCCTCCCACCCACCACTGGCCCTGAGGGACTAGGCAAGACAGCTCCGATCACCTCCTATCACCAGCCAGGCTGAGGGACTCCACTTAAGCACATTTCATGCACTGGGCCTCTAGTTATAAATATGACTGTTACTTCTTTTACTTTTCCTACAAACAAATGAATATTTGTGTATTTACTATTTTGGACGGTTAAACATTGTTCATGGACTCTTTTAAAAATATATTTATTGATATTAGAGAGAGAGGAAGGGAGAGGGATAGAGAGATAGAAACATCGATCAGCTGCCTCCTGCATACCCCCTACTGGGGACTGAGTCTGAAACCCTGGCATGGCCCTTACTACCAGGAATCTAACCAGTGACCTCTTGGTTCATGGGTCAATGCTCAACCCCTGAGCCAAACTGGCTGGACTGTCCATGGACTCTTAATCACTGGACTCTAGTCACTCTTTTTATTTCCTCTTGTGTTTGTGGTTAAATGAGAAGTTGTAATGAATCCTGAGTAAGCAATTAAGACTGGCCAAGGCTTATAGCTCTTTGAGGAAATACCAGGTGCCATGAACTACAACCAAGGGAGCCGGTTTGAGCCTAGCCCCAATTTCAAAGACCCATGGAGAGACTGTTTTTTGCTGTGACTATATCAGGGCACTCTAAATTCCTTGGACTTAGCTTGTGAAGACTCGGAGGACGTCAATGGTACCATGACTGGAGTAAACAGTGCCTCCCAGAGCCCCTTCTTCATTGCCCAGTCCTCTAACTGGTAACAGGAAGCAGCCACAAGTCTCATGCCCCCTTCTCCAGAATCTTTCTCTGGATTTTACCAAGAATTGATCTTGTTCCCTTGGTGGAAACCTCTCTCTCAATGAGCCTTGCAGAAATACTCCATAAACATTATTGTAATAGAATATTCTAAAACACAAACTTTTAGCTCTGAAGTCACTCAACTTTGTAAAAGATCATTCGATTTAGAAGAATAAAAATAGTCTTATGTGTTTGAAATCAGTGGTTTCTTCAATGTGACATAGTGTAGGTTATATAGGTTCACACTTAGATACATGTGCTTTATATGGTAGAGGATGTGTTTACACTGTTGTTGTTTTTTTAATTCGCTGTAACTATTCATAAACCCCTGAATTTAAAGATCACACTTAGAGATATTATAATAACTTGGGGTGCTGTATTTTACTTGGTTTACATTTAGTTTTAAGATGCTTGCATTCTATAAAATGTGTTTCAAGACTCCCTAAAAAAGACAAAACAGACACTCTTTAAGCCATTTACAAGATACAGATCTTTATCTCCAACAAAGGAAAGAAACCAAGAAAGCTGTAAATAATAAGTTCTGAATAGGACTGACATAAACGGCCTAATCAATGTCTTGCAGAACTGGCAAGTGACACCTCTTTGTTTTTTTGCAAATAAAAACCTTCTTACCATCACAATATAAACCATTATCTCGGCAGGCAAGGTATATTTAGAAATGTACAAAATGTACATTTCCTGCCAGCTTCCAGATCAGTAGGTGGAGATCTAAAGTCATGCAAATATTACAGTAAATGCAGGCAACCAATTTCTAATTATTCCATATCAGCAGATTTGTGAGGAATATAATTTATTAAAAAAGAACAGTTTATGATCAGCAGACCTTGGTTATGACTGTTTAGGAATTCAGTGCATTTTGATCTAATCACAAAATCAAAATATTCATGAAACACAATGATATCTCCCCAAAGCAGCCGGGCAGCCATTAATTTTGAAATTCGGGTAATTTATTAACACTTATCTGAAGCTGTAAAAGCTTACCTCTGTGTTTGTAATACGGGGAAAAGTGAAAGCAGTTTTAAAACTGATTCCTAATGATTTATAATGGTTTGCTGTAATTTGAGCCAGAAATTCAATTAAAATGTATGTCTAGTTTTGTTTCAAGATCTTTAGTTAAAAATTCTATTAAAATTCTATTTCCTTCTTGCATTAAATGTATCTGTTATCTGCATATACAAGAAATATAAGAAAATTCTATCATTTATTCCCCAGTCTCCATAAATGCTTTAAAAAGGCATTCATTTTTATTTCATAATTCTGCTAAGGTAGCATTTAGAATTTATATATAGTAGAGGAAGAATTACTGTATATGCCATTTTCTCAGCAAGAGAAGAAATCTAACACTGAATACATTAGGAACAAGTCAAGTGATATTGGCCACTTTATCAAACTAGAGGAAAACAAATGAAATGAAACAGACATTTTCGGCTCCAAATTATTCACCTAATAGTTTGTCTCTGAGGCATTTAAAAATATAACTTTCCAGAGAAAGGAGTGGGAGTAATATATGAGGGAGGCTGTTCAACTTCTTCCAAATAGATGCAAAAGGATGAGTTGTTTGAAAACTTTGAAAGGTATGAGCTTCTTTAGTTTTTTGTTGTTGTTGTGATGTTGTTTTTAAACTTGAGGTAAGTAGGTTAGTTGAAGGAAAACTTGATTGGTTCTTGCTTTTTGTTTTCTGCTATTTTCTTGAATTACACTGAATCTTGTAATAATTACCAAATATATATATTAAAAGAGTTGGCTTGTTTCTTAAGTTTTTGGTAGCAAGAGTCTATAAGCAGAAATGGTAATGAAGCTGTAATTTATCGCGCATTTGCTATGTATGTATGTATGGATATGATGAATTTTTAAATACTTCCATGTTGCCCTAGCTGGTGTGGCTCAGTTGGTTGGGCATCATCCTGTGCACTGAAAGGTTGCTGGTTCAATTCCTGGTCAGGGCACATGCCCTGGTTGCGGTCTCAATACCCAACCAGTGCAGGAGCAGCTGATTGATATTTCTCTCTTCTCCTTTCCTCTCTCTAAAAATCAATAAACTATTAAAAAATAAGAGTTCAATCTTCTCAATAGTATATATTATATATAAATAGTGATATTTATATAGTATATACATATGTATTATACACAAATATTATTATTCATATTTTACTAAAGCGGTGGCAGAGGCATAAGGTTTCATAGAGCTGGGAATTGGAAGGTCTAGGATTTGAATCTAGAAGGGTTCTGACTGATCTTTCCAATTTGGAGGGATGCAACCACCACCACAATCCATCTCCAGAACTCTTTCCATCTTGCAAAACTGAAACTCTAAACACACAACTCTCTGTTCCCCTATTTTCCCAGCCTTTGGCAACCATCAATTTACTTTCTGTCTCTATGAATTTGACTACTTTAAGTACCTATATGTAATACATATATAAAAGTTATAATACAGTATTTGTGTCTCCATGACTGGCTTATTTCACTTAGCATAATGTCCTCAAGGCTTATGCATGCTGGAGAATATGTTAGAATTCCTTCCTTTTAAAAGGCCAAATAATATTCATTGTATGTATATACCACCATTGTTTATCCATTCATTTGTTGATGGATATGGGTTATTTCCATGTTTTAGCTATTGTGAATTATGCTGCTTTGAACCTGGTTGTACAAATATCTCTTCAATACCCTACTTTCAATTCCTTTGGGTATAGACCAAATTTCTGGATCATATGGTAATTCTATTTTTAATTTTGCGAGGAATTTCCATGCTGTTTTTCACAACGGCTGTATTCATTTTGCATTCCCACCAACAGTGCACAAGGGTTTCAGTTTTTCCACATCCTTGCCAAAACTTGCATTTTGTTGTTGTGTTTGCTTTTTAATAGTAGCCATCATAATGGATATGAAGTGGTAGCTCAATGAATTTGAGTTGCATTTCCCTAATGATTAGAGACATTGAGCATTTTTTCATGGGTTTATTGGCCATTTGTATGTTTTCTTTGGAGAAATACTATTCAAATTCTTTGCCCATAGGAACCTATATTTTTGTTTTTGTATTAAAGAATACTTTCTTTTTTTAAATTTTATTTTTCAATTATATTTTACATTTAATGTTATTTTGTATTAGTTTCAGGTATATAGCAGAGTGGTTAGATGATCATATACTTTACACAGTACCTACCTGGTACCATACATAGTTATTATATTAGCAACTATATTCCCTATGCTGTACTTTACATCCCCATGACTATTTTGTGACTACCAATTTGTACTTCTTAATCCCTTCACCTTTTTCTCCTGCCCCCCAATCGCCCTCCCCCATGGCAACCATCACCCTGTTCTCTGTATCTATGAGTCTGTTTCTATTTTGTTTGTTCATTTATTTTACTCTTTAGATCCCACACATAAGTGACATCATATGGTATTTGTCTTTCTATGTCTGGCTTATTTCATTTAGCATAACACTCCATAGGTCCATCTGTGCAATTACAAATCATAAGATTTCATTCTTTTTTATGGCCAAGTAATATTCCATTGTATGGCCCTAGCTGGTTTGGCTCAGTGGATAGAGCATCCTCTTGCAGACTGAAGGGTCCCAGGTTTGATTCTGGTCAAGGGCACATGCCCGGGTTGTGGGCTCTATCCCCAGTTGGGGGTGGGCAGGAGAGGCAGCTGATCAATGATTCTCATCATTGATCTTTCTATCTCTCTCTCCCTCTCCCTTCCTCTCTGAAATCAATAAAAATATATTTAAAAAAATGTTCCCTTGTATGTATGTATCACATACTTCTTTATCCACTCATCTATTGATGAACACTTGAGTTGCTTCTATATCTTGGCTATTGTAAACAATGCTGCACTTAATATGGAGGTGCATATATTCTTTTGAATTGGTATTACGGGTTTTTCATAGGACCCTATGTTTTAAAAATTTGCTTCAAATGTTTTTTCACTTTTTTCAAGTTTTCCAGGATCTAACTTTCCTTCAATGAACAGTTAATTTTTACCTCTTTTATGAAGCTTTCTCGGAGTCCCCTACATAGAATTAGTTGCTTCCTTTTCTGTTTTTTATCTACATATTACATAACCTCTTAAAGTATTTACTCCAGTACCCTGTAATCATCCTATTGACAAATGTGTTTCCTCCCATCTACACATGTCAGCAGCCATAATTTATTAATCTTTGCACACATTTTATTACTATAGCTGGCATATAGTAGGTGCTCAGTGAATTTCTGTTTTAAAAATAACTATATTAAGTATTGGCTTTTAAAATAAAACTGCTATAGACAACTGAACTTTTTGATTAGTAGGTTAATAAATGGTGTTTATCAAAGCCATCCGCATTGTTATTCTTTACTATAAAAATGAATGGTGATTCTCAACGTTGAACAGTAAAATCATCTCAATTTCTGGGTTTAACTTCAGATATGCCTGGTGAGGCCCACGCAGTGTGTTTTTTAATGATTCCTCAGGTAATTCTAATGTGTGACCAGGGTAGGGAACCATGAAGAATCACTAAAAACTGTGACCACCAAGTCTATTCCTCTCTTCCAGCTTATGGGGCTGAGTCCACTAGTGTCCCATTAGAGGGAATAGCTAACCCAGTCATGAAAACGAGTTGTAGACGTACCCCTTCCTACATTTTCTTGCCTATATTGAAATAACCATATACCTCCTCTCTATACCTTACATCTCTTATAATCAATCATATTACAATCTAGTTAGCACTCCCACAATCACGAGGGCATTCCTAATTTTTGGTTGAGAGACATAATTGCAGGTATTATTATTATTTTGTAAACCTCATCTGAGGATATTTTCCCCTTGATTTCTAGAGAAGAGTGGTAGGGAGGGGGAGAGAGAGAAGCATCGATGTGAGAGGGACACATCAATTGGTTGCCTCCTGCACGAGCCCCAATCAGGGCCAGAGATAGAGCCCAAAACCTAGGTACATGCCATTGACTGGAATCGGACCTGGGACCCTTCAGTGTACTGGCCAATGCTTTACCTACTGAGCAAAACCGGCCAGGGCTCCAGGTATTATTAATCCAGGCATTTTGAACCCATGGAATCAGGTAAGAAATATGACATATCTCTAAGTCTGAGCTACTTCCATGTGGAATGTCATCAAAGTTGGCAGGGAAATGTTGGTAACCTCTTTGCACTCAAAGATGTGGGTTTTATAATTACTTCTTACTTTGCTTCTTTTATTGTCTCTGGCTCTGGCCTTGGCATTCTTTTAATGTGCATTTCTGTATAAATTAGAAAAGCAAGAGTTAAGATGTACAAGTTATGTGTCTGGCCACAGATGTTCAGAGCAATTCAGCATGTCAAGCTGAGGTCAAATGAATAGGGAATGTCATTACTAAGTGGTAACAATTTCTGAGAGCTTTAAAGAAATTCAAGTCCTTTTTAAATCTACATTTATTTTATCTTTCTTTCAGGGTGATAGGTTGCACTTCTAGTTCTGGTCAGAGATTTGTACATTAAAACGACTTTAAATGTATTCTAGAAATCAACTTTCCAAATAGTATTTCAGGCAGCCCCAGTAGAAGACATATAATCTTATTGGAGATACAGAGTTCTTTTCAATTTTAATGAGATATACTTGTTTATTAGTAAAGCTTGGAGTGACACATGCTTTTGTATCCCTTTAATATATTAACAAAGACACTGGGGATTCGGTCATGCTTTCAAATTCCAGGGCCTGAATTATAGATATCAATTCAATCTTCTCACAATTCATTAAATTTAAATGCTATAATGTTCAGAAATTTAGGACATTCCTATACTAGCTTAGAAGCTAACAATATAAACTACATACCACCCTAGCTAGTTTAGCTCAGTGGATAGAGTGTTGGCCTTCAGACCGAAGGGCCCCGGGTTTAATTCCAGTCAAGGGCACATACCTGGGTTTAATTCCAGTCAAGGGCACATACCAAGGGCCCCAGGTTTAATTCCAGTCAAGGGCACATACTGGGCTCAATCCCCAGTATGGGTCATGCAGGAGGCAGCTGATCAATGATTATCTCTCATTTTGGATGTTTCCATTTCTCTCTTTCTCTCCCTTTCTCTCTGAAATCAATAATATATATATAAAACAAAACTACAAACCTGTGCATCTGTGTTGTGCGTTATAATAAAACATGTTGATAAGTAGAGGGATTTGGCTATAGGAACATATTTTGTATAGTGTAAGCCAATGATATAGCATTTATGATACAGAGTTTGCAAAAATGGATCAAAGGCACAGTTGGGTTATTGAGGCAGCATTTTAGTCACTGTCACCCCCACAATGCTTGTAAGAAACCAAGTCACATAATGCCTTTGCCTCTTAATTGTCTCTGGAATAGAGGTGAGTGGAAGCACAGCTACATAGATAGTGGATTGGTATAGCAGAAACTGTTGGTGCCTCGTACATATCCTTTGAACCTTTACATTTCTTGAACTCATGCTGTTGTCAGCATCTCCAATGTTTTGCCTAAGGACTTTTTTTAAAGCTAGGAAGTTTGCTCAGCCTGCTTGCAAAGTAGGCCAGAAGGGCCCTGGACCAGTGACAGATGGGCATGGATGGATAAATACCCTGGCTCCCTCTTCCTTGAGTGGGAGAATTCTCAAGTTCTAGTCCATCCCCCAGATTTCCCCAGTTGGAATATCTCCAAGTGTCCAGAGGGGCAACTTGCTCGATAACATACGCTTAGTGGTCTTATCGCCGTCATTGGCGCTCTTTCCATCTCTGTTACTTTTCTACTCCCCTACCGATCTTCCCTCTCAGACTCTCAAACCTGTTCTTGTCTTAGGGTCCACTTCTGGAGGAACTCGAATTATGAATATGCTTTTTTTCTTTTGTCTTAAAATGGATATTTATGAAAATTTACCCAAAGGGTATTTGCAAAGCAATACCCTAGGGACACTGGGGTTCTAAGCAACTCAGAACATCTTCCCAAGCCTCAGTCTCCTTATTGAGAAACTGAACAAATAAATTATCTCACTCTATGATTCTATTATTTTAAGACACAGCATAGGGTATCTTTCTCCCTTATCCTAGGGTTATTTCTAACAATCTAGTGCTGAGGGTTCCTGCTCTATGCTGGTCAAGACCATTCTCTTTCAGGACCCTCTCAGCCAATATTAGCAGAGCTTCTGAAAAGTCTTTTTTTCTTCTGGATGCAATCTTTGGTGCCCTGTTCTCGCTTGTCATCAGCTCAGACTCTGGGTACCACTCCTCTTCCTCTGAGGTTGACAGGCGCAGCCTCAGCTATGGAACATCAGAATTTCTGGCCCCTTCTCTGTGAACCCCCTCACTTCCTTCTCCTGCCCTCCAGGTTTGTTCTGTCTTGATGTAGTCAGAATCTGCCTCTCTGTGGGCTCCCACGGATGACCCCACAGGAGGTCTAAGCACTTGTACCTTGATCTGATTTCATTTGCACAGCTTAATAAAAAGGGGCTGCGTTGCTCACTCAGCAGATATGGACAGCATGGCAGGCTGATTCCACAGGCGATGCTGGTGCCTTGTCAGGTGGTTGAAATCACTGTGAGAACCGCCAGCACGGCTTGCCTTCAGGGAGGTGGAAGCAAAGACAAAAAGAAATGTGTAGTAAGTGGGGGAAAGCATGCGCTGCAATATTTGTTTTGTGAAAATGCAGACGCGATAGTTATTTTCCATGGCTTGGCTGGTCGGGGAGGGCTGTCTTGGGTTTCCTGAGCACCTGCGGCTCTTCAGTCTGTCCTCCTGGCAGAGCAAAATGCCATTTAGATGCTGGCTACTTGTTTTCTTTTGCTTGCAGCTATTCTTAGATTTGGAATAGACATGTGAATAGATAGAGGGCTACAGAGAGATCCTTATGGGGTCAACATGGCATCACGGTGGCTCATGGGGGCTTTCTGCAAAAGGGCTGTCACTCATCACGGTTTTCAGGTGGTTTATCTCAGTTTATCAGGGCTCTGACATCCAGAGCTGCAGGATCACAGCAATTTCAGCAGGCATCTCGCCATCCGCATGAATGAGAGCAGATGGACAACTCTATGTGGACTTGATTGAACCCAAGACTAGCTCCAAAATAGGACCCTGCAGCACAGAACCTCATGGAGGGGCCAGATTTCCAGCAATCAAATAAAGAGAGGTCCCCCACCCCCACCTCAGGAGTGAATTGAAATGACAGTGATGTCCAAATCTAACTGAACTTCCAGCGTGGGGGTGGTGGCCTTATTCATATCTACTGGTGTCTGCGATGATTTTAGAGTTTTCCAAGTTGCTTTATTCACATGGGTTCTGAGTAAGCTACACTTGGTTGGTTGATTATTTTGGACTGCAGAGGTTTCCCAGGTTAGCAGGTCATTTTGAAGCCACCGCATCTTCCAGGATCAAATCCGATCAAGGGAAGCTTGGCGTGGGTCAAAGAGGAAGGTTCAGAACAAGTGACCTAGGCCAGTGGTCGGCAAACTCATTAGTCAACAGAGCCAAATATCAACAGTACAACGATTGACATTTCTTTTTAGAGCCAAATTTTTTAAACTTAAACTTCTTCTAACGCCACTTCTTCAAAATAGACTCGCCCAGGCCGTGGTATTTTGTGGAAGAGCCACACTCAAGGGGCCCAAGGGCCGCATGTGGTTCATGAGCCGCAGTTTGCTGACCACTGACCTAGACTAGATTGGAGCATTTCTTGCCTAGATTGGAGCACAGCCTCGAGGGGAGGGAAGTGTCTAGATCCAGCCTAGCTGCTGGCAGTTCTCTACAAATAATCGTGGCTCGGTTTCCAGGCCGCTCCAGATGGAGTGACTGCAGAAAGGTATTTGTCATGAATCTTGTGTTATTGTAATGTTTCTCCTTCACCAGATTTGAAGCTCCTTGCTGGCAGTCTCTTCATTTTTCTAATTGCTGATGCCTTTGTACCACCTGTGTGTGTCGGGGACAATAATTCTTGATCAAATATGCTTCCCACGTCCCCCAGCCCCAGGACGTTAGGTGGGCCATCTGGATGGTTCTGGCCAATGAAGTAATTGTCAGTGCTAAGCTGAGGCAGTGAAAAACCCCATGAACAATTCTGCAGTGTCTCTCTCCTCTTTTGGAGGATAACAATGTTCCAGATGGCAGTGGCTCTGTCAGTCTGCGTTCATGAGTCGCTGTGTGAAGGACAGCCCTATTTTGACTAGTACTGAGCATGTAGTCTGTGCGAGAAATATACTTCTGTGCTAGTAAGTCACCGAGACTTTAGGGCTATTTGTTAAAACTGCACCATCAGTCTGTCACTACTAATACAGAAATTGGTAGCTGGGAAAAGGTGGTGCAAGAACAAAACTACAGAAATATCTCACTTTGGTTTAGCGATCTGGTCACAGGTAATGAATGCACTGGTAATCGGAAATTGGAAGGTGGCACTTGTTGAATGTGTGGCTCCCCAAAATAACCTCTTAAGAGACAAAGCTGAGTTTATTGCTTACCGCAGTGAGGAAGAACACCACTGTGACCAAGCCCCTCAGGAAGGATCATGATATCACAGTGTCAGACTGGTGGACACAATGCATTGGAAGTGATGGTAGATGGCTCCTTTGTTATAGCAAGTGCATGAATTAACAGCTTTCACGAATATGCTTTCTAACTAAATTTTCTGTTTGACACAGTCATCTTTGAATGTGAAGATGTTATTGAAGAGCCCCGCGCATTGGGAAACAATTTTAAAATCTAGCTTTTAGAGTGCAGTGGTTCCAGAGTACCCTTACAGGTATCCCTCCATGAACTACCTACATAAAGTCTCCTCTTTCTCAAGCAGACATATAGTGAGATCATTTCACAGCTAGAAAACGATCTCTTGATTTTATAAGTTGCCCAAACCACAGGAACTACTGGAGGCTCTTATTTAATTACTATATTAGTCCTGTACGCCAACAGAAATGCAGGGTGGGCCTTGATTCATGTTGTTTCCTTTCCCTGGATTCTCATCTCCACCCAGAGTTCTTCTAGGAACAGATTTAATGATGTATCTGAGTCCTTCATAGATCCCCCAATCAGAGCTAATGCAACCTCACTTTGTGCTCTCAGAGCACTTATATTTATCTTTCTATTAAATATGTGCTGACTCTTCATTAATAGTTATTTTTGTCTGTGTTTCCCTTATGTCTTCTTCAGTGCTCAAGCACTGACTAAAGCTACCTGAATTTCAGGTGATATGGGCCCTAGGTTGAAAAACTTAACTTGTGTTAAATCAGTTATTTCCAACAAATGTGAGTGAATCAATTTCTCTTGTGCACTTGTTCAATGTGTATTAGTCAGGATGGGATAGGTTAGTGTAGTAACAACAACCTCCCCAAATTTCCAGGAATTGACACATAGAAGTTGATATCTCAATCACACTACATGTATAGAGTGGATGGATATGGATTTCTACACTATCAGTGTCTTAGGTACTCAGGATGACAGAGAAGTTGTCATCTGGAACATTCTTGGTAGTTGTAAAAGGAAGAAAGAGTCTGAAGAACCATATAGGAGCTGTTCACTGTCTCATAGCGGGATCACAGTGTCAAGGAGTCCTGAATTCTAAAATCTATATTTTAAAAATTGTTATTCAATGTGCAGGGTTTATTAGTAACACTTTCATATTAAAATTCTGGTGTGTTAAAACCAAAACTAAGCTAGAAACCAAATTAGCAAAGACTGTTTATTCCTATGATTGCAAGGGAAATATTCATCACTTGTGCTCCCGCAGGAGCTCCAAGAGGGTTTGAAAGGAGAATGAACTTTATAGAGTAAAACAGGGACAATGTATTAGGGTGAGGCTTTTGGAAAGGGCATGGGGAAGTTTTGTGAATGGCCTTTACAGACTAGTATACTTGGTTGGGAGATTTTCAGAGAGAAAGAGGCTGTTCAACCTGTGGCTGGCTATTTCTTAGAAACAGTGAAGGTCAATAGGACATTCTTCATGGTTAAACTGAGAGGACATTTGGGTCATGGTCCTCGGGTTGGGTGGTGGTGACAGTTTTTCAACAGAATTATGAACGTTACGGAGTTTTGGAGGCAGCGCTGAGTTGTTGCATTCCCATCTTCTGTGATGAATTATGAGGGCTTAGACCAGTCAACAAATCTCTCTTGATTGCATTTTATTCATACAGTGAAGACAATTCAATAATGTCTAAGTTATCATCAGATGGTTACAACTCTAGGATTCCATGATGACGTTGGCCCAAAACTAACTTAATTACCTTATGTTTATCAATTGTTAATTGAGATGAATAGCAATTTGTCTCTGAGGATGGTTACAGAGAGAAATCATGTTACATCAGGAGCCTTACAAACGAATGCACCCACTGAGTTATGGAACTCTCTGTAATAAACCAGCCATTCTCTGTTTTGCAAAGGTAACAGCTTTTTTTTGGGGGGGGGGTCCTTCTTCCTAGCATATGTGTCTATGGCTGAAGAGACTGGTGGGGGTGTGCCCTCCTCTTGTTACATCCCTGGAGTAAAGGCTCTTCTCAAATTGTGGATACAGCCTTGTCTCCCAAAACCTAAGGCCACTCATGACCCTGCCAATTAGATGTGCAGTCAGCTGGAAACCTTTATTCAAAGGAGTTGCTCCAGGTTTAGCAGCTGCCAGGCTGCTGAGACTTGCCCAGCTGCCCACAGCCATGCCACAAAATTGGCATCTCTGCCCTGAAACAACCTGGATCCTTCCCTGCATATGGTGTCTGCACTGCAGCTCACCCAAGTCTGCGGCAGAGTTAACCTCAGGGCAGAAAGCACTGTCATCGTTTTAGAAATTATACAGTAGTCCTCTTTTCATGTACATTATAAATAATGGAGCCTCCACAATAGTTTGAGGATGTATTGGTCAGTGGCTAGTATTTTGCTAATGTCTGGCTCTAAATCACAAAGTAGGGATCTCTCTACACCTCCACTGGGAAGGGAAATCGTTTACCAGTTCAAATCAGACACTTGAACTTGGCACAGTAGGAGAATTCCTAATATTAACTCAGCTCTTACTATGTGTTAGGCACTGAGCCAAGTTCATTACGTGTACGATGACATTTAATTATCAAAATCACTTGAGTTGAGAGTTTGGTACTATTTATAGCCCCATTTTACAGATGAGAAAAATGAGAAAGATTAAAATAACTTGCCTGAGGTCATAAATAGAATATTGCCATATTCTAAAAATGTCATTAGAAAGTAGGCAGGCTTTCTATTTTTAACTTGCTAAGGCTTTCTATTTTTTCTTGCTAAGGCTATACATTTTAATTTTGGGAAAAATTAATGGATTTTAAGCATCTTAATTTTATTTCATTTTCAAATTATTATCATAAAGATGCCTCAATACAACAGGTCCTTGGTTCTTGTGAGTGGCTTACCCAGAGTTGCTGTTGCCTAGTACAGTGGCCTCAGAGTATCTGTCATTATAAGTTTCAAGTTGCACTACCCCAGAAAAAGGAAAAAATATGTTCTTCCTTTTATACTTGGTGGAGGTCATGGTAGATGCCATATTTCCTGGTAAAAATAATCATACTCTGAACTCTGCCCCGGTGATCTGGCAAAAGTTGCTGCTTTAAAAAAGTGAATAAAAGGAGCTTACTTTATTTGTGGGCGCTGAGAAAAGCAGTGGAGGAAGGCATCAGACACCTCTCTTTCTCACTTGGATTGCCCATCTGTAAAATGGGGATTATGAGTGACCTTAAATAGAATGCTTGCTGAGCATTCTGGAATGCACTGTGCAGATGGCAAATATGACTCACTTTTGCATAAGGCCCTTCTCCAGAGGGTAGGGCTGGGAAACAATTCCTCTGAGTGTTTGCAGGCATGGGCTTAGACGAACATTTATGGAGTGCTTATAACTGTGTAGCATCTCACTTGGTGGGCACATACATTTGGTTTGAATCTTAATGAAGCAGGGATTTAAAAAAATTCTCTCTCTGTTTTTCTGGCATAATATTTTGAACAGCAGCAATACAATCTGTTGTTTGTTTAGAAAAGATGGCAGAAGGGTGCATGCTGTGTGTGTTTGTGTTCGTGTGTGTGTGTGTGTGTGTTTATGTGTGTGTGTATTTATGTGTGTGTGTATATGTGTATGTGTATTGTGTGGAGTGGCTACTCATATAAGATATCTTCACAGCCCAGCAAAAGAGAAATTCTGCAACATTGAGTTACCTGAATTCGTCATCATTGTTTGGGAAGAGGATAAGGTTTGGGATGAATTAGTCAAAGCTATGCTCCCATGGTGGGCACACATCAGAGGAAACCCACTCTTCATCTTTCACTTACCAATGTGGGTACATGCACACACACACACACACACACACACACACACACACACACACACACGTCCACACACAACAGAAGGACATTTTCATCTCCTGGTCTTCTCATAGTATAAATTTTCTGTCCTTGGCTTCAGCAGCTCTATCTTTTCCTCCTCATCACCCACACCCCCTCCCATCTTGGAGGTTGGGCTCTGCTAGAGAGTAGAGGAAGCCTCTGAGCTGGTGGAAGAATCACCATAGCAACATGGCACTGAGTCCTGCCCCCAAAGGTCTCAGCCATGCTTGGCTTTTGGTTGTAGCCCAAATGAAACACATGAAGGTCTTCCTCTGGCCAAATCAGGTATGACTTTAAGCTACCCTGCCTTCTCCCCAGGTCGGTCTATACCCCTGGCCTCTGTATACTTTTGTGAATTGAATTTTCCTTTTTCTCTCTACCAGATTGGAAGTGCTCAATGCCAATTTATTTACATGTTTCAGATAACAAGCCAGCTTAACCCAAAGGTAGGCTTGGCAGCCACCTACTGTTGTGATTCAGGGCTCCTGGGAAGGGTTCCCTCTGAATAAATATGTTGCTCGGAAGAGAAAGGGATGGTTGGAGAAAAAGAACAGCCCTTCTAGGGTAGTGAAACAAGTGCTGGTCTTTGAGTTAGGAGATTTGGGTTCAAATCTATTTCCTATAAACAGCATAAAACTAGACTATGGGGTCTTTTTCTTAAGCCAGTGATTGAACTATAGGTATGCATGGCAATATGGATGAATCCTAGGACTGTGATTTTGAGTTTGAAAAACAATCTCCAGAAGATTACCTATTATGTGACCAAGTTCAAAAACTACTAAAACTAAACAACATTGTTTAAGTATACTTATACTGTGATTAAAAAAAAAAAAGTGTATCTACACTAATAAAAGAGAAACATGCAAATTGACCATCACCCCGCTATGCCCAGCAGCCAATCAGGAGGGAATATGCAAATTAGAAGGACAAAGATGGCGGCCGCCCAGCTGCTCCAGGCGCCGAGTGGCTGGGCGGGGCAGGACAACTGCTATGAGAGGGAGGGCGGGGGGTGAAGGGATCTACAGGAGCTGCACTCTGGCCGCAGCGAAGACAAAGACTGCAGACTCTGAAGTCTGCAGCAAAGACGAAGACGGCAGTCTGCAGTCTGCAGTGAAGATGGCAGACGCTGGCCATAGCAAAGGACTGGGTCCTGGGTGCCGGAGGAAAACTGGTGCAGGAAGCCGAGGGAAGGAAGACCTATTGCATGAATCTTTCGTGCAACGGGCCTCTAGTGTGTATATAAAAGAATGATACACATTCTGTCTACTTCAAGTCATAAGAAAAATAGTAGAATAGGGTCTGTAGATATAAGTTAGGGTCAATGTCAAGTTTTTGTGTTGGGTAGTAAGTTTATGAATATTCATTATTTTATTTTAAATTTCTGCATTGATTAAAGGAAGGAGGGCCATACCTGTACCAGTAATGATGGTACATCCTGAAGCAATGATTATGGCTGGTTCATTTCCATATATATATATGAAAGCCACATAAATAAAAACAAAATCAAACACTCCTCAGTATATCTGTTGATGCAAATTACCCCTGCTCTCTGAACCTTAGTTGTCTTACCTGCAAAATGATAGGTTTGAGCTAAACTGCCTCACAGATCTGTTTTAGGCAGAATAGCAGTGTGGTTGAGAGAGCAGACTCTGGAGCCAGATTGCCTGGGGTTTGAATCTCAGCTGTGTCACTTAAGTCAAGGCAACAGACCATCATAGAACCTGCGACTCTGCATCATGTCACATGACACGTTTGCAGGTATCTGAAAATATCATTTCCAGTTGTGATTGCTTCAAAATAATAGTAATTAGTAGGCCTGTTTTTAGATCTTTGTCTTAGTCCACTCAGGCTGCTATAAGAAAGTACCACAGAATGTGTGGCTTATAAACAACAGAGATTTCTTGTTCACAGTGGTGGAGGCTGGAAGTCTGAGGCTGGTTGGGTTCTGGGGAGGGCCCTCTTCTGGCTTGTAGACTGGTAACTTCTGTATCCTCACTGATGGAGAGCAGGGAGAAGAAGCAGTCTTTGTCATTATCCTAATAAGGGAACCAATCCCATTCATGAGGGCCCTTCCTTCATGTCCTTAACTAATCCTAATTACCTCACAGACCCCACTTCCCAATACCACCACATTGGGAGGTAGGGTTTCAACACGATTCAGTCCATAACAATTGCATCACTGACTACATTAATCAAGAAACACATATACTACCATATCACTTGTTTATTATTTTGACAGCTGTATTTTAATATACTTGACTTCCTTCTTAATTTTGTTTTTCTGAAAAGACTTTCATAGGTTTCGCCAGAGAGCCAAAGGAGTTCGCAGTTCAAAAAGGTTATACAACCTTTATGGAAAACTCAAAATTCCCTAAACCTACAAACACATGTACATACACACAGAGAGAGTCATATAATTCTGTTAAGTGGATAGCGTGGGTGGCCTGAGAAAGTTTAAAAGTGTGTGTGTGTGTGTGTGTATATATATATATATTATATATATATATAATATATATATATATTATATATATAAAAAATAAGCTATATTTTTTGTGTTTGTCTTTCTTGTGATCTCCATGTATTACTTTCAAAATGAATAACAAAATGCTACCTTTTGACACATTTAATACATGGAAAAGGAGTGTGCTCCCAACTTTTCCGTTAAACTACACAAAGGAAAGCTATTCTTTTGAAAATGATTTAAACATTTTTAAAATATTTCACTGAAATTCTACCCCATTTTTGAAAACTCTTGAGGAAATTTCAGAACCAGAAGGTCTTTGGCTTATTTCTTTCAATCTGAAAAATGAGTGTCAGACAAGGTGCAATATGACATTACAGCATTTTCAGCATCAAACCCTTAAAAAAATGGACACACATGGCCTTGTGTGTTGAAATTTATCCAAGGGAGGATTCCATATGCTCTTTTACTCATGCATTGACTTTCCTCCAAAGACTTTTAATTCGAACTAGTTCTTAAAAAATTATTTGTTGTCATATGAGGTTTTAGTATAAATGCACAGCAGAGTTCTAGACACCAATTTAAGTCAACATTTAAGTCTGGGAGGGATTAATCAGGGTCCTATTGGTAGAAGGGACTGGGGCATTTTATGGAAAGATTTCATCTCAAGCGAGAAGGACATGGAAACAGTACACAGGACAATGAGCTCTTGAAAGAAGGTGCTGATTTTTAGCAGAGAAAGAAATACACTTATCCGATTGTTCTTTGTTAGTCTGGGCCTTGAGTGGATTTCACAGGGGGTAAACATAACAGCTGGATCACACAAGAAGCTTTGTTAAGTCCCTTGAAGCTACTTCCCAGTCCCCGTTGTGGAATCTAACAAGTGGTGCGATTTTGGTTGTCTCAGCATCCCTCCCTTCTCACTGCGGAGCCCTTGCTGGGGTAGCACCCGGAGACAGTCAGCTCGGCTTCATTTTCCTGCCACAGGAACTGATTAGCAGGATGGCACAGAACAAAAGGGCACCCAGCCAGAGTGAAGCTGGGGTGGGTATTAGATGGGGAGGGGAAGAAAAGTGCTTTCCCTGGAAACGTCGTGTGTGGATGTAACACCTGGATTTGGTAAGAACCTTGTGCCACCAGGTGGGATGGCATTTTGACGACGAGGCTGACCAAGACGGAAGGCAGAGAGACAATGCATTTGCGTAGAAACAGAACCGGAGCCCTGAGTAAACTGGCCTGAAGTGGCTCTACTTCTGCATTTTTCTGCTACACAAACAATACAGCACCTTTACCATCAAGTCTCTTTGATTAGGGTTTTTTTGTGTGTTTTTTGGTTGTTGATGTCATTGGGAGCAAAAGTCTTGCTTATTTTGGCCAAACTCAACTGTGTTGATTATTGGGGCATGATGAATATAGAACAGAAGAAAAGGAAAAGAGACAAGAGGAGAGAACCATGGTTACCCGGACTCCTAGCCTTGCAGTCAGTCCTCTGTGGAAATTTGTTTCCAGGGTAATAGAATTAATGGCCTATTTTATAGATGGAAACACATCTGCAATCAAGTCTGCTGGTGTCCAGCCAGTGTTGCTCAGTGGTTAAGCATTGAGCTATGAACCAGGAGGTCATGGTTCGATTCCTGGTCAGGACACAGGCCTTGGTTGCATGCCCAATCCCCAGTGTGGGGCATGCCAGAGGCAGCCGATCAACGATTCTCTCTCATCATTGATGTTTCTATCTCTCTCTCCCTCTCTCCTCCTCTCTAAAATTAATAAAAATACATTAAAAAAATAAGTCTGCTGGTCCCATATGAGTTACTATATAAATTAAGAATAGAAACCCTGGTTTTCAATGAAATCACAGAGATGGCTCAGATTATTGTAGACTTTTAAGGACTTTTTGGAAGTTTTAAAATTTGGAGGCATTTTACTAAATTCTTTCAGTTTGGGACATTTGTATGACTTATGTCCCCCTGAAAAAGATAACTAGTTGATCTGGGGTTGACTCATTTTTATCATTGTTAGACGAAGATGGCCGAGTATAAATAATTGAGAGCACCAAAACCCTCAATTAAAAAACTGTACTTATGTTCCAGCTAATGGAATTTCCCTGGCTGGTAGGAAGGTTAAATTATAATGATAGCAATTGTTTATTGAGCATTAGCTGTAAGTTAGGTATTCTGTTAAGTGTTTTACATGCATTGTTTCATATGATCTTTCAAAAAACTTAGGAGGTTGTAATCATTATACTTTTTTTTTCATATAATCAACATTAGAAACACAGCAGGGATGTGATCTAGGGGTGTTGATAAGAGCTTGATGAGGGTTATAATCTCAGACCACCTTGAGGCATTGATACATGTCCATTCCGTGTGGTAGAAACCATCATGACTCCCTTAGCATGCCGACAGCTCCCTTTACAATGGTTTTGTGTCATTCATCAACTTGAAAATTGTTATTTTAGATGCTACTACTGATCTTTTTCTAAAATCTTCAGTATTGGTCTTTGGGGTTCGAATAACACATCACAATTTTGAAAATTTGCTTTTAGTACAGGAAATAAAATTAATTTTTCAAAATACACTGTTATTTTATATTTGAAAGTAATTTGATTGAATGCTTCATGCTTCATTGGTTGACAACTATATATTAAGGAACTATAAAGAAGAGCAAGGCATTGCATTTCTGAATGAAATGCATGTGATGAAGATTTCACTTTTGTGACTGCATTGCATCACATTTTTATTTTGAAATTGAAATAATGCTTCTATAGTTCTTCTGAGATATTTTAGAGAAGGTTGGTTATTCAGAACTTTTTGTAATAATAAACATGTACGTCCTATGCCATGTTTATAAAACATCACTGTATATCTAATCATGATTTTCTTAAATAAAACATATTTCTTGAAGGTGAATACTCTTTCTGATTGAGTTTATTATAAAATTAAAACTAATTCTTCCAGAGAAGAATTCACCAATGGAGAGATTTGAACTATGTTGAGGTAAAAGTGGTGAACATATTGACAATTTTAGAGCTATTAGCTTGAGAAAGTTTTAAACTAGAACTTTGCTTTTATTTATTTATTTTTGTTAATACTCACTAAAGGATATTTTTTCCCCATTTATTTTTAGAGACAGTGGAAGGGAGTAAGGGGAAGAGAGAGAAACATCAATGTAAGAGAGACACATAGATAGGTTGCCACACCCCTCCCACACTCAGTGATTGAACCTGCAGTCGATGTACATGCTCTTTTTTATTTTTTAAATATATTTTATTGATTTTCTACAGAGAGAAAGGGAGAGGGATAGAGAGCTAGAAACATTGATGAGAGAGAAACATTGACCAGCTGCCTCCTGCACAATCCAAGGTACATGCCCTTGACCGGAATTGAACCTGGGACCTTTCAGTCCGCAGACAGACGCTCTATCCACTGAGCCAAACCGGTTTCAGCTGAGGTACATGCTCTTGACCGGGAAATGAACCTAAGACACTTTGGTGCAGGCCAATGCTCTATCTACTGTGCCCACACTAATCAGGGCTGCTATTTTCTTAAGACTTCCTTTTCATTAAGGTGTTTTCTTTTTTTTAAATATATTTTATTGATTTTTTACAGAGAGGAAGGGAGAGGGATAGAGAGTTAGAAACATTGATGAGAGAGAAACATCAATCAGCTGCCTCCTACACACCCCCTACCGGGGATGTGCCCACAACCAAGGTACATGCCCTTGACCGGAATCGAACCTGGGACCTTTCAGTCCGCAGGCTGACACTCTATCCACTGAGCCAAACCGGTTTCGGCTTAAGGTGTTTTCTTAACTTGTGCACATCCTTTCTCCTGAGTGCTATGAGTCACCCTCTCCCTCTTATTTTCTACTAGAGGCCCAGTGCACTAAATTCATGCACAGGTAGGGTTCCTAGGCCTGGCCGGTGATCAGGGCCGATCGGGGCCTTCCGGCTGCCGGCTGGGACCTCCCTTCCCTGGCTGCCGGCCAAGGCCTCCCTTCCCTGGCTGCCGGCTGCCGGCCAGAGCCTTCCTTTATTCCGCGCCGTCCCCTGGTGGTCAGTGCACATCACAGCGAGCGACCGAACTCACGATCAAACTCCTGAGGGGACACTTTGCATATTAGCCTTTTATATATATAGATTGGTTCTATATATATATATATGGACCTATAAGTATTTTTCTTTCTTTCTGGTAGTTCCTTGACTTAACATGCAAAACCAGCAAAACTTTGCACCCTTTCTTGGTTTACAAGCTGAAACCAAGCCTGGATCACTACAATTTTCCACAAGTATACCAGGCTGCACCATTGCGTGTGGCCAGTAGGTTGCACTATCTCAGATGTGAGTCACAAGCCCCTAAGTTCAAGGTCTCAGGCAGAAGTTAGGTTCTTACTGATTCGATAAAGTTTTATAAGCTTGACAGCTTGCCTTCTAATTTACTTAGAGCAAGGCACACTCATATCGTCAGCACTTCTCATTTACAATAGCTACGTTACTGAACAGGAAAAAGTTGGCATTTTGTTCTAACAAATGGTATCAACTGCAAACATGTAATTAACTTATCTTAGCACTCCTCTCGAAGTGAGGCAGCTCTGCCAATTCTCGCAGCGCCCAAGACAGATCAAGGAGATGGCGAGGAGCGCTGGCTTCGCTGCCTGCGGGATCTCTTCATTCACATAGAGAGAGAGCTTCTTCCAGTCACCTGCAAGTCCCCTCAACGCCCCACGTTACCCACCTCTACACTTGATCTTCCAGCTACAGATCCAGCTTCGCAAGGTGCGACCTGTCTTTCCTGAACGCCAGACTTCACTAGTTCTAGTTCTTCTCGAACATGCCATTCCTCCACAACTCGTCTGCAGCAGAAAAGAAAATGTTAACACTATACTTTCTTTAAACTTAAATTCTTTGCTGTTTAAAGTATTACATGAGTCTCCTTTTCCCCCCATTGACCTCTCCCCAACCGCTTCCCACCCCCACCGCCCCAGCACATGCCCTCACCCCCCTTCTGTTTGTGTCCATTGGTTATGCTCATATGCATGCATACAAGTCCTTTGGTTGATCTCTTACCTCCTCACCCCCCACCTCCCCTCATAGATTAGACAATCTGTTTGATGCTTCTATGTCTCTGGTTCTATTTTTGTTCATTAGTTTATGTTGTTCAGTATATTCCACAAATGAGTGAGATCATGTGGTATCTTTCTCTGACTGGCTTATTTCGCTTAGCATAATGCTCTCCAGTTCCATCTATGCTGTTGCAAATGGTAAGAGTTCCTTCTTTTTTACAGCAACCTAGTATTCCATTGTGTAGACACACCACAGTTTTCTAATCCACTCATCTACTGATAGGCACTTAGGCTAACGCTATACTTTTTGAATCCATGCTGTTACAGCGACTTTTGCATGCAAAGACATGACAATTCTGTGGAATGAAAACAAGTTTTGAAAGAAGCATGCATGCACCCTTCCCTAATCCACATGGTATTGAGTAAAGGCAGTCATTCGTCAGAATTGGGGACAGAGTTGGGCAAACTGACCTGAAAGCCCTGGAAAGCCTGATTATCTCTGAATTTAAAACCTGGGAGCAGAGCATCCACACTGAAGCCACGTGCATTTTTACTGCATCCTCGCTCATCTTCACCACCTACATCCATTCATAACAAAGTCCTCTCTTGGATCTTAATCTTTGTACATCTTTCAGTCTCTTCTCTAGTTCAAATGATCATCAGCTTTGCAAAAGTTTTCTAACCTACATTCTACTCCTCCCTGGCTGCCTTCTAATCTGTTCTAGGTAGTACGGCCAGAGCAAAATGCACAAAATCAACTTCTAATTATGCTCTTCCCTCCAATGACTTCCCATTGATTTTAGGATTAAACCTCAAGTCTAAGCTGGGTAATAGATCCCTTAATGGTCTATGCCTGCCTTGCTGTTCCCATCAGCACCCTTCTGTCTATGAATGGTAGCAATGGTTTCTAGAAACCCCTTCCCTTAGTGGTCTTGGGTCAGAAATTGCCCACAACAGGACCTGATGTGACACTTGAAAGGCACAGTGAAGGGGAAGCCAGTATCCTCAGGCAGCTGTGGGTTCAGACACGGGGCTTTGTCACAGACCTTTCTGGAACCTCTCCCGGTGTGTTGAGGTGGTTTTCCAAGCTTCCATTTGCAATCCAGTACCCGAGGGGGACCCTTGGGGACCTTTCCCTAGCTCTCCAGCTGCATCCTTCCAGACTTTACCTGGCTCTTCTCACTCACCTGGAAGCTCTAGTTCCTACTTAAACCCACACCTGCCTGCCTCTCCTGCTCATGCTCTGCATTCACTTGACAACTTGGAAAAGTTTGCCACTTTCTGTTACCATGGGCTCTTTCCTTGAACCTTTTCTCAAATGCTTCCCTTATTCCCATTCAGGCATCAAGTTAGCTGCTACCTATTTGTCCAGGTCTGAACCTGCATCTCACTTTCTCAGAGAATTCTCCCCTGCACCCTAACTTAGTTGAGGTCCCCAGTTATGCATTCTACATTGATTTAGATGATGATTCTCTTGAAGACTGTCTTTCGCACAGGACTGTAAGCTCCATGTGAGCAGGCATCTGTTTTGCTCAGGATCTGGTGCTGACACATGGTAGGCACTCGGTAAATAGTTGTTGAGTGGATAAATGAATGAATGAAGTGGAATGGGTTTATGAATTCATTGACTGGGTCGGCTGACTAGATCCAAAGGTGGTCGGATTGAGCCAATGTGGACCTTGGACTCTTTGATCTGACCTGTTTATCCAGGTCTCCATTTCTCAAAGATACATTTTTCCTTTAGCTCATTCCAGTTTGGGAGATTCATCTGATAACTTCAGCACCCCATTTTTAAATATGTTAATGATAATGCACAAATTTTAATGCATGATTTAAAGTTTAATTTTTAAAAATTGTGCCCTTTTTGTGAAAAGCCTGAAGGCACAGGCTCAGTAAAATATACTAATAATGAAAAGATCTGAGGTTCTCAGCACCGGAAATTAATAAAATACCAAGCAGCACCCAGATGGTGGCCTCACCTTGCCCTACCTGGGATATACATTTGTCCTCTGCTTAGGGCCACCCTGTCCCCACACGGTGCTTCCGTGTGTCCGCTTTCCCCATTCCAATGGTTGTGATGAATGACCCTTCACACTTGAATATTATAGAGCACCCATTATAACACCCAACCTTTTCATAACAAATATTATTTTTCTCCACTGTCTCCAAATATAATTCTAATGGCTAATATATCCCACAAGACAGTTCTCGAGATAATTTAGGCCAAATGTTTTTTGCCTAATTACCTGAGCTATTGTTGCTGTTTTCCTCATTCCCTTGGCCTGAAAGCCAGGCCCTCAGTGAGCACTGAGTGATGGCAGGAACAGGATGATGGTTCCCAGGGTATCATGCCGATGGATAAAGGAATGAAGCCAATTGCAGAGCACGGATCGAAGCCAGAGAAAATCGTCTCCTCTTCAAAGTAGGGGTCCTGAGTAACTGGAACGCATCAAGGTTAATGATGGTTGTGCGCGGCTGTAAAGCTTCTTTTTCCTTTTCTCTTCTCCGATTTCCCAGTCTCTTGCAATCTAAGGTAGATAAAACACAACACTGAATAAGTATAGGTTCTCTCTCCCTAGGAAGTCCATTGGAGCATGTAGAAGGTTACCCCCATAACCATATATTTCAAACTGATTGTCCTTTCTGACCATCTGGTGGCATTGCACATGCCTAAAGGGCACACACGTTACAATCAAACCACTTAGATCAGTTTCATTATTTTGTTCATCATAGATGTTTTGCACTCGTTTTGTTTTTTGAAATATTGCATTACAATGTTCATCTTGACCACTGAGTTTTTGGCACGCCCTTAACGTTTGTGCCCGAGGTGACCCCCTCATTCTAGGCCCAGCCCTGCTAGCACAGCAGGCCAGAATGTCCTCCTGTGTGGACAGTGATGAAGCTCATTAATGACGGGTCATCACAATTACATAGAGTGATTTTCTTTCCAATTTAGAAGTCCAGCTATTTTGTGTTAAGCCACATTACTGGGGTTGTGATGCTGTTTGTTTTGTCCAGCCAGACACGATTGTTTAAACAGTAATCTTTAGAAATAAAGAACTGCTTATATTTCTCAAGTGGATTTCAGTCTTTTGGAAGAAAAACAGTATGGCAAAGTGAATTGAATTTATCTTTATGTTTACCTGTACTCAACCAATCTATGAATCTCACCACATATGCCTGGCAGATACGTATGAGATGCTTAGATTGCATCAAGTGAAGCTCTTTATTTTTTTATACTTTTTTAACAAAATTGATTTCAGAGAGAGGAAGAGAGAGAAACATCGATGATGAGAGAGAATCATTGATTGGCTGCCTCCTGCATGCCCCCACTGAGGACTGAGCCCGCAACCTAGGCATGTGCCCTGACTGGGAATTGAACCATGACCTCCTGGTTCCTGGGTTGATGCTCAACCACTGAGCCAAACCAGTGGACTCAAGTGAGGGGGGTCTTGTATATTGGGTGGGGGTCATTTCTGTTTTCAGAAAACGCCTCTCAGTGGTCCTAAGACCACTGTGTCCAGCCTGTGGTGCTGCCACGCGGAAGTTCACAGCTCTGCATTTCAGAGAAGATCGGCTGCAGGTGTTCCCAGACATGCAATGCCAACACCAGCCACACTGTGAGGGGAATATCTTAGGGCGTATTTAAAGGCCAGAGACTTTCACCAGAGAGACAGACGGCCAGAGGAAATGTGTGAAATCATGGCTAAAATAATTCTATCCTCCCAGGAAACATTCAAAGCAGTTGACCAAGAAGGGCTGATGCTGAAATGACTTTCTGTCTTAGTGGGAAGTGGAGAGAGTCCTGCTGGATTCCACACTGCGGTGACACCATCGCCAAGGACAGTTTTTGAAACAACTTTTATTGAAATGGCAAACAGTAATGCTAACTGAAGAATAAGGGAGATGAAGAAAAAAAAAAAAGACTCAGAATTCAGAGGACAACACACAGACCTCTGTATACTCAGCCACACAAATCGAAACAACCCAAATAAATGCCAAATGCACAAGGAAAGAAATGTACTAGTAACTTTTCAGGGGTTAATGTTTTTTATGTTTTCTTCATATGGCAACGTGTTCTGTCGCTAGATAAAGAGGATTGGGGACCAGACAGGGCAGGAGGCTTTGCTAATCCACACTGAGCCCCGGGCTCTGTGACCTCAAGAAACTCTCTGGAGTTGGTTGGCCTCACTTAATCACACACGCACACACGCACTCACACACACACACATCACTATACGCTGCTTTTACGGTATAAAGAGGCTGATAAAAAGGGAGGAATTAGCAAACCTTCTGGAAACCTGGCATCATTTTGGGAGCCCAATTATCCCCTCTGGTAGTTGCGAGAAAGAGGACTAAGAGAGGTGCTCAGATCTGAGAGGGAGTCAACTCTCTCCTCTGGTGCCTGGTGGGACAGCTCTCCCAGAGCAGGTGTTGGCTGTGTGCATATCCTTGGGAAGGGTTTGGGGGGTTAACCTGCCTGCCCACAGGAGAAGGAACAGTTTAGTCCCAAAGGAGCATCTGCCCTGGGGGACTAAACTGTTCAGCACAGTGTGAAACGCCACTCCCTGTCCTCTCCTGTTTTTATGCAATGCTCCCTGGGCTCCACTGGCTTTCTAGATGTTTTGGGGGTTATTTTTTTTATTTTTTATTTTTTGGGGGGGGGGGTGTAGAAGACATTTCCCTGAATCCATCTAGTCACAAAAAAAGAGCCTGCCTAGTACTTTGTTCAGGTAGAAACCTGCCCAAATGTGCATATAGACCCACAAAGGCACTGTTCCTTCAGCCAATGAGCTCCAGCTTGTGGCCCATGCCACCCTCTTTGCCTGGTAGGTCTCAGCAACACCCCAAGACTAGGCGAGGTGCTTGATTGCCTCATAGCACTTCTCTCCCCAACATGACTTAAAACAAGCCCTTTCTCAATGGACACAAGACACTGGGGGGCGGGTGGGATGAGGGCATGCGACAGGGGGTAGGGGAGGCTGGGAGAAGGTCAATGGGGGGGAAAAAAGGAGATATATGTATTACTATATGTAATACTTTAAACAATAAAAAATATTTTAAAAAATTAAAAAAATAAAATAAAACAAGCCCTTTCTGAAGCTCACCCACCTTTGTTCATCCCATTGCTCACCCTCTTTTCTCGGGCCATTGTGCTCTACAGCCAAATAGAAGTGACTTCTTGTTCATCATCTCATATAGTCTTTGTTCATACAGGTTCTCTTTGGAGGCTCCTGTTGTACATGGCATTATTGAGTCCATTCTTCCCTGCCTCCCACCCTGGCTCCCATATCTATAACCCTCTGCGATGTAACTTTTTGTAATACCTCACACCAATGGCCAGGTGTAGCGCTCTGCCCCTGAGCCCCCTGACCTTGGCCTTGGTTGTATGACTTGCCTTGGCCACTGGCACGTGGGGGAATGAGAGTGTGCTGACTCCAGTTTGCTCCCACGCCTGGCATGTTTCCAATTCGTGCTTCTGTCTTTGACACCAGAACAGCTTCTCCCAGGGAAGGGCTGCCCTTCAGCCCAGACTCTAGAACAAGCAAGCCCGTTGGAGAAGAGCTGCCCCGGGCAGCAGGCAGATGTTCAGCAGCGGGCACCTTAGCTTGGAACACTGCTACTCTTGCTGACCCGCAGAGGCATGAGAAGTAAGAGCTTCTGCCACCTCACACTGTTCAGTGGTGAACTCCTCCTTGTTCTCAAGACTCAGCTAAGGGACTTCTTTCAGGAAGTGTCCACTGACATGCTAGGAAAAACGTTAGCCTGAGGTTTACATTCCCCTGCTCGGTGCCTCCATTCTTGTTAAATCTGGGATGCCAGTGTTTGCTTCACCCTTTCCTCAGACTGTCCTCACACCTCACACCAACCAATAGTCAACTCCTTCTCTGTCTCTCTAAGGCCATGGAATCACTGCAATAGCTTCTTGTGTGGTTTCTCTGCTCCCGCCCTCTCTATAGTATTCTTTTCATAGTAGCCGGAGTCATGGTTCTAAAACTGAACCCCAATGTGTCATACCTCCATCTCCTTCTCACCCTCATCGTCAGCCCTTCTCATCTTGCACTCTAATGCTCAAATATGCTTTCTCTTTCATGAGTTCAACAAAACATTTACTGGGTTCTTTTTTTTTTTTGTAGTAAGGCGCAAATAATAATTTCTATCATGCAAACTCTGCAACTTCTTATCTCCATGCCCACTTCACCCCCAATGCAATTCCCACTCTAATTCTTTTCTGCTTATCGTTCAAGTCTCAGATCAGTTGTCCGCTCTGAGAACCCATCTCTAAGTTAGGTATCCTTCTTACACTCTCCTTGAGTATTCTGTTCATTCCCCCTTTTTGCATGTACATACACTGCATATTTACTAACGCTTTTCAAGATGCTGATTTGTTGTAATACTGTTGACTGGCTTCTTGTTTTTTCTTCTCCTCTCCTCTTTCTCCTTCTTCAATACTCTCTAGTTGTATTGCGTTTTATTTTTTACACAACACTATTCCAAACACCACTTACATTATATTGTTAGGTTTCCACCAAACCTTGTGAGTAAGCAGATGGGCATAATATCTCATTTAACAAAAGAGAAAGCTGGGCCTCAAGATGGGGTGAATTGACTTTTATAAAGTTACCTGTTAGTGAGCGTTAAGAGCTAGATTTTCCAACTCTCAGCCCAATTTTATTCTATTTCATCGCATCTCTTGATTTGAAAGTCTTTTCTCATAAGGGAGTAGACATGCTGGGCCGCCCCCCAACATCTAGATAGACATTTATAAAGTTAAGCAAAATGATGTATTCTCTATTCTGCCCTCTCTATTCTTGTAGGTGAAGTCTATAGGATGTGGTAGTAAAAGATAGATGGCCACAGATGCTGTTACTGCCTTCCAAAGGTTTAATCAAAGGGTTAAAAAAGTGAAAAGACTCTTTAGTGCATAGGAAAGAAACCTTTTCCCAGTAAATCTGATGATATGCCTGTAATTAAGTCAAATAGGTTAAAGGCTTGTTATGCTAGCATTAACACGTAATTCATCCATTGAATTACAATGAGATTCATGTAAGGATTACACGTAAAATTCCATGTAATGAGATGTATTCATCATCAAAAGCTTTTTGCCCTTTAAGAAAATGTTACAATAATTATCCCATGAACGTGAAAAGTCAATAGAGGTGAAAATGCATGTCTTTTTATACCATCATTGTGATTGTATTTATATTGGCAAGGCCTAACCCTGCTGACATTTAACTTTCCAGGGAAAGAACCTGGCTGCTGCCCTCTCCTCTCATCTCACCCTTTCCTCTTGGGCCATCCCAGAGTGCTCTCTGCCCTCATTCTCAGCTCCTCTACCAGAGATACAGAAACAAGGATCTTGTTTCTTAACTTAGAGAGCAGATAAGTTAGAATGTGATTACTCACTTTACAGAAGGATTCACTAGAGACTTCCTTTAAAAATTCTCTTCCTTTTTTTAATTGCAGTCTTTCTGAAACTGGGGGCTCAGCAGTATTTACAGTAGGAGCTTTAAAGATGATTACACATTTAATGTAAATGAATCCAAAATACATGTATTCTAGATTTATTAGTAAAACGTATTATAACATTGAGGGTGCTTATATAGACTTCAGCAATTTAAGAGTAGAGATGAGTTTGGAGAAAGCTACCACATAGATAACCATTTAAATGCAAAACAAATTATAATCCAGCCCTAGCAGTAAGTTTTAGTTCATGTGCTCAGGGCTATGTAAATGATACCAGACACTGAGTTTTGAAAAAAAGAGTTTGACTTTCCACAGAATCTAGCTAGAATGTAATGTCACATATCATTGGCTTTTAAAATAATCTATTGTTGCCTTTTAGCCAAAGGAAAATTAAAGGATAGACATTTTAAATCCAGCATTTTAAAGGCAAAACAATAATATTTAGGTTGGCGACTGGTATTTCAACATTCAATTCTTCTCTAACTTTAGCCACCACGTAAATAAAGTAAGTTTGTTTAGGGCCATTGATCTGTCCCATGAATGAAAGTAGCAGAAGTAATTTATTTTTCTCATGTTCATGAATGATTTTAAGCAACATCTGTCCATTTAGGTGAAAAATTTTCAAATAATTTTGTGTTAATATGCAAAATATTTCACAGCAGGAAAGTTGCATTGTGAAAGACTTGGTCTTTAAAAAAATACAGGCATACTTTATTTAAATCTTTTGTTGTGGTGTTTAAGAGATGTTTCAGCCATAAAATACCTTTTTCCTATGGCTGCATAGGAAAAGACCTGTCACTCATAAGCTCTTGCTTTCAGTCATGCTTAATAAGGAAGAGTGCCATTTGGAGCATTAGAATGGAATTTGATGGTTATCTTTAATGTATGTGCCATGGGATGTCTTAATTTTGTATGGGTCAGCAGGTGCTTTTTACTGAGACCGCTATTATCTCAGGTAAATTCTCCAGCCTTCTTTCTGTACAGTCTAGTTTCTTTTATATAAAAGAGATAAAGCAAGTGTCTTTATAATACATTTCTTTAAGTACATGAAAACTGATGGAAGATCTTATATTCTTAAGAATCAAGATAGCCCTTGCCAGAGCTCACAAAGCCAGCGCTCAGGGTGGAAGGAGACTGGATGTCTCCTTTTGGTATCATAGAAGCTTCTGGAAGAAACCATACAGTCACCAGTGTAATTGTGACTAAAGCCATAGGTCCAGTAGCCAGCAGATGTTGTGAATAGCCATTGGTGTTCTTCACTACTAAGTCAATTTTCTCTCTAGTAGTCTTCTTTTGGGGGAGGGGGGGACAGAACAAGTTATTTTTTAAAAATAAAACTCTAGTCCAAACTCTACTCCCACATCCATCATAATTTGGTCAGCATTCGCTTACACATCTAGTGGTATTTTATTGATTTGTTCAGTAAGTATTTATTGTTTTACCACGTGTCAGAAATTTTCTCGGTTCAGGAAGGAACACAAAACATCAAGATGAATCAGAGCCCCTACTTCCATTTCACTTACAATATAGAAAAGGAAATAAATGCGATGATTAAATAATCACAATTCAAGCCCTAACCAGTTTGGCTCAATGGATAGAGCGTTGGCCTGCGGACTCAAGGGTCCCAGGTTTGATTCCAGTCAAGGGCATGTACCTTGGTTGTGGGCACATCCCCAGTAGGCAGCTGATCAATGTTTCTCTCTCATCAATGTTTCTAACTCTCTATCCCCCTCCTTTCCTCTCTGTAAAAAATCAATAAACTATATATTAAAAAATAAAAATAAAAAAATAATCACAATTCAAGGTAAAAAATGTGATGAAACCTGTAAGAATGGTTCATTAGAAAACGGTAGGGATTTTGGGAGATGGTTTGTTCATATCCTTTATCCATCCACTTTTCAGGGAATCAGGCAAAGCTTTAAGAGAAATAGGAAATGTGGACTAAAATGACTGGATTTCTATGAATAGATAGGAAACTCACTTTTCCAATGGAAGGAATAGCAATAACAATGGCATGAAAACAGTGAAAATTGATATCATCCTTGGGAAATAATGAACAGTTCAGCTTGCCTGTGTTAGTAAATATTGGAAGGCACTAAATGACCTGAAGAGGTTGAAATTTATTTAGCAGGAAAGGGTGAATCATTGGAAATTTTGGAGCATTATCATGCCATGATCAGAGTAGGGAAGGAAGATTTACCTGGCAGTCGTTTTACAAAAGGGGGCCATTTGAAGTCGTAGTGTAATCCCACGTGTGAGAATTTATGGGAGCCTTAACTACTGTGATATAGAGTAGCAAATGAGAAGCAGGGATAAAAATGGCATGGTTGGTGACTTATTTGATATATGTAGGGTGGGGAAAAGTGTTAAGATAAAAACTTAGAGTTAAGAAAGCTACCAAGGTTTTGAGCCTGGTGCACTGAGATGATAATATCAAATAAAATTGTGAAATTAGAAGATACTGGAGCTAAGGAGAAGATGATGAGTTAATTTTGAGTATTTGTTAATTCATTTGCTCATTAGAAAAATCTTTCCTAAGCAGCTTCTAGACAAATAAGTGATTATTTAAATGATTATTTAAAATGTGCCAGGAAAGAAAATGAAGAAATGATACTTTCGGGTCTCTAATTGAGTGCTAAAACCTTTATTGTTTTAAACATTACCATTAGGGCATTTTAGAAACTTTGCTATGTTATGAGATGAGATCTTTCTCTTTTCAGGTTAAGGTGATGTTATATTAAGCAATAGTGATACAACTAGGTAATTCTCTTTTTAACTTTTAATTTTTATATAATTTTAAAGTTGCAGGATAGTACAGAAAGTTCCCAAATAGACTTCACCCAGCTTCTTCTAATGTTTACATGATATGGTTGTCATGGTCCGCATTCCATTTTGGGGTTCCCTGACAATGTGATTGATTTTTTAAAATTTTGCCTATAGTAAAATTCATCATTACATATATTTCTAGGGGTCTTGACAAATACATAAGGTTGTGTATTAGCCATCATTAGTACCATACAAGATGGTTCCATGACACCCCAAATTTGTTTATGTTGCCCCTTTGTGATAAACCCGTCCTCCTTTCTCACCCCCCGACAATGACTGATCTGATTTCTACCCCTCCAGATCGCTTTCTCAAGAATGTGAGGTGAATGGAATGATACAGTATGTAGCCATTTGGTTTGGCTTCTTTTGCTTTGAAAAATGTATTTCAGATTCATCCCTGTTATCCACATGGAATAATAGATCATTCCTTTTTATTTCTGAGTAGTATCCCGTTGTATGGGTATACCACAGTTTGCTTATTCATTCTCCTGTTAAATGACATCTGGGTTGTTTCCAGTTTTGGGAGATTATGAATAAAGCTGCTATAAATATTCACATACAGGTTTTTGTGTGAATATGTTTTCAATTCACTTGGCTAAATACCTAGATTGCTGGTTGTATAGTGCTATACATTTGAATACTATCTACAGTATCATTCTAATAGATGAGTAGTAGTAACTCACTGTGGTTTTACTTTACATTTATCTAACAATTAATCAAATTAAGTATCTTTTAATGTTTATTTGTCCTCTGCATCTATGCTTTGGTTGAGTGTTTGTTCATATCCTTTATCCATTTAAAAAAAATGGGTTGTTGGTTTCCTTATTGTTGAATTTTGAGAATCCTTTGTGTATTCAAGATACAAGTCCTTTATAAGCTATGTGATTTTCAAACATTTTTATCCACTCTGTAGCTTGTTTTTTTCTATGTCTTAGAGTATCTTTTGAAGAAAAAAAAAAGGTTTACATTTTTATAAAGTTCTATTTATTTATTTTATTTTATTTTATGGCTGGTGCTCTTGGTGTTGTGTCTCAAAATAAAATTCTTTGCCAACATCAAGATCATACAAATCTTCTTGTGTTTTCCCCCTAGAAGTTTGAGAAAGTCATTGTTCTCCAAGAAGATATAACAGTGTTAAATGTGTATTCACATAGCAAAGATCTTCAAAATACATGAAAGAAAAACTGATATATCTGAAAAGGGAAATAAATAAACCCACAGTTATACTGGATGATGTTAACACCCTTCTCAGGAACTGAAAAAAGAAGCAGGCAGAAAATAAGGAAGGCTATAGATGATCTGAACAGCACTATCAACCCGTTTGACCCTGATACTCATTTCTTGAACACTCCATCCAACAGCAGCAGAATACACAAATTCAGCAAGACAGACCATATTCTGAGTTATGAAACAAACCTTATAAAAATTAAAAGAATGGAAATAATACAAAGTATGTTCACAGACCTACTGGAATTAAATTAGAAATCAGTAACAGAGTTACTTTAAAGCATCCAAGTATTTAAAACTTTAAACAATACACTTCCAAATAATGCATGGGTTAAAGAGAAAATCTTTAGGGAAATTAGAAAATATGTTTAACTAAAGCAAAGGACAGATGGAACAAATAGAAAGTAGCTCTTGGATACTCCCCTTTACTGTATTATCTTGTGTATGTTTCAACTTGGATGATTTCTATAGATCTAACTGAGTTTAATTATTCTTTATTTGGCTTTGTTGAGTTTACCAATCTGTTTATTGAAGGCATTCCCCAGCATTTATGTTTGATTTTTTTTCTTATATGTTTAATTGCTTTGCTGAAATTACTCATATGATGTTGCATGTTGTTCACCTTTGCCATTAGATCATTAACATATTAATCATAGTTATTTTTAAATTCCCTTTAGATAGTTCTAACATCTGTGTCATATCTGAGTCTGGTTTGCTTTGGATCTTGTTTTGTTTCTTGGGAGTCTTGGGAATTGGCCTTTTTCGTTTGTTTGTTTACCTTTCGTATACCTTGTCATTTTCTGTTGAAAGCCAGATGTGTTATGTATAGTAAAGACTGAGGTAAATAGTATTTATGCTTTTAAATAAACACTTTTTTACTATATTTTAGGCCATTAGTGTGGAAGTTAGTATTAATCTAATCAGAAATTGGGTTCTTTCCAACGCTCTATGTCCCTGAGCTGAGATTGGTGCTTCCTTTTTATTATTATTATTTTTTAATAAGAGATTTTTAAACCTGAATTCTACTGGTTTTCAAAAAATCTTTAAATTTTTAAAATGTGGTGTGAAATTTTGTGCTATTGTGGGCAAAAGGGCCTCTAGCCTTCATAAATTTCTCAAAATGATCCATGATTTAGAAATTATTACAATAATTCCTGCTTTGTGACATTTAAATATATATCCCACCCTCTTCTATAGCATTACCAAATGCTTTCAAAAGCCTTGCTCATAAACTTAAATTGCTACCACAAGTTCTTTGCCAAATTCTAGTCAAAGTAAGAGATGGGGGTGAATTAGCAAATAATTAGGTCTATGGAGGCCCCATCACAAATTTGAGGAAGTGCTACTATACTATGTGTTAACTGCAAAACTAAACTAATCTGCCATCCCTCTGCAATGCAGGAGCCACATGGGTCACTGTTGCTTATCACTTGCTTATTTGAAAAGTTATAGATAAGTGATAACTGACCCTGAGACTCTTAGAAAATAAAGGTACTGGAGTGCCTGGGGCACATGAGACACATCTCTATTTTTATATTGAAAGTCAAGAAAAAATTATTTCCTTTATTAAAACTGATCTTGCACAACTTGTCAAAATTATGTACTATATAGTGTGAGATGGATTCTAGAGTACTTAACTGAAATGTTTGCATTTGTTAATTGTTAACCACTTCGTGTTTTTTTGTTTTGTTTTTTTGTTTTGTTTTGTTTTTGAAGGAGATAGACATTGTTATTTCTCTGTGGGCATTTTTATTTTTTTATTTTTAGAAATAGCTTATTGACAGTTGTATTAAGAAAGCCAGAAAAAGGAAAGATTATTTGACACCAACCCAAGTGAGTTGTTTTATTACTTGCCAGGAAGACATTAGGATCTACTTCTGTTATGGGCTGGATGTGTGTCTCCCAAAATTCACATGTTGAAGTCCTAACTCTAAGGACCTCAGAATGTGACTCCATTTAGAGTTAGGGACTTTAAAGAGATGTGTAAGTTAAAAGGAGGTCATATGAATGGCCCTAATCCAATATGACTGGTATCAAATATAAAAAAGAGATGAGGACACAGACACACACAGAGGAAAGACCATCTGAAGACACCAAGAAGGTGGCCATCTGCAAGCCAAGCTTACACATATTGGAAATTCTTACATTTTTCTATGAACAATGTATCACTCATTCTAAAATTCAACCACTACAAAAACATGATGATGCAGAAAAGGCAGAGAGGCCAAAAGACTTTGAAGATAGACTTTACTGTGTATGCATCCTGGATCTGCCACTGTGTGATTTCTAGGCATATTATTAACTTCAGAATCTAAGTTTTTTCACTTGTAAAATGGGGATAATTATAGGATATTGTGAAACTCAATGAGGTAATGGTTGTCAAGTACTTGATTTATGTGCTTGGCAAATTGTAGGTGCTCAATATTAGCTATCATCATCATCATCATCATCATCATCTTCAGTAAATTGATAAATGATAAAAGAAATGTTAACCTAAAGGAAAAATAGAGGCAAGTATCAGAGATGGCTTTAGCTGTATACTTATCCAGAAAATCAAATTATCTTTTTATATAACCCCAGCATTAAACTTGGTGCATTTAATTTTCATGGCCCAGTAGAGGAAAAGTAAGAAGTAAAGATATAAGACTCAACTGAGGATCTTGAACCAAGTTTTATGGAAACTTCTTTTATTTCCATTCAGAAAGAATAAAACTGTTCAATATCTATGTAGATCTCTTATAATGAAAGTAATCAGAGCTAAATATCCTCAAAACATAATAGAGAAATAAATGTTACACTATTAATGTGTTCTGTATATTACAGGGCAAAGTATATGGTGAGGATAATATATGCCACATCTATAATTAATTCTCTGGGTAGCTGGATAAGAAAATATATAACTAAGATATAACTAAAAATGTGGTTTTTCTTGTAGTCGACCTAAGAGCAAGAGTATGTAATCAGAATACTGTACTTCCTGTTAAACAGCATGCTGTGGACCAGATGCTATGAACAATCTCTAAGGCAGGACATTTAATTACATAGAAAATATTTACAAAAGAAAAGCTCACCCCAGTATCTTCTCTTCTCCACAGAAAAGGACATGATCTAGGGGAACGCACATAGGACATTTAAATTTAAGCCTCATCTACCTCTATGCCTAGGAATGCCCTGCATGGCTGGATGTAAGTATCACCACTGGCGGAAATGGTGATTCAATCTCAGCTCCTCTTCAAGCTATGCACACAGGGCCGTGTTTGAGTCCATTGTGGTGTTTGATGTTATGAAACACAGTCCTCCTAAGGCTTATATGCTTCTTTGTAGAAAAATGATCCAAGAGGGTGACACATTTTATATTTTTGAACTAGGGGTTCTGTCTGGGTCAGTATATTGGGAATTCTAGTATATTTTGCCTGTATTTACTGTCATAGTGCAAAGGACTCATTCTGTGTTTGGTAGATGGCATTACTTAGATGAGAGCTTCCAGACGACTCCTCAGAACTGAACACTCAGAGGTCAAGGAGGCCCAAGATGAACAACTGAATTGAAAATTGGCAGTAAAAATATTGTCAGCCTAGAGAAGGAATTGGATCAATTAAATATGAGAGGGCATTTGTCTTTCGGAACCACAGTAAACCAGTTGCATGAATAGTATATATTCCTAGCTATACAATGTAATAGTTTTTATGTTTGAGATTATAATGTGAAAGTTGCTTTGCTTACTACACTATCCTTAGTTTTTAGAGTATATTTACAGTATTAAAAAAAATGTGGCCAAAGGTACCTCTGTGACAGATGTATCCTAAGGAGACCTTTCACACGTTATACCCTATGTTACCGTGTAGTTGGAAGCTGTGAGGATTAGGCAATTGTGGCATATTGTGTGCAAAGAGGTAAAGGGTACAATCTCTTTCCTTGACGTCAGGTAGAACCTATGAGAAAAGAGATGGGATGCTACTTAGTTGCATTATATAAGGTTCTATTTTAGTAGACTGAAGTGAGACAGATTTCTCCAGATGGCATTAAAAAAGTAAATAGCCATTTTGTAAGCTACTCTTTGAGTGGGCCACGTGTCAGAGGACTGTAGGCAGCTTGTGGGACATGAGAGCAGCGAGGAAGAAGATGAGCCCTCAGTCACACAGCCCCAGGGAATAAATTTTGCCAACAATTTGATTTGAGATTATATATATATATATAATAATTATATATATATATATATATAGTTTGTTTGTTTTTTTACTGATTTCAGAGAGAGGAAGGGAGGGGAAGAGAGGGATAGAAACATCAGTGATGAGAGAATCATAGATGGGCTGCACGCCCCACACTGGAGATCAAGCCCACAACCCAGGCATGTGCCCTGACTGGGAATTGAACCATGACCTCCTGGTTCATAGGTTGCAGCTCAACCACTGAGCCAGGTCAGCTGGGCTCTTTTAAAATAATATTAACTGGTCAACACCTTAATTTTAGCCTTGTGAGACCCTGAGCAGAGGAACCAGCTAGGCTCGTCCCAGACTCCTGACCCTGGAAACTATGTAATAATAAATATGTATTGCTTTAAGCCACTAAGTTCATGGTAATTATTAGGTAGGAATATGTATACTAAATAGTGACAAATAGTGACTGAGATGCTCTAACTGACCTTAATTCAAAGTCACTATTATACATAAATTGCTGTTTAAATAATCAAAGTTTGCAATTTCATCATTTTCTCCTGCCCTCAAAGTTCTAATATTTCTCCCTTATTCATAATATATAAATAAGAAAAATGGATAGGACTTTTATGATATAAAATGACATATAGAGTAAACATGAATCCAGGTATATAGATGATCACACACACACACAGAGGAAATTGTCTCAATGTCTATATTGAATGTTACTTGTGTTTCTTTTTAATTTGCAAAGTGATGGCTTATGGTTGAAAGAAAATATAGCATACAAATTTCAAATATTCTCAAGAAAAGCAAGTTTGTGAACATTCTCAGTGGAACAGGAACTTGGGACCAGATTTTGGAGGACCCTGAATGTCCAGCTGAGGAACCTGAAATGTATCTGAGAGTGAATCGAGAACCGCAGAGTTTCAAGGGGCTTTGCTTGCTAGTATCATGTCAGAATGGATGACAGCGATAGCACAAGTAGAGAGGTCCTTGCCATTCTGTTTCATACACATAGTATGTGCAAGGCCTTGGGCCAAATTCTGGGACTCAAATACACAGTCCCTGACTTCAAGTGACCTAGAATCAAATAAAAAGATGGCTCTATACATTAAACAATAAGTAATGATGTAAGATGTACTCCAAGTACTGAGTTAGCTTCAAGTTAAATAAAAGGTTAGCTGGCAGAAAAAGAATTCAAATACAACATTTGGGAAAGGTGTTTATAGAAGAAACAAAATAAGTTAAATATAGGTAGGAGGGATGAGGAGATTATTCTAGGCTGAGCATCATCCAATCCAAAAGCGGGGCCTTCGATGGTATATACAGGATATGAAGGGTAAATAAGCTTGGCTGAAATTGAGAGCTGATAGAAGAGTAAGGGTCTCATTTCCATGAAGACAGAGATTTGCTAACTCCTCTATGCTCAGTAACAAGAATAGAGTTTGGCATATTATAGGCACTCAATAAATAGTTGGGGAAGGAAGGAAATGGGTGGGGTATATAGAGGAGAGCTTTGGGAGCTTTACTTAAGCAAACAATAGTACCATCGAGGCTCTTCATTTTCAATAACAGAGGCTGTCTCTAGCTGATTATGCTTAAAAAGTATTGTGAGGGTTAGGAACCAGACCTGAATTTAAGATTTCAAAACAGAACAATGTCACAGAGCTGGCCTGATGAGGAAACTCCTGACTCTTTGTGGCCCTATTAAACCTAAAAGCCACTGCATTTGCGCGCACACCCCCCTCCCCCCCCCCCCCCCCCCCCCCCCCCCCGCCCACAAGCCACTTCCACTCCAGGAACATCACTTTGTGATCATTGGGAAACCACCATCACTATTGTTGCCATCACCGAATGTTGGATGATGGCAACAATAGTGATGCCATCATCACTACTAGCTCCAGCAAAAAATGGAAACTTCACACAGAGTTTGTTCACTTCCAAACCGTTACACGAATATATCAGATTGGTGGAGCCCAGGTCACACACCTGCTTTCTAGCTGCAAGGGAGGCTGGATCTTCTAGGTCTGACTCCTATGTCAGGGAAGCAGAACTGATCATGTGGAACTTCTCAAAATATAGGAAGTCTATTCAAAATATGAGGAGCAGTTATGACAGATGTTTGCTATGTAGTAGATTGGAAATTAAAGCTCAAGCTAAATGTCAAATGTGGTAATTCAGGAAGATTAACCTGACATTATCATGCTGGACATACTTGTGTGATCAGATACAGGAACCCAGTTTGGGAGCCCAGTTGGATAATTATGTAGTTATCTCAGACATTGGATAAATCAGGCTTGCTCTAGAGTGATAGCCATGAGAATTTGAAAGGCATGATGAGAAAAGGAAATATTGATGACAGGACAATGTAGGGAGGGAAAAGGAGAGGAAGGAGTCAATAATGACACCATAGGTTTTTAGATTTAGAGAAGGATGATGCTATAAATTGAAATATTTGGAATGGGAAATATTTCATTTGGGCTCTATTGTAAGCATAAGGACAGAGATAATGCTTTTCATCTTTGAATCTCAAGAATATAGTACAGAGGTGGCAGATGGTAGGCATTCCATAAACATCTAATCCCCTAAATGAATGTGTTGAACTGCAGTGTATGAGGAAGCTGGAGATCAGAGGAGGGAACGGCATTGGAAATAATCATTCATATGAATCAATAAAATCTGGAAATCCTGGGGAATCTCTTGGGGGAGAAAAGTAAATGGCCAAAGAATGAATCTTAGGAGATAGTTAAAAACAGGAACATGAAAAGAAGCCAACAAAACAGAGGGAGAACTTAAAGTGGGTGATTTTATATAATCTTTTGTACCTAAGAAAAGATTTTCAGGGACAAGAGTAGATAACAGTTGCTCATGCTGTTTAAATCAGAGAATAAGACTTTAAAAATGTGCTTTGAGGCTCAAGTTATTTTTTAAAATGTTCTTTAATTTAGACACCTACTACTGTAAATGGAAATATGTAAGTTTGGAAAAAAATCTGGTGGTTACACACACACACACACACACACACACACACATACACACACACACACACACACACGAACATGGTAGAACAGGACTTACATTTAATGAGCCTTAAAGTTTTTTTCTCATGTCATCTCCTCATCCATTAACATTAGAACCCCTTTCTTCAATACCCAGATTAAATATTTAGGTAGTTTTCCACAATCATTTCAACAGGATGATTCTGAACCTAGGATTGTGCTTGGCATGTAGAAAAGTACCTTTTTTTAAAAAATTTCAAAAGAATTTGTGACTAAATATGTAAATTTAAGTCTTTGTTTACCAAGTGAGCATCCCTGCTTTTGGTGGCTAGATTAGAGAACACCTATTACACTAGAGATTGTCAATAGAGAATCAGAGAAGATGCTAAATTATTTGATTCAGATGAGAGACCAGGAAAATTTGAAATGCGTAGTCAAAATGGGCTTTCTGTTTTTCACCACCATCCCATCTTTCCCAAATATTCCAGACCAGCTAAAGACTCCCAGCTAAGGAGTAAAAGGAGAAAGAAATTGAGGCAAGAATTTATATTTGGCCTATTTCTGTGATCCCAGAGGGATGTGAAAAAAATCAGTGAGGAGAGGGGAGGGGGCAGTCCAAGGAAATGTGTTGGGATGTGATGGAGAACAACAGAGCAGAGATGCCTGTGAAGTATATTAGAGCAGAGTGAGCACCCGCTGAAAGCCCAGTCCTACATCAGCCTTTCCTGTGCTCATGAGAAAGTGTTCAGGAATTATGAGAGAGAGAGAGAGAGAGAGAGAGAGAGAGAGAGAGAGAGAGAGAGAGAGAGAACACTTGAACAAATATGTGCAGAGGGTGGCCCAGAGCAGAGGAGGCCAAGATGGGGATTGCTTCAGAATGTGGCTACCAGTCAAAGGATTGCTTGTGGGGAAGAGGTCAGGTCTAAGGATCAGACTTGAGAATGAGCCTCCGCATAGGCCAAGGTAGGTCAAGGTTTGAGAAGTAGACTGAGCAGTCTCCCATGGTCTGTGTTCACATATATCATCATAGCATAGCATCAATTCCAGGGGGAAAAGGGTGATGTTGAGGGACACCGAACACACATGAATTTTAAAGCCAAGTTGAGTGAAAAAACACTGAATTTGATTAACCATTTTGGAAGTGACTAGGTTACCTTTTCTGTATCTGACAGAAGAGGGGCTCAATCTCTGGGTAAATAAAGCTAAGACATTTTTTGTAGATATGAGTTTGTTGATTGTATGACTAGGAAATTCACACCTATCAAACACTGATTAGTTCCATCTGCATAGAATTCTCTATACCACCTTTAATCTCTGGTATTTATATGCAATAGTGTCACCAGTTTCCATCTTAATTATTTGTATATTTGCTAGAGGGCATATCACCTATCTGGACAGAATGCAGGTTAATAAGCTTTAAAATGGCCCGGGCAAAATTTTTAAGACAATGGAAGGCAGGGTGGGGTAGGTGGGGGAGATTAACCAATGGATTTATATGCACAACCCATGGACATAAACAATAATGTGGCGAAGGCCTGGGGGTGGGTGAGGGTGGGGAAGAGGGGGTCAATGGGGGCGGGGGTGGGGGAAGGGAACATATATAATACTTCCAACAATAAGGATACATTTTTTTTTAAAAAAAGAAAAAGACAATAGTTAAAAGTCCATTAGAGATGTGTCCTTTTCCGCATCAGGCATCTCTAACAGAGATCCTGCATTGAGATCTAATTCCATTGGAAGAACTTTGGGCTTTCGAACATCTAGTGAAAGTTGGTTTTAAAGGCAACAGGGAATACAATAGACCAAAAGTGGTTAAGGGCTGTGTCAGGTTGTGACAGATAACTGCTGCATAAGGACCAATTAGCAAATACTGTTCAGTTGTGGCCCATGCTTCCTTTATTCCCCCTGGGTAAGAATAGGATTGAGTTTACAACCTTTGGTATAGTTGAGCCCGAAACTAGTGAATCTGTTTAGGTTGATGATCAAATCCAATATCAGACACCGTTATCCTGTCCCAACCCTTTGAAGGCCATGAAACTTTGGCAATGCTCTTCCAGCATCAAACCACTCTCTGCTTTTTTGGGACTCACTCTTCATCTGCCACAGCTAAATTCTGCCACTTGACCCTCCCCTGATTTTTCGGATTCATGGAATTCTGGAGTTGCTGGGAGTACAGGATTTCATGATCATACTAATCGATATGCTGATATAGATTTGAGAAATTGATGAAAACTTTAGTATTTGACTTAAATTATTTTTGGAAAGCCCCTCAAGACAAAATGGACACCCCCAGCCAGCCATCAGATTTCTGACATGCCTTCTGTTCCGTCAAGTCTGCACCCATCATCAGTGAGCCCACAAACTCACGCTTGCTCTTCCTCAACCACTGAAGTCCCTAATGAAATGTGGAGGAAGGTCCTGAGATTTCACTTGTGTAATAAATAAAGAAGAAAGGTCCCCCTAGTCTAGGCTCACTTTGCTAGCATTATTAAGTGATGATCGTCTAAAAAATTGTCTTGGTTGTCAATTACAAATGAAGCTTAGCAAGAGCTTTTGTTTAAAAGTTGTACATTCCAATGTTAATATGGTCCTTCCTGGAAAAGCAGCTGCCTTTTATGGATTTTAAAAAGCAACTGAGTTTTATCAAAGGGTCCTCTTTCATGTTCTTCGATTGCTAAGCTTTATAAGTTAACTGAAAGATAACTAAGCATTAACCCATGTTGCCTTTGTTTTTTATCTTTTTTTTTTTAAATCCCACAAGTCTAGATAAGTACATTAAATGGAGCATAAATCTCTATGTTGTTTTCATTAAGTCACATATTTGGAATATATATCCAAGACTATTTGATCAATTGTAAAATATTAGCTGTTGCACTGAAGATGTGTGACATGGATTTTAACAAGTGAACAAACATTTCAGGGGCACAGGGAAGATTTGGCTGGGCAGCATGGATAAGTTATAACACTTGAATTTAAGAACATTCACAGGGTTTTAACTCCAGAGTATTTTCAGATCCACATTGCAATTTCCTGTACTCAACACGAGCAAATTGGGAAATAATTGAAAGTTTTAGAAGTATTTTTTTAGTTTTCAGTTTTTCCATTTTTATATTCTTGTGATGACTGCCCCTCAAATTAAGTAAAAATTCCCCAAGTTATTATTAACAGCCCTATATTATACTGCCACAACAAACATTCACTTCTAGAGTTATATACTTTACTCCTTTTATGTATCATAAATATAATCTCAACTATTCCCCGTGTCTGGTTTTCCTTTGTCATTTCCTACTTCTGAGCTCTTTCTAATACTATTCCTTCTGCCTACCAATTTCCATCCCTATTTCTCTGCCTATCAAAATCTCATTCATTCATTTATGATGATTAAACCCCTACTGTAAGCTAGACCCACTATGTTTAATATATTTCAATGTATAGTTTAAATGTCGTTTACTCTATGAAACTTTTCATAATTTTACCTCTTCTTTAAAACTCTGCATGACTTTGTTCATTTTAACAGGAGCAATACTTCATTTATATCTCTATTCAGTACATCAAATATGATCTCATGTTATGATTATTTAGATGGTTGCTTGTTTTCCCCTTGTCCCAACTCTAGACAGTCAAATTACTGAGGACAGAGGTTTTGTTTTATTGATCACCATAATGAAGTAGCATCTAGCTCATATGTCTAGCTCTAGGGTCTCAGTAAACATTTGTTCAATTAATGAACTACTCTAGCTATCAAATCAGATATTGAGAGTACCAACCTAATCTGTTTAAAAATTTTCATATTTAAATTGGTTTCCACATTGTCCAGTGCTACTATAAGGTCTAACAACTCACTTTGTGTTCAGCTTTCGTAATTAGTTTTCTTAAGTGATCAGTGATCAGGACATTTTATTTATGTAAAGACATCATGGATGAGAAACATTACTGATGGAGATGCTCATTTACTTTCTGGAAAAGGAAGTTAGGGCCTTTCATTAATTTATCTGGTATATAAGAGTCACACAACTACTAAGGTTAATATCTTTTGATACAACTAAAAATTCTGTTATAATATTTTCAGATTCGGATTTATTTCAAAGAAGCCGCTTTGCAGGAAGCTTACTCTAAGAAGGCAATTCCAACACTGTCCATGATTTGAGTTCCAGGCACTTGGTGTTTAACTCTTGCCTCCCTTCCTTTACAGACCCTATACACACCAAAGGCAACTTATCTAACACAATGTTAGTATAATTATTTTACAGAGAGGACATCCTTAGCCATAGCAGCTCAGACTCTGACTGCCTGGAACTCCAATAACTTGGAATAAGTCACTTAACCCCAAAATGACAGGAAGAATAAATTTTTTAAAAAGAGAGAGAGAGAGTTAGAATTCCAATGGAGGACAATCAACAACATGGTAGAAAAAAAAACAGGAATTGTTAAGCAATTTAATAAATAATTCCTGAGCACCAAATCTATACTCAGGAATGTAGATCAAAATGAATGTTCAAAATTGTCCTATTTCTAAAAGATACAACCTACTTGGTAGAAGGCTTACATTTAGAGAGATTTTAAGTAAGGAGGCTTTCTAAGTCATGAATGAAATATTTGAAACTTGCTGTTCTACAACAACCATTCATTAGTACAAGCTATGAGAATTTCGTGCATAAATTTAGCCAATGAGATATCATCAGTAAATCTCCAACATCGCCTGCATAGTAGAAAGTGGCCTAAGTCTTTCTTGATGTAAGGAATTGTCAGATTTCTTTAGTTTCCCTCTGAGAACAGTCCAGCATTCTCTATCACTGGTGATAGACATGGTCTCTCCAAGCATTAAGCCAGTTCATCTGTTGTCTAGGATCCACACATCTGTCTCTGTTATGGCCATTGGATTGTGCTACTTAATCCTGTCTGAGTGGCTTCCCAGGAGGGGAAAACAATCTCTTTGTTCTAACAGCTCTGAAAAGACAATGTCTTCTTATCGATAGGAGGAAGGACTAGGACCTTTCCGAAGCGAACACTGTCAGTGAGAGACATACAGGCAAAATCTATCTTAGGTGGAGCCCATTTTCTCCCAACTAAAAATGCAATTTCAAGAAATGACTTACAAAGATTACTTATACAATTACTTATAGAATACCTCTTCAGGTTCCTCAGAACAATTTACCATGCAGAGCCTAAAGACTGGGCCTGATGTTTCCGAGGGAGGCAGTTATCATGCATTACCAGAGCTCATAACAGCAAAGAAAATGAGGGACCCATATTACAATCCAGAATCTGCTTCCCTAGATAGCTCCAGCCCCATATGGTTTGTAGATTTTTTAATTCTGTCTCTATTTTAGGGAAGGATTTTGGTTTTTTAATAACATTCCTTAGCTGAAGGGCCTGTTTTAGAATGAAATTAAATAAATACTGGGGAGTGTCACAGCATCTAGAGCTTGAAGTTAGAAAATGTTGGATTAAAAAAAAAAAATATATATATATATATATATATATATATATATATATATATATATATATATCGTTGGCATGCTTCCAAATTTGAGACCAATACAATATAAAAAGAAAAAATATATATATATTTATTGACATGGCAAAATAATCATTTGCAACCTTGTGCCCAGAATAGTGGTTAGTATATGGTAGGTAATCTATAAATATTTGTCCAATGAATATTAACCATACTGGTTTTTTTCCTTCTCCCCTTCCTCTCTAACCATGGCCCTCATTTCTTTCTTTTCTAAGATATAGGTTTACTATTAGCCACAAGGGATAGCTATTAGAATTGAAAGTTAAAAACAATAAAAAAAGGATAACATATTTTTGCTTCTAGGTTCAAATGTGTGATGGTTCATTTTATGTGTTGACTTTTGTCTGGGCCACAGTGCCAAGATATTTGGTTAAACATTCTATTTTGGATGGTTTTGTGAGGGTGTTTATGGATGAGTTTTACATTTAAATCAGCCGACTTAAAGTAAATCAGTAAGGCCCATCTACATTATGCTCTCCACAGTGTAGGTGGGCCTTAATCAGTTGAAGAGTTGAATAGAGCAAAAGACTGACCTCCCCCAAGCAAGAGGGAATGCTTCAGCAGACTGCCTTCAGATTTTTCCTGCAACATTAGCTCTTACTGGTTCCACCACAGACTGCCATTGAACTTGAACTGCAGCTCTGTCCTGAGTCACCAACCTGCCGGCCTCCACTAGTTGATTTTGAATTCGCCAAGGCTTCATGGTCGCATGTGCCAATTTCTCAAAGTAAATCAGGATGTAAGGCATTCCAAAATGTCTTGGCATCCAAGCATGCAAGTTGGAGAAAGGAAATGTCTGCAAAGATTCTAATACCAGTTCACGCCTCCTCAGAAAAGTGTGGTGAGATAGTTATCACATGCAATCGGTTAAAGACTTGGCTGTACCTCTCCAATCGGCAGAACCTCAGATGTGGCTGAAAGCTCAGTTGGTACCCAACATCTGCATGGATGCATGTTAGCAAATTGTCCACCGCCTGGGCCAAAGAACTAAGGTAGTGTCCTTCTCATAGCAGAAGAGTAAAGATAGCACATCAACAGCATCCTGTCAGCATCCTTGACTGTCTCTCAGGAATGGTGCTTGCCTGTTGCCCCGGGATTGTGTTCAGCTCCATAAATGATCTACGCTGAGTGGACAACACCTTTCATTGGTCTCCGATTAGTGTTTAGAAATCTGGACAATAAAGGAGGTAATGCAGATAAGAGAGGGCAGCCCTCTCACACCTGAGCAAATCAGAAAGGGACCAGATGAAGCTACTCCACTGAGTAGAGAAAATGTCAGAACACATCCCTTGTTACAAGGAGTGATTTTCATAAAATTAAAATTTGATGTGATCAAAATTTAGACTCTTGTAACTGCAAATAGCTGAAGTGGTTGATGTTACAGTCTGCTTTTCCTCAAAGGAGCTGCCCCTTAAGAGTAGCTTTGATACTGTTCAATAGACTTGAGCATCAGTTATTACACAATCAAACATTTCCTTTCAGGCGCTCAAACTTTTTAAATATATTTTTCTCTCCTATTAATTTTTCAAGGGTGTCTAGAGATTTTTAAGCTGTTTTCCCATTTTATGAATATTTGCTGCTCCAGAATATTTTTTAAAAATATATTTTTATTGATTTCAGAGAGGAAGAGAGAAGAGAGAGATAGAAACATCAATGATGAGAGCAATGGGAAGAATGGCCCTGCTGAGCTTTCTCTCGAGGCCTAGCACCAGGATTGGTAGTTGCATAGCTGGTACCCCGATATAATAACCCAAGTCTTCTGGAAACAATGGTAAGATTTTGAAGAATCATTTCTATTTGAAGGTGATTTAACCCTTGCTTGCCCTAAAAGATCTTCCTAATGCAGTATAAACCAGTGAGGTCATGCACTTTCAGAGTACATGGGATGAGATATTTCACTAGACACTGTGTCTTACCATGCTCTCTGGTGTATTTATTCTCCAGAAAGCAAACTTGAGTGTCACATTGTGGCGCTTAAGTTTTCAATGCACATCAAAGTTCCATATGGAGAATCTTTACCCAGTGTGATATTTGCTTTGCATCAGTCTGGGGAATTTTCAGTGTTTACATTTCTACTGTTTAACCATTCTAGGGGAAAAATAACTCATTTTCTGTTGATGTGCATTGCTTTAAGCACTGCAACAAGATGATCACAGCCAAACTGTTTTATGATCAGTAACACACCATTTGGGAATCAGTAACCTCCTATTAATAAATTGTATACAACCATCCCCTCTCTGCAGATGCAGTAACCCTTTGGAGTTAATATGCACTCTAGTTCTTTTTGTTTTAACTAAGTTGTACATTAAGAAGATAGGCTAGGTTAGTACTAAAGTGATGAATTATGTGTGTTCATTAGTAATCTGAAATCTGTATGAGTCTCCTGTGTATTTTTCATTAATGCTATGGCTAAAATGTATTCCACAGATAAAAGTCAGAGGACTTGAAAGAAAAGCGAAGGCTGATAACCCTCTTAGAAGAGAACTAGACCATTAGTAAGTGCATGGCTTCTCTGCCTAGTAAATACTCGATTTGCTTTTTGATTGCAATTAATTTATAGGGTGATATTTGGGAAAATTGACATGTAAGATGGGAGTGTATATTGGTAATAATACTATGCATGTACTGTTCAGTTTCATTATAACAGAGTTTCAGACACATCCAATGCTGTTAGAGTTAGGAATCTCCAAGAACGTCTTAAATAAACTCAGACCTTCAGACTTTTCATTAACCAATCACAGAACAGATTTATAGAACTATACTATCACGTTAGTTATCCCTTTGCTAAATATAGACTATCATCTGCCATAAGTAAAACTCTGTGCTTCTTTTTTCCAGTTGAATAAGGGAGTGGTGTGTAGATGGAATGACAGTGCTACACATTTGTGAAAGTGATGACCCTAAGTCCCATGTATACTAAAGCAATATAGTAAAAGGAGAAGAACTGAAATATTAGGAAAAATTTGTGAGTGGTCAGATTTCTAGAGCTAATGAAGACATTTGCTCTTAGAGAATCTTATGAGGTGAGGTTGGATTTGAAATAGGTATAGGACCTGGAAAACAAGAAATGGTTACTTGCTTCATTATTGATAATGAGAATTTAGCCAGCTTAATACTAAATATATACATATGTGTATGTAAATGTTCACATGTGTGTATATGCATGCACATATGGTATAAATATGTAGGTTGGGCTGGAAATAAAAGTGTGTGAATGAAGAAGAAAATCCAGACCAATTGTTTGGTTGGCCTTGAAGGGGAAGAAGATAATGGAAAGAGATGATGAGAGCAGAGGGACTTCTAGAAAGGTGTATATGAAACTGAATGAAGCTGAGTTTGGTAAGTGGCTTCTGTGCCTCACCTTGATGTCCTGACACCTGATGAGTTCCTTGCATTTACAATAAAGGAGCTTTCTGATCTGGAGTCAACTGATTTGCAAATGTACTAGTAACTTCACTTATTAGTAAGAGCAGGTTTTGGATCTTTTATATACATGACCTCCTTCAAACCTTGCCTGAGTCTGACATGACCAATGCTGTTGTTGGTCTCCTGGTCAGACAGAAGAGGGCTCTGAGGCTCAGGTTTAGAGATCTGTCCAAGGATGATGCTGAGTTCATCTTTGTATCCCTCGTGCTCAGAGTGGTGCTTGACACATAGAAGACACTGGAAGAATGCATAGTAAAGGAACAGATGTGTTTTCAGCTCTTAAGTTCTGAAACTATAACCGATTATTTCTGTATTATTTAGATCTGTTTTTGTTGCAAGTAACAAAAATAAACAAAATGTAGAGGTATTATTATACATATATAGAACCTGAGGTCATGAAAGTTGTACAAGTCTTAAAAAATGAAAATTGGAAGGTATTGGTAAAATGAAGCAATATTTCTCTTCTCTCTTCTCTCTTCTCTCTTCTCTCTTCTCTCTTCTCTCTTCTCTCTTCTCTCTTCTCTCTTCTCTCTTCTCTCTTCTCTCTTCTCTCTTCTCTCTTCTCTCTCTCTCTCTCTCCTTCATTTTTTATAACCTCTTCCTTCAGACCAGCTTTCTTTGCTTTTCAGAACTATGGTGGAAAACACAGCTGTCCCACAACTCCTGAGTTCATATGTTACAAGTTTAGTCTCACTTCATCTCATACATCTTAGTTTTCATAAAACTAAAATTTGATGTGATCAAAATTTAGACTCTTGTAACTGCAAATAGCTGAAGTGGTTGATGTTACAGTCTGCTTTTCAATTCCAAGTTCTTAGGAAAGAGCTCTCAATAGGCTCACCTTAGGAAAAATTCCCACCTCTGGAGCAATCAACTGTGGCCAAGAGAGGAGATAATGCCCCACAAACATGGCCACTGGAATATTACCCCTTTAGTACATCACAACCACACTGGGTGGGAGTAGTTCAAGAGAAAGGAAGGAGCATTGGTTTGTAAAACCTACCGACATGCCAGAGGGGCCCATTGTAATTCCTTTGACCAAATCCCATGTTCACGCTACTCTCCTACTTTGCATTGGTGCCACTATGAAGGCCACTTTTTTTGAGATACAGTATTCTTTGTAAATTTCCCTGCTTCATGATTTCAGGTAGGGAGGAAACCCCTTAGTAAGTCTCTGCTTTGGGGTTTTTGCAGAGCAGAAAATAGAAGCTGCTGGGAGTGAACAGTTATTTCTGTCTTTTGTAAAAACCCGACTTCCTTATTGAGATGATGCTGCCTAGCCTGGAGATGGCTGGGATTCAACAGCTTTAAAAGAAACGAAAGTAGAAATAGCAATTGTACTGTCATATTGGTCTAAAAACGACATTTTTTTTTTTAGTCTTCTTGGCAGGTCGGCATTTAAGCTGAGTCAGTCTTAAAGGACAGACCTGAGCTATCCAGGTGGGAGAAGGGGATGCAGAATGTACCACTCAAAGGAACAAGCATTTGAGGCAAGATATTTTTGGGAGCATCTGTATTCTGGAATAGTTGCAGAGTAGACCGTAGGGTGGAGGAGTAGCAGATATGATGGGGAAGGCATACTGGAGAGGGGCAGGATAACTAAATTCTGGATGATTCCTGAGAATGTGAATTGTATTTCCTGGGCAGTGGAAGCCATTGAGGAAGTTGTAGGGTCATATTGGTAGCTTTAAACCTCACTCTGGTGAGAAAAACACTGGAGAAGAACTAGAAACAAAGAAGAAAGAGAAGTTAGAAAATGACAGCAATTATGGATCTAAGATAGAGGTGGAAAATAGGGCTTGAATCAAAGTTGTAGCAGTGGGAATCAAGAAAACAGGAATCAATAAGAGATAATAATGTCAAACCTATTAGTGTTGTTGAGAATGTGAGAAATAGAGACAACTTTTGGCTTTGGTATAGAGTAGTACTATTTGTAGAAATAGGAAACTTGAGGAAGGTCAGGTTTGCACTTGAAGATAATGTAATTATTGTCATTGGATTTAATGAGTTTGGGTGTTTATGGAACAACCAAGTGAATATATCTAATAGCTTGCCCCATATACAGGTCTGGAATTAGGGGGAAACTGTAACTAGTGATGATTAGTTTGGCATAGGGGGCTGAAAAATCACACAGAATTGGGAAGAACTTTACATTTAGATTTTCATATATTCAATCTCCAATTGAAATGTAAATGGAGAAAAATTCAGTTGAAGTATGAATTTCTAGAGCCATCATCAGATCCTTCGCCTTCTATAGTCTATTTTTGTCATAACAAATTTATTTCTTTTATCAGTGGTGTCATAAAGCTTTCATCTTTAAGAACACATTTTCCAAGGGGCAGTTCCAAAGATAGAAAAGTATATTGGATGGATACCATTCTGACCAAATACGGCATTTAAAAAATGTGTTTGCATTACTACATGCAATTTTTTCAGCAGCAGTAGCTTTATAAATTCTTTAATGGAATAAAACACTAATTACTTACTACTCACAAGTTAACTTCATCTTAACAGGTTTTCTGACTTTTATCATGTAGAAATAATGTCCAGTTGCCTAGAAGATCCTTCATGCTGATTGATGTTCCTGAAATTTTTGAAGGTCTATAAAGGTTTTTTACTTCTTGTTATTTTCTTATTTTTTAATTAAAGTGCAATATTTTCTTAGTTTCTGGGGTATAACATAGTGATTCAATATTTATATACTTTATGATATGATCACCACAATATGTCTTGTAGCCATCTGTCACCTTACATACTTATTATGATAATATTGACTATATTCCCTGTGCTGTAAATAATATTCCTATGACCTATTTAGTTTATAATTGGGAGTTTGTACCTCTTATTCTCCTTCATATTTTTTCACCCATTTCCCAGTCTCTCCCCTCTGACAACCACCAGTTTGCTCTTTGTACCCCTGGGTCCATTTCTGTTTTGTTTGTTCATTCGTTTTGCTTTATTAGATTCCACATGTAAATGAAATCATATGGTATTTGTCTTTCTCTTTCTGATTTATTTCACTTAGCATAATACCTTCTGGGTCCATTCATGTTGCCACGAATGGCAAATTTTCATATTTTTTATTGATGAATAATATTCTATTGTATATACATATATATAACATCTTCATCTATTTATTGATGGAGACCAAAGTGTCTGTGTGTGTGTATATGATATTATAACATTGCATATATATATATGACATCTTTATCTATTTAATGATGGACACCAAAGTACCAAGGCCTATAGAATTTAAAGTTATCTAAATCTTTCTTTTTCCTCTAGTCTGTCAGGACACTCCTGTTCCTTTTTGCTAACTCTACCTTCCTGTACTTGCTTAATTGGTTGTTTAAAACCTCACTCTAGGTCTTGCCTGTGGCTAAATTGCCTGGACACCGTTGTGTCTCCCAGACTACTCTTCCTCCCACGGCGGGCAGGTCTTATCACAGGGAGGCCCCTTCATGCTTGAACCACCCTGGTCCATGTAACTGGGTATCACCCATTTAGCAAGGGAAACAGAGAATGACAGGCCTCAAAAGCAGTTGACATGTAGAGAGGCAGAAAAAAAATGTCAATTGTTTAGCCAGATAAGATCTAGAAAAGATCTGAAGAGTAGCTTCAAATCATTGAAGCTCTGTGATGTAGTAAAAGGTTTCAGTTCTATAGATCTTCTGGAGGTAGAACAAAGACCAGTAAGGAGACACAGATTCAAATTTTATATTGAAAGAACTTCCTAATATTTTAGTGAAGCAGAGTGAAAGGTTACGAAAAGTAAAAATGATCAGTCACTGTGAGCAATATACAGAAGATACATGTTTGTCTGAATAGTGATTGAAAACAAGATTTTGGTTCAGAGAGACCTACATTGAAGCCTTTTCCACCACTTCCAGTGTGTGGCCTCCTATGTTCCACTGTCCTCATCTATTTTTTTTAAATATATATATATATATATATATATATATATATATATATATATATATATATATATACTTTTTATTGATTTCAGAGAGGAAGGGAGAGGGAGACAGAGAGAGAGAAAAACATCAATGATGAGAGAGAATTATTGATCGGCTGCCTCCTGCATGTCCCACACTGGGGATCAAGCCCACAACCTGGGCATGTGCCCTGATGGGGAATTGAACCAGGGCTTCCTGGTTCATGGGTCATGGTCACTGAGCCGTGCCAGCAGGGCTTGTCCTCATCTTTTGAAGAGGTGTAATGACAGAACCAACCTGACTCTTGGCCAATCCCGCTGCCTTCATTCTCTCACAGGTGTTCCTGAGGGCACCCCTCAAAAAACTCCTGCATATTAATCTATGTCCCAGAGGCTGTTTCCTGGGGAACCCTATTTAAATAATTAGCGTTTTCATCTTCCTCAACTGATTCTATAAAATTGTCAGCACCTTAAGGGCACAGATTCAGTCTGACTTGTATTTATATTCCAGAAGTAAGGGTTGTCCAATAAATGTTATCTTTGTGAGGGTTTTGAAGTGAATCTTAGCAAATCACCTATCTTTCCTCCAACTAGGCAATGGGTAATACATTTCCATAAAGTGTTTCTGACTCTTTTTCCTTATTTTCACCACAATGCTATTCAGCAAAACATCGTGGTCAGAAACATGATTTACAAATCAAGGGTCCTTCTTGCAACAAAATGCCACTCTTTCTTATTTTGCATATTTTTCAATTAATTACTAGGTTTTAAGCAAAATTAAGCAATTATCATAGTTCACATTAATCTTGTGTTGGCAGCACAGCTTAGTAATTGAAAACAAGATTTTGGTGTCAGACCTGAGTTGAAGCCTAACTCCACCACCTCCTCAGTGTGTGGCCTCCGTTTCATTGTCCACGTCTTCTGAAGACGGATAACGATAGTCCCCACCTCACTGGTCTGTGGGGAGAATTAAAGGACAAAACATGTGCAAAACGCCAGACATATGGCAAACACTCAAAACAATTAGCTATTGTCTGTGATGTTATTTTATTAATATTTCTAGTTCCCTTTATTATTCATTCTCTGTAAATTTGTTTTCATACAGATCAAAATGCTTCCTAATTTCCCTTGTAATTTCTTCTTTGACCTATGGGTTATTTAAAAATCTGTTGTTTAACTCCCAAATATCTGTGGATTTCCAAATTTCCTTCTGTTGCCGATTTCTCATTTAACTCCACCGTGGTCAGAGACTATACCTTGTTAAAAATAAAAGGATTTAAATCCTTTTAAATTTATTAAGACTTGGTATGGCCTACGTCATTCTCTATACACTTAATATAGATATTTGAGATTTAAATATTGGCCCGAATCTACTTTTCTGGGTTATTTGCTTGAAAATGGATTTGTAGTCTTTCTCATATTATTGCATTTCCTCTACCAGGTTTTTGACCTGCATAATAGAAGTTTCCAAGTGTAATCAGTGCATTTCTCTCCTTCCCCCTTTCTTATCAGACCCATCTGGGTCAGCTCAGCTGGCCTGCTGTCAGTCATCCTTTCCTGCCTTCAGAAGATAGGGCACAGGATCCACTGCTTGGAGCTCATTGTTCTCACAGGATAAGCCATGGTCTGAGAACAAATTCTGAACTTCAGCACCGTCCCATGTCCAGCTGGACCTCTTTCTTTCCTTCCAAAGCCATGGCCTTATGCGATGATTACAGACGAACACACCACCTGTGCCCTAAGTCACTGCTTTTCTATCTGGGCTGCAAATGTCACCAAAAAAGAGAGAGAACAGAGGCTTTTCCACAACGTGTGGGCCCTGCACGATGCAGCAGAAGCTAGTCATGGTTCTTGAAAAGCTGTGTTAAGAATTAGGGACTAATTTGGCTTAGATGTAATTGTGTGACTGGTTTCATTTTATATGTGGTAAAGTCCAAATTTCTACATGGTTTCACTAAGACATAAAGTAATTATTATTTAAAAATATAGACCAGATGAAAAAGAGTATTGAGTACATGGATATTATTATTTTTAAAATATATTTTTATTGATTTCAGAGAGGAAGGGAGAGGGAGAGATAGAAACATCAATGATGAGAGAGAATCACTGATCGGCTGCCTTCTGCACATCCCCCACTGGGGATGGAGCCCAAATCCCAGGAATCGAACCGTGACCTCATGGTTCATAGGTCAATGCTCAAGCACTGAGCCATGCTGGCCAGGGGAGTACGTGATTATTTAATGCTAGTAAAAACCAGTTTCCAAATATTTACAAGGGAAGATAGTCTGATATGTATGTTTTTTTATAGAGATAGTCTGTTATATATGTTTTTTTCATGTATTGACTTTTTGCTTTTAAATATGGAGCCAATAAAAATAAGTATAGTGACAAAGAATCAAACCCAAAAAATAAGTAAATAAAGGAGACATAATAGGATATTGCTTAAGATTAACAGCTTTGAATCTGCACAGATCTGCGTGACTTTACTTCTCTGACCTTTAATTTACCTCATCTATAAAATATAGGTCATAATTGTATCTGCTCACTATCCAGGATTTTTGTTGCAAACTTAGGCAAAAAAGTATAGATTGGAAGGAGAGTTCACAGAATTAATTAGAAGTCTGAAAGATTGAGCTCAGAAATCTGACTGGAGTCATGTTAAACAGGAGGGGTAAACACAACCACGTGGGAATGGTCTGGCTAGGGTGCCCCTTCCAGTGAGCTCTAAGGTGTGTTGGCTTTGATCACATGCTACAAGCCCGGAGTTCCAGGCGGGAGCATCCAGTTGGCTGAGCCTTGGTAACGGGGTCATGCCTAGATGTGTCAAAGAAGGTGTTTGATCTTTTCAACTCATAAAATACCCTCATGCATAGATAAGGAGCAGCCAAAGAATAGACACATGTCCTTTACACAGACCACATAGAATAGTTGTGGGCATTCGTAATACAACTTATGCAAAGTGCTTACCAGAACCTGGGACATGGTAGGCATTGGTTGTGATCATTCTCTCACTCTTTTTTCCCCTCTGAGAAGCAGAAACATTAGGATGGATACATAATAAGGTTCTGTACACCCAATAACTGGAAAGAAAACTTAACAAATACTTACAAAACCCCAAAGCAACTGTATTTTGTGTGTTTTTTTTTTAATTTCTAAGCATATCAACCCTTAGTGTGGTTGTTACACTGAGAATATATTTCCTTAAAACTTTTAGTAGTGTAAAAATTAGATCATCCAAGGAAAATCAAAGTGTTTGATTTTTTTTTAAGAAGGTAAAGAAAAAATTTTGTTCCCTTATTAATCTGTTTGGTAGACTTAAACTAGACCTTAGTGCTCAAGAACAGGATTAATAGAAACATCTGGAATAGAAGCTCTGTGTTCAGATAGTGATTTTTGTCACATTTTTGTTAAAAGGTGAGTTGCTTGGGACACATTGTCTACAAATTACAGTGCTGCTTGGGGCAAGGTTAAGTTCTTCAAGATTTGAAATGCCATCCTAACAAAAATTTGTATAAAGATATACACTGAGTGGCCAGATTATTATGATCTCTGAACGCATAATAATCTGGCCACTCAGTGTATATCCTATATAATAAAAGGCTAATATGCAAATTGTCCCCTCGACCAGGAGTTTGACCAGCAGGCAGGCCGGCCAACCATCCATGTCCCCTGCCCCTGGCCAGGCTGGCTGGACCCCACCCATGCACAAATTCATGCACCGGGCCTCTAATATATATAAATAAATACACACACACACACACACACACACACACACACACACACACACTGAGTGGCCATATTATTATGCATTCAGAGGTCTTAATAATCTGGTCACTCAGTGTATACATATCATAACATGGTTTACAATTATAAAAATAAAAAGAAACTAAATAACCATCAATAAAATATTACATTCCACTCCTACCATGGAATACAATGCAACCATAGCATCATTTTGGCTGTATTTCCAAAAGTATTGCTCTTGCTAAGATTACCAATGTCTGCCATGTTGATAAGCCCAACATATAGGTTTATTACCTATTGACCTACTGTGGAAGGTCAGTTCCCTGGGAAACAGACTCTAAAATAAATATTTGCATGGAGGGAGATTAGTAGGGAACACTCTCAGGATCAACAACAGTACAGGAGTGAAGGCAGAAAGCAGAGCTGGGCTGCAGTGTAGTTATAATAAAGGCTGTAGCCTATGCTAAAGGAGAGCTCTGGATTTTTGATATATTTTCTCTGGCAAGGGAAACAAAAGCAAAAACAAACAAATGGTACTACATAAAATTAAAAATTGTTTGCACAGCAAAGGAAACCATGAACAAAATGAAAAACCAAACCACTAAATGGGAGAACATTTTTGCCAATGATACATCTGATAAGGGGTTAATATCCAAAGTTTATAAAGAACTCATACAACTCAACACCAAAACAACAACAACAAGCAATCCAATTAGAAAATGGGCAAAGGACCTAAACAGACACTTCTCCAAAGAGGACATTCAGATGGCCAATAGACATAGGAAAATATGCTCATCCTAGTCATCAGAGAAATACAAATTGAAACCACATGAAATACCACCTCACACATGTCAGAATGACTATCATCAATAAATCAACAAACAACAATGTTGGTGAGGATGTGGAGAAAGGGAATCCTTGTGCACTGTTGGTGGGAATTCAGACTGGTGCAGCCAGTGTGGAAAATGTATGGAGGTTCCCCAAAAAGTTAAAAATGAAACTGCCCTATGAACCAGCAATTCCATTTTTGGGTATATATCTGACGGAACCCAAAACACTACTTTGAAAGAATAAATGCACCCCTGTGTTCATTGAAGTGTTATTTTCAATAGCCAAGATTTGGAAGCAATCTGAGTGCCCATCAATAAACCAGTGGATAGCCCTAACCGGTTTGGCTCAGTGGATAGAGCGTCAGCCTGCTGACTGAAGGGTCCCGGGTTTTAATCCAGTCAAGGGCATGTACCTTGGTTGTGGGCACATTCCCCAGTAGGGGGTGTGCAGGAGGCAGCTGATCAATGTTTCCCTCTCATCGATGTTTCTAACTCTCTATTCCTCTCCCTCCCTCTCTGTAAAAATATCCATTTATACACACACACACACACACACACACACACACACACACACACACACCAGTAGATAAAAAAGGTGTGCTACATATATACAATTGAATATTACTTGGTCATTAAATGAATGAAATCATTTGCAACAGCATGGACCAACCTAGAGGGTATTATGCTAAATGAGGTAAGTCAGTCAGAGAAAAACAAATACCTCATAATTTTACTTACATGTGGAATTTAAAGAACAATATAAGTGAACAAACAAAACAGAAACAGACTCATTGATTCCGAAGACAGACTGACAGTTGCTGAGGGTGGGTGTGGACTGGGTGAAAAAGCTGAAGGGATTGAGAAGTAGGAGGAGAGGCTGGGCAGAGGCTAGTGTGACCAGAGTCGAGAAGGTGGGAATACATTTCCAGAATGCCTCTTAGTGCAAATAAATGAATGGTGCTTCCGAGGGGTTGCCCAGAGAAAATCATCCCCACTCCAGTGCAGATTGGCAGTTACAAAATAGTCATGGGGATGTAACGTATAGCATGGAAAATATAATCAATAGTATCATAATCACTGTGTATGGTGCCAGTTGGGTACTGGAAATATCAGGGGAACACTTTGTAAAGTATGTGATTGTCCAACCACTATGCGGAACACCTGGAACTAATGCAAAATAAAATTGAATGTACACTGTGATTTAAAAAGTATAAAATGTTAAAAAAAAAAAAAAAAGCTTTGGAGCTCAGATGGCCATTCAGAGTGGTCCTGAATGGGGGTGAGTGGGCCTTCCTTTCCCCTGTTCACCAGTCATCAGATCCTGGCTACCCTGAAAAGTGGGTATGACCTTAGCAAAGTGGTTCTCTTTAGTTGAGGGCAACTCTCACCGAGGGGTCAACTGAAAACTCTTCGTCGCCAGAAGCTGGTTCCATCCTGGAACGGGAATCTGGTGACACACCTGCCATCTACTATCCCTGCCTTGCTTCTCACCATCATTTGATACGATTGGCACGCCTTCTTTTAAAAACTCTTCTCTTGGCTTCTGGATTGCGAGACTCTCCCCCTTCCCCCATACCCCGCTGCCTCGCCCCCACCACCGTGGGTCTTGACCTGAATTTCACAGAGATTTCCCTGGACTTTTATTACTTCTCACTCTACTCAACAGAAGATAATTTTTTTCTCATGTTTTTAGATATTATTTGATGGCTTCCAAATTTACAATCATAACTCATGCCTCTCAATTACCTCCGGGATTTTTCCTAACCAATTAGTCTTTCCTTCCTCTTGGATATCTCACAGGCATCTCAAACAGAACATTTTTAAAGCAAAACTCATTATTTTTAGGATTGATCCTCATCAGTGTTCTCCATCTCAGTTGCTCAGGCTAGAATCCAGGGAGTCACGCTTAACATCTTCCTCTGCATTATACCCTCATTCAAGAATTACTCAGTTCTAAGAAATGTGACCAACATAATACATATCACATCCATTCTATTTTTTTAAAAATTTCTATTGCTATCACTGAATTTTGTCTGAACTTCTGCATTAGCCTCCTAATTGGCCTCCCAGTATTCATTTTTGCTTCTCTCAAAAATCATTCTTCATACAGCAGCCAGCATGGTCATTTAAGAATGCAGATATTACGGTGTTACTCACCAGTTTTAAAACCCTCCAATAACTACCAGGTGCACTTAGGATCAATTCTAAAATTATTACCATGACCTAAAAGGCCTTTTTGAGGAAGCACTGGGCTTTTGTGTATTTCTCAAATGTGTTTTTCATATGCTGTTCCGACCACCTAGAATAAACCACCCCTGGACTTCTTTATGCCCTGACAATTGTTCTTTAAATTTCAAGACAGAATCAATATATCACTTTTTTCAGGGAAACCTGTTCTAACTCCCCTGGCTAGGTTAGCTTCCCCTGTTAAATGCATTTTCTGCATTCCTTCCTTCTCTTTCAGATGCCTTATCAGAATTTTAAATATAATTTAAGCTTTATTCCCTCTCTCCCACATTAAATTCATGAGAACTAAGACTATGATTTTTGATCTATCACTAGACTGTCAGTGCCTAGAAAGTACCTCAAACATAGCAGTCTATCAGTAAGTTTTTGTTAAACATTTAAATGCACACACACCCTTATACATTACACATACATGCACGTATGGTCTTAGTCTATAACAAAAATAAGATAGATTGGGTGGCTTAAACAACAAACGTTTATGTTTTTGGAGGCTGGAAAGAGTAAGATCGAGATGCCGGCAGATTTGGTGTCTGGTGAGGGCCTGTTTCCCGGTTTATAGATGGTCGTCTTGCTGTGACCTCACGTGGCAGAAAGAACCAGAGAGTTGTTGGGGACTTCTTTACAAGGACCCCAACCCAATTCACGAGGGCTCCACCCTCGTGAACTAATCGTCTCCCAAGACCCCACCTCCTAATACCATAACTTTGGGAGTTAGGATTTCAACACATGAACTTTGGGTAAGGTGACCAGACGTCCCGCTTTTGGCGGGACAGTCCCGATTTTTAACAATTTGTCCCGCAGCGTTTTAAAAAAGTTCCGATTTTTGGAAAGAATGCAGGACAAGCTAGGGAACGGCGGGAGAACGGGAAGGGAATATACGGTTTTCGGCGGCCATGTGGCTATTTAGCCAGGATAAATAATGCACTAAAAATTGTGGAATACGCGCTGTCCTTACCAGGAACTAATGCTGCAACTGAACGCGTTTTTTCTACGGTAAATAAAGTGTGGACATCAGAAAAGTCACAATTAAGTGTTGAGACTTTGAAAGCCATTTTATGTGTGAAATATAATTTAACAAATTCTTGTGAAAAATTTCATGACCTTTTAAACAACGATAGCAATCTACTAAAAAAAATTCACTCAAATGAGAAATATGCCAAAGAATAAAATAATACTATACATAATTTTATTTATTACATTTGTAAATTGTACTTATGTTGAAATTAAAAAATATATATTACAATACTATTTTTGTGTTCTATGAAAATTTTTGTTGCTCCATATAGACCAAATTTTTAATCAAGAACCCCCCCTCCGGTCAATGGTGTCCCGCTTTAACCAATGTTAAAATCTGGTCACCTTAACTTTGGGGGGACACCTTAACTTCAGTCTACTACATATACATACATATAAAATAGAAAACAAGTGTGGACGATATGACAGGAAATCCCTGATTTCTATATATAAATCCTAGAACTGTTAGGAAACTGAATGGGTAAAAGTTGAATAGCAAGTTACGAGGGCCGGGGGACCTTGTCTGAAGAGCTAAGGCACCTAATTATGTCAGCTCCAGCAGTCCTGGCCGCCCTCCAGGCCCAGCAAGCCCCATGGCAGTGGAGGGTACCCCTGAGCAATATGTGACATGGTGCAGGTTGTAAGCACCATGAATATCTACAGCTACTGTTTGTGGGATTTTAATGCAGCCCTTTGGGAACTGATGATGTTCAGTTTGAATATACATTAAAGTCACAATGATCTGATTATACAAGAATTTTTGTAATGAAGAGGAATCACGACTTTCAAGCATCTTGAGATTTCTTTCATGAATAAGACACATTCTTTGCTGAAGAGGAGGCTGCCTGAATTGTTTCAGCTTTTTTTGAGGCGCTTGTCTCTGAAAAGCCTGATATCTTCCTGGTCTAGGCAGTTGCCTTGTGGGAGAGGCCAGGTAGGTCTGTGAATTCATCAAATGCCAGAAGCGGCCTTTAGAGCAACATTTCACACATAATTGATTATGGACTTGCATGTGGCCTTGTGTGGGAAAGTCAAATCAGGTCTTACTGAATTAGGATGCTACCTGTTTGATTTCTTTTGCATGAATGTCATGGTGAGCTTTGTATCAGGATAGGTTACCCTTCCCTATGCAGTCCTTGGACTGAGGTTCTCAGACTCAATGTGGTACATGGAAAGGCTATAATCATGAGGCAACAGACTGACTAATTTATGACTTGGTTAATAAGGGTCTATGGCCATTTAGTTTAAGGAGCCTTACAGAAATGTGTGGCCTATGCATTCACTAGCCCACACACTGCCGGTTTGTATTTCACTAGCTAATTAAATTTCTCCTGCTTCCACCCTCCTGAATATGATGTAATCTTGCTTATAAAATGGATCCATCCTACTGAGGTAGGCCTTGGTAAGTTTCTTTTAGCATGCTTGACTAATTTTTGCATGTTTGTGTTAATTTCTTTTTAGGTTTTAGGAGAGACCCAATTTAGGTATGATATTCCAAGTCTACTTGTTTTCTGATGTTTCTGAGAACCAATACATTTGAATAATAATTCAGAATGATTTTGCAAGCTTCCCAGAATCCTGGGGACTGCACGTATGTAGCTGTTCAGTTGTGCTTATTGTTCGAGTAAGTGATAGAACAAAGAGAATTGTATGCAATGTGTGATGGTTAATTTTAGGTGTCAGCTTGGCTAGGCCAGACTACCCAGCTATTTGGTGGACAAGTAGTCTAGGAGCAGCTGTAAAAGTATTTTTTAAGAAGAAATTAACATTAAAATCAGTAGGCTTTGAGTAAAGCAGTTTATTCTAAATAATGTGAGCAGGCCTCCGGCCTGGGAAAAAGACTAAGGTCCCCAGAGTAAGGGGGAATTCTACCTCTAGACCACCTTCCATTTGAGCTGCAACAGCAACTCTCCCCTGGTCTCCAGCCTGTCACCCTGCCCTGCAGACCTCAGGCTTGCCACCCCTCACAACTGCAGGAGCCAATTCCTTAAAACAAATCTCTCTATATATATTTAGACGTCCTATTGGTTCTGTTTCTCTGGAGAACCCTGACTTATTAATAGGCCATGTTATCCCCACTTTGTGATCTAGAACTTGAGTATGTGAATTCCTGATATAAGTCAGAGTTTTGGACGCTCTTTCATTTCACTTGTTCTCAATATGGATTTTACTAAATTGTGTTCCAAAGTCTGATTTTTTTTTCCTCCCTGATGTTGATACTAACACATCAACTTTATTAGTGGAATTTGGTAAAGCAAGTGAATTAAATGAAGAAAGTGTGATTAAATCTTACTTTCCAGAATACAAAATATTCTCCTAATTTGAAAACTTAAATGAAAATTTTAAAAACTTCAGGCTCCAGGCTAAATGTTGACAGTCACCCTATGACCAAGTGTAGCTAGAGAGAGTGATGGTCTATTTTATACTAAGACCGAATCTGCCGTGGCCAACACTGGGCCGCTAACAGGAGACCTTCCTTGTAAACTGGGCAAGAAATCTGAAGTAATGAACTGTGCTCCCAGTGTGGGTACCATAAACTTAGTAATGGATAACACCCTTTGAACGTCTGGACAAGAAAGATGTCTCACTCCAGGAGGGATGTTTTTCTTTCTGTAACCAAACTGTGCTGAGCTGATATTTGAGGCCTGACTTCACACTCCTCAGAACTCTTCTTTGATCCCATCCAGTTCAGTCAAATTGACTCTGATGTGTTTGCAGATTGGAATGGGGGTTAGAAAAATGTGGGAGTGGGGCTGTGGACCCATATGTTTCTCTTCAGCTGGGAATTTGCCAATATTTTTCTTCTAAGGAATTAAGATTCCCGTTCCAGTTTTGATGGATCGATGGTAAGAAGAGATTTCTATATAGCTTTTGGCTCTGCATGGGTTGGGGAGAGTCCGAAAGAAGAGCCGCAAAGGTATGGTATGGTTTGACAAGTGAAATATTGTGAAATATAGAGGGCGAGATGAAAGAAACGTCAGCCCCGAGGAAATAACATAGGAACACTTGACAAATGGTCTTCAAGTATGGAAGAAGTGGGTGGAACCTTCTCCAGACATCCAAAGGATAACAATGAGGAAAGCTCCAACCTGAAGCTGATGATGTTAATGCTGAACCCACAAAGAACATTTTTATCAGTAAAGTTTATTGAAAGAAATTATCAAAAGGAGTCATGAAGTGTTTTCCAGGGTCTTGATAATCAGGCAATTATCTGTCTTTCTTCTTATTTAAATGTTTTAGGTGCTTTACATTAAAGAAAGGGTAATCTGCTTTACCTTTTATTATATGAGCTTTTGTTGGTTGTGGAGATTATATTATTCAGCAAGCAATTACTCCTTCTCCACTATCTACCCTTCACACCTCCATGGGAAGAGTATATTTCGCCCCCACATTGATATTAGTTTTGGCTCTTGACTTGCTTTGGACAATTAAATGTGGATAAAAGTAAAGTATGAAAGTTATAAGTGTAGACCTTAAAAGACATCACGTGTCTTCACTTGAAAACATGATCCAGGTAGCTGTGTCCGTCTAGACTGGACCCAAATTGAGGCAAGTGCTACAGACAGAATTGACTCACAGCCTGAAGAAGAGGGGTCCTAGCTTCCTGTAGACTCATGCATGAGAAATAAAGGCTTGTTGCTGTATGTTGCTTTAATTTTATATGAGTTCAGTAAGTCTTATTCACTCAATAATTATTTGTCATTTACTATGTGCCAAGCTCTGTGCTAGATCAAGGAGATGCAAAAGACCTAGACTTCCAAGAGCTTCTAGTCTAGTGGAGGAGACAGATATGTACACCACGAGCCAGGTTTATGCAAGGCACCATCAGTCTTGTGATAAATGCAATACAGGGGAAAAGTATAGCATCATCTGGGCTGAAGAGATCATGCCCATCTTGGAGGAGGTGAGAGTATATCAGGAGTGACTTCATAAAGAGGATTGCTGAATACACTAATTGGAGATATTGCTTGTATAAGCTGCAGTGGTCTATGCCTCCATGTGTGTACACATGTGAGATTCTTGCCTCCCACATTGGGGATAGGTAGTTGGGGTTATGCCTTAAGTAACTGTATAGCATAGCTTGGGAGTAATATGTAAATATGCACAGCATAAGATAATTTTCAAAACAGCTTCAAAATGTCATAAAATGCCCATTTACCAACGTCGTCTACATTCCTACAAATATAAAAACCATATTAAATAAACTGGGATTTATAGTTCTCAAATAATGATAAAAATGCAATTCTTAGAATATATATATATATATGGATGAAAAGTAAAATTGCTCATCAAGGACTAGTGCAATTGGAGGAATAATAAAAGAAATTATATTTCTATCTACAAGTAAATAAAATATCAGGAGAACAAGCTTTGGGATGAAAATTCAATTTCTGACATCTTAACTAGGTGGTTTAGCTTTCAGTTTAGCTTTAAATTAAAGAAAGAAATCAAGGTTTTAAGGGTATTATTGATTTGCTCACTTCAAATACAAAGTCACATTCTCTCAAGTTAAGAGCACAGACTGTGGAGTCAAGCTGCCTGGGTTTGAATCCCGTGTTCAATTTTCACCAGAAGTGTGACCTCAGTCATTTCTAACATCTCTGAGCTTCAGTAACTCTTTCTGCAAAACAGAGATAATAATAATAATAATAATAATAATAATAATGCTCCATTAGTTGTTGGAAGAGTGCATGTAGATGTAGAGTGATTGGCACTGTGCCTAAAATGTGGAAAGATCTCAAAAAATGTTAACTGCTGTTATTATTATTATTATTATTATTATTATTATTATTATTATTATTACTAGAGGCCCAGTGCATGAAATTTGTGCATGGGAGAGGGGGGGGGGGTGTCCCTCAGCCCAGCCAATACCCTCTTGCAATCTGGGACCCCTCAGGGGATGTCCAACTGCCAGTTTAGGACCAATCTCCCAGGGATACCTGTGGGATCGGGCCTAAACTGGCAGGGCAATTGGACATCCCTCTCTCAATCCGGGACCACTGGCTCCTAACCGCTGGCCTGCCTGTCTGCCTGATTGCCCCTAACCACCTCTGCCTGCCTGCCTGATCACCCCTAACCACTCTGCCTGCCTGCCTGATCACTCCTAACTGCTTGCCTGCCTGCCTGATCACCCCTAACCACTCTGCCTCAGCCCCTGCTGCCGCGGCTTCATCCAGAAGGACATCCAGAATGACGTCCGGAAGATCATTTGGCTGTCCGGTCTAATTAGCATATTACACTTTAATTATTATAGATAGCTAAACCTCCCCTATCAGAAGAAGCTCAATATTTAAATATGGTAGTATTAATTATTTATGAAGCGTTTGTGAGTGTGAAAATATGAGTCTAAGACCCTGCAATCTTAAAATATATATTTAAATTTTGGATTACCTTGGCTTCAAGTGGATGGCCACAAAGTTTGAGCTCACCTGAATTTTCTAGACTTCAGAAAGTAACATTAGAAGACATTCTTGGGACAAAAGAGGGCACAGAGAAGCACATTCTCTGCCTTTAACCTCTGAGTCACAGTTGATATAAAACATAAATCACACAAACCATCTTGGACATGCACAATAGCTCAAGTCTCTCCTCCTCAATTATTTTCTTTTCAACGAAATCTGTAAGAAGTATTTGGGTAAATAACCTTCCTCCTTTGTTTGTTACTTTCCACATGTCAAAACTAGAGGATAGCCAAACTATGGTTTTTCCACATTACTCATTTTAAACCAGGCAGGCTCAGAAAAGTTGGGGAATGACTTTCAGAGAAACATTTTTAATTGTTTTTAATTTATCTAAAAACAGGCTAAAAAAGTTTAATTAACAGGCTCCAAGTAATAGTTATACCATTTCTCCCCTGCTATCAGCTTTCACTTTTATTTACGATGGTGTCCCCTGCGCCTCCTTTACGCCAAAGTCCACTATCACTAATATTTCTCTGATATGTGAATACCCCTCAATGTAAAGTTAGCACTTGCAATCAATGCAAATTAATGACTTTAAATTTTTTTTTTTTTTTCCAATCAGAAAAAAGCAGCTTTGTAGTTGAAAATCCCATGCTGGCCCTGGAGTGGGAGTTTTTCCAGCCTCTGCTTAAATCCAAAAAAATACTGCAATCTTCTGGCACAGGCCCACTGTAATGCTTTAAAAACAATTTAGCAACTGTCATTGCTGTAATTACAGTAACTAATTACCATCCTTAGCAAACAAATAGCTTAACATAATACGCAAGCCGAATCAATTTTGAAGAAATGCAAATTCCAAAAGCGAAAAAGGGCATTTTGGCAAACCTGAAAGAGAAGCAGGAAAATAATACACTTTGTTTTATCTGCACATAATTCCCAGGGAATATCATATCATAAATATTTGCATTCAGTTCTTATCAGGACATTTGCATTTGCTTCTTATCAGTGCGCAGACCGGACTCTGACAGATAGAGAGAGGAGCGCCCCAACCAGGCACATATTTCTAATGAATCACGTCTCGGGGCCCGGAGAATATTTTGGCTGGAACTTTATCACCCAGATGAAGAGGTCATTTACTCTCCGAGTTGGTTCATCTTGGAATTGTCTTGAGATTTTGATGTGATTCACCCGACACGGCATTTATTTATTTATTTATTTTTTATTTTTTATTTTTTTTACACAAACACTGGAGGCAGTTTGTTACCGGAATCTTGCTTCCAAAGGCAGCTGTTCAAAGGCCGCTCCCCCCTCCAGCCGCCCCCTGCACCCCCGTCCCCCTTGTCTGCCACCCCGTTTCCACCCACTCCCCAACTTCTGCAGACATGAAATCGGATGTAAATAACACCGATTCCAATGATTTCAAACTCCGGAGCAGGCACGGCCATCTTTATTTTATAGGAATCAATAAAGGGAATAAAAAACAAGGCATCGGATAAATCAAGCCCACTCGACCGTCATTGTCTCGAAATTTAGTGCCAAATCCCGTGGCCGGTCCCGGGGGCACCGTTGATGAGCAGTGGCTTTCTGAGTGAGGGGTGGCCACGAAGCCACCTCGCTAATGAGACCATCAGATTCCTCCAGCGGCTTATCCAGAGAAATCCATTTCTCATCTTATTATAGGTAGCAGTGCATCTTCCCCGTGAGCACACGGGAGGTCAATCAGCGAGCGGATAGCAGCTTCTCTTCCTACGTGAATGATAATTTCTTAACCCCTGAATTATCACCGGACCCGGCACCCAGCGCTCACTGGCTTGCTGCACCTGCTCAGCAAGCACTCCAGCAGTCTATGTGGTTTTAGAAAGAGAAGCAGGGAATATTACTCATGTTGATTGGACCCTGCCTGTTTGGTCTTGGCCGTTTAATTAAACCAGATTTGTATTTCAGTGCTTTGGTAACGCGAGGCTCAAACAGATAGAGGGGGTCTCAGATCCATATTGTAAAGGCTGGCTAGGCGGGTATACAAGAATCAGGGCTGCGCAGGCAGGGTTCGACAGGAGGGCTTTTATTCCACAACTCCCCCCTGAAATGGTTATCATCGACTTGATATTATTGCACCAATTCTGAGGTTAAACTTCAAAGCAAAACACTGGATGGGGGTCAATTTAAGTACTAGGATTTCCATTTCCAATTATAAATTTAAATATAGCTATAATGGAGAAATCTGTCATTTATAATGGTAGCCAAAATGTATTTAATTGTACTTCATAGCGATTTTTTTTTTCCATGAATATGGTCACATAAACTTAATTTCACCTTTTGCGCAAGTAGGATTTCGTTTTTGGTTTATTTGTTTAACACAAAAGAGAACTTCTGGTTTATTATTATTCAGATGATTGACACATCTTTATTTGGATCCAGAAAATGTGATTTAAAATCTTATGAGAATGTGAACATCTCGTGAAACTTTATTCCCATAACAGTAAGAGAATTTTCTGCCAAATTATGTTTTAATTATAACTTTTATAATACCATAGTTTAAATGTTTTACCCTAAATAGGTCTGTTAGCAGAGGGTTTTAAAAATGTTTTGATTTTAACAGAAATTATTTTGTTAAACGTGTAGGCACAGCTACTCATTTTGGTGTTAAGAATTTAAAATATTATTTAAGCCTTAAGTAAACATTTCACAACACTATCTTACAAAATTATTTCTTTAAGAAATTTTCAAATATGAAATGTGAGATGAAAATTTATGTGCAAATGAGAGGTTACCATTGTGGCATCTTAAAAGAAATTCCCATGAAACTGCCCAAAAAGCTTATTTGTTTTTACTTACGTTCAGCTCTTGTGTACATGTTTACACTGTGGGATGCTCTAAATCCAGGATGCTTCCTATATTAACGTATAAAATCCTATGAAATGTCCTAGAGAAAAAGCAACAGCTAGAGAAGGAGCTAAACACTATTTGTAAGACTCAGTAATTCAACTGGAAAAGACATCGTATCTTTCATGCTTTATCATTGTTTTTAGCTTTTCCTTTGAGGTGGGGAGAACTTCTAGTTAAGAGCCCATTATCAGGGTGAAGGATGCAGGAAATCCAAAATATTTATGTTTGTTCATGGCACACGGACAAGAGGCAGTTCTCAGGAAAAGGGCTTTCTGATTAAGTGATTGAGAACACCCTGGTGTATTTTAATAGCTTCTTCTATCCAAGAGATAACATCATCTTCCTCCTTATCGCCATTCTGAAACTTATTTTAAACATTCTCCTGTGCTCTTCCAATTAGATACTCTGCTCTTTTGGCTTCCGGTGTCCTCGCTGCAACTCGTCTCATTTGTTTGCTTTCCCATTTTTGTCAGCAGGTTGGGTTTATAAGAAGAGGCATTTAACAGATAATTGAAGGGACATGCTTTCCAGAATCAAATTCATCTAGGTGGCATTCAGCCACAGTCTCCCAGTGATACAACATGGATGTGTAAAACATCAACTTGCACTTTGCGAAAGCTTAAAATATTAATGATTGATTGAACGGCCTTACAGAGAACGATCAAAAGAAATCTGTTCGTTTTAAAATAAAAATTGATAATGCCCAAACAGATAATATAAAATCAGATCAAACACTTGTCCGAAATCTATTTAAGGGAAACAATTGTTTTGAGAAGCAGTTTATTGATATCCACGCTTGCTCATTCCTCCCTCTAGAATATGGCTCTCCCAGATTTTTGCACCATTCTGGTGCTTTCTCACCATTCTGGCTCAGGTGAAAGGTCACCTCCAGAGCTAAGTCTTCCTGGATTATTCAAGCTTAAAGTAGCTTCCCCCCACACCCCCCATACCCCCCACACACGGTCAATTTCTGGCTGCTGTTTTACTTATTTTTATTTACTTCATGGCATTTACCACCCGTTAATAATTTATGTGTTTTATGTATGGATGACTTTATAGTTTGCATCTGACTTCCCCCTGATGAGGCCAGGAATTTTGTTAGACTTGTTCATTATTGTAATAACAGTGCCTACACTATATCTTGGTCCATACTAAGCAATTGTTTATTAAATAAATTTATTGAAATCCAGGTACCATGGCCAGCTTTTGAAAAATAATTTCACAGCAATCCTCTGAGATAGGCATTAGTGATAAGCCCGTTTTATGAATGTGAACATCTGAGACTTAGAGAGGTTATCAATGGCACATCATGAATAGATTCAATGTCAAGGCAGCACCATATTCAAAGCTCTTGTTCTCAATAACTTTGTTTCCCTACACATAACAATTCAAATAACTCTACTTTCCATAGATAAGCGTATGTTTTAGTACAACCTGGCGATGTCATTAGGTATGGGGAATATTCAAGAGAAAATGACAAGTGGCCATTTTGCCAGCTTTGTCGGAAGATATATTTTTCCTGGCCTTTGAATTCCCTCTCTTTTGAGCATTCAGACTTTCAGTCCCACATGGAAACCCAGGTGACAGTTGTGACTTAAAATTTCTTTTCCCTTCTGCACAAAGAATGACATTGCAAATTTTCCTCTCAGGGAGGATAAGATAAAAGAGAATTAGAAGTGATATTATTCTTGAAGTATTCTGCAGGCCAGCAGACCAGACAGAGGATATGGATAAAGGTTTCCGAGTACAGATTACAACACTGGCCTTGAAGAGAAGGAAAAATACACCCGTCGGAATGTCTGCTGAAGTCTTCTTCGACAAAAGGCAGGGCATCTGATAAATTCTAGACTTGCTGACAACTCAGAAAGATGAAGAAGCAAGGAAAGAAAACAATATTCTGTACCAAAGTATGAAAGAACTGTTTTGTGATAGAGACGTGATAGGAACCTTTCTTTGTAGGAAGTAGTCAAATCATGTGAGATACTTGCGTAAAAAAAAAAAAAAATCATAGGAGACACTCACTACTATATCTTAGCCTTTAGAAAATACATTGCTTAGAGTTTATAACAAGGGCAAGCCTCATTCCATAGTCAGTTAAGTCAAAAGTTCATGTGGCTCAAGAGGGAATCTTTCAAAGTAGAATTTCCAACAATTTAATCACAAATGAGCGTAAGGAAGCAGAAATGTGCTATCTAAAGTTAGCAATGCAGCCAAAAAGAAGTCTTCTGATAAAGTCACCTACTGGAAGGGCGTCTACAGAAATGGATGAAGGGAGATACTGGCCCGTATGCACACAGGAGAGGGAAGTGGGTCTGTAGAATAATATCAGGAAGGCCAAAGTCCAGCGTAAAATGAAAGCTTCCATACCAGTTGGATATCCTAAGGGGCTTGTAGCTTTCTGGATAGCAAGGAGCATGAGAAACAACTAAGTGGGTCTGTATGTATGTGCTACAACAGACATTTACCCAAGGTAATAGACAAATTGCATGGACCCTGTTTTGATTATATGTTTACCAGCAAGGAAGATTAACTTTAAGCTGGACACGTTAGAACACAGATCATTAAGGAAGATATAGAGGTTCAGGTTAGATGAACAAATAAATTGTAAAGAAACATCTATTAGCTTTACGTGAGTAAAGGCTCAGATGAATTAAATTGGAAGGCACTGGGAGATCATGCAGAGAATACCCTAGTGTTACTCTAGATGCTATTTTAAAAGTCATGGCGATTGAGACTCATCAAAGCAGTGCAAGTGGGTACATGGCTTACTTCTAAAAGGGGGGAAATGGAATTTCCTAAATTGTATTATTCAGTAAAATACTATGAAACCTTGACACTGTTTCTGGAATAAATGATCACATACATAGTTTATTAACACATGTTTAAAAAGCAGTGACACTGGGAGCAAATATTGACTCACTGATATTATCTAATTAATTTCCTTCTAAAATAAGGCCATTGAAGGGATAGAGAAATGGGATAGTAATTGGCATCTTTAATTTCAGAAGTAATGGAAAAAAATTTATGCAATTTTTGAATAAGGTAGAAAATGTGACTTTGTATCCTATACAAAGAGTTCTTGAAAACTTGATTACAGCAGCAGCCTTGATTGATGGACTGTATTTTTTTAAATTTCTTTATTGATTTAGGTGTTACATATGTGTCCTTATTCCCCCATTACCCCCCTACCGCCCCTCCTACTCATGCCCTCACCCCCCTGCTGTCTGTGTCCATTGGTTAGACTTATATGCATGCATACAAGTCCTTTGGTTGATCTCTGATAGACTGTATTGTTGTTGTTATTGTTGTTAATCCTTCCTGGAGGATATTTTTTCCATTGATTTTGAAGAGAGTAGAAGGGAGGAGAAGGGGGAGAGAGGAGAGAGAAAAACATCTATGTGAGAGAGCCACATCATTTGGTTGCCTTCTACACGCACCCCAACCGAGGTGGAGATCCTGCAAACCAGGTACATGCCCTTGACTAGAATCGAACCCGAGACCCTTTGGTTCTTAGGCTGATGCTCTAACCACTGAGCCCCACGCAGCTCGGGGCTGATGTTTTTTAGTTTAACTGCAGTGAAAATGTATGTGCGCTAGATTTGCAGATGGCACAAAGTGGAATACGATGGCCTGTGCATTGGGGAGGAATGGTTAGGCTGCTCAGTTGTTGGATTCTAAGATTCTATAATTTTGCCTGTGGTCTTGTCTCCCTTGTGCCTTTGTACCCTGGAGTCTCATGAACATAGCTTGCTGCAGAGGCAGCTATCTAGACACTAGCCTCAAATCTGTGGATGTGCAGGCATGCAGAAACGGGTGGACGCTCAGTGGAATTTGCCACAGGAAGTGGCTTGCTGGCTGTTTGGTGCCATTCAGGTCATTGACTGAAACAGCAGAACTTTGGTTTGTTTGGCTCATCCTTAGCTGAGAGCTGCTTAAGATTCTTCCTCTCTTTCCCTCACTTCTATTCCTCCCTGTAGCTGGTGTTGTTGGTGCTCCACCGAAGAGTCTTTTATTGGGCGGATGCTTCCTTCCTCCAGCTGCTGAGCGTGTGGGCTGGGTAAACTCACAGCTGCTTCTTCCTCCAGTGTATTCGCTACTGGAAGAAACCACACCAGAGGTGCTGGGAGTTTGCACCCCACCTCCAGGGCTGGCCCACAGCCAAGGACTGACTTAGATAAGAGCATACAACGTGCTGACCCCTGGCCTCAAGGAGGGACCAGTTCTGTGGTGTGATTCTCGCTCTGGAGCTCGTTGTGGAATCACGCTGGAGCTAGACTGCAGTGGGACCCCTCCCTGATTAGTGCCTTCTCCTCTCCTGACGGGTTTCCCTCGCCCCCTTTCTCCTGAGAACACTCCCTTCAAAATCACTGCGCAATTCCTGTCTCAGCCTCAGCCTCTGAGGAACCCAACATACGACATCCCTCTTTCTCTCTACGCCATGTTCCTTCTTTCTTTGTCTTTCCCACTTCCAGTAAGACCAACCCAGGATGACAATACAGTGTAGTCCTATCTATAACTGGAAAGGAGAGTGCAAGCTTTAGTTTGGCACTTGGCTCCATCAGCGCTCGTTCTTGGCTTGGTTTCAGGACCATTGCATCCGATTCACCTGGGAGTCTCAGCAAGATGCAGATTCTTGGCCCCCACTTGAGATTTGCTGAATCAGAGTCTCGGGGGGGGGGGGGGAGGGGGGGGCGAGGCGAGGCCCCGCAATCTGCAGTTTGTCAAGTTTGCCAGGTGCTTCTATGCACATGAGGATCTGAAAACCCTTGAGGCAGAATATAGTTATACTGTTGCCAAAGGTGTGGGCTCAAACCACTTGGAGGCTCCTTAGCTGAGCATAAAAAAATCTAATACAAGCAAAACGTTTCCAAGTCCATGAATGGTGCTGTCACCTTTCCTGGCTTCTTCAAACATAGATTACTAAAATCTGCCCACATGTGTACAGCACATGGCCCCGGCTCACCGTCACCTCCGCTTTGGGAAAAGGCACCTCAAAGGGCCTGTTGCGACGCTTCTTCAAACAACAAGGTTTTTAAACTTCACACGAGTCCTCTTCATCTTGACACAAATTGCCAGCTGCTACCCTGGAGGTGTTTAGCCACTTGATTTTCTGCTGGCCCCTTTATGACCAAGAGACAGGGTGCAATGACTGAGTACGGCACAACCACAGTAGTCAGCATCTCGCTAACAAGAAAGGAATAAAGAAAATCCCTTCTCTCTACGCAGTAAACACCTTTAATCTAGAAACTTGGCATCATGCTCATGTTAACCTAAACAACCTGAGGATAAGGGGGTTGGCACTTTCTACAATCTCTGTTATTTGAAGGTGAAGGTTAGTTGTAGAGCCTCACCCACGGCTTTGCAGGGCTTGCCCATCCGACAGTGGTATCTGAGAGAAAAGCTGCCTGCCTGGCACTGCCTGGTGGCTCTTGAGAGGAAGGAAAACCACAAACGATATTTATTATCTTTATCTAAGCTACGATTTCTGTCCCCTCTGCCTTGCCATCTTCCATCAGGCCAGTTGCAAAAGGCCGGCTGTAACATCAGCCCGCACACCAGACATGTCATCCCACGTGCCTTCTTACCTTTGGCTGCCCTGTGGTCATTGAAGAGCCCCTGGTAATCATTTTGAAGATGTTACTCTAGGGCCGTGGTCGGCAAACTGCGGCTCGCAAGCCACATGTAGCTCTTTGGCCCCTTGAGTGTGGCTCTTCCACAAAATACCACGGCCTGGGCGAGTCTATTTTGAAGAAGTGGTGTTAGAAGAAGTTTAAGTTTAAAAAATTTGGCTCTCAAAAGAAATTTCCATCGTTGTACTGTTGATATTAGGCTCTGTTGACTAATGAGCTTGCCAACCACTGCTCTAGGGTTACCATTTGTAAGACTGTGAGTTAGCCATCAGTGGATGCTAGCAAATAGTGTACTGTGCAATAAAGAGAATATCCCCAATGAAATGGTGGCTCTGGAGAACTCAAACAAATTTTCTCTCTCAGGAAAAGAAAAAAAAAAAAAAAGCATGCATCTGGGCTCTTCAACCTCCAAAATTCACAGATTAGAAGGGTGTGGGATTGTCAATAGGAGAAGCGGAAGCAGGCCAGGAATCACTTCCAGAGCTCTGCTTCCAGCTCCCTGATGCCTCGCCACGTGGGTGAGCCATCCGCGCTCGGCACGTTGATCCTGCCATCTGTCACATCCCTCTGGGTAGCAGCTGGCCTTTTGCGCAAGTTTCTTACTGGAGGAGACGTGTTGGCAGCTCCTGGGACCTTCTGAACCCACCTGAGGAGAGTGTGTGGAGAACCACAGAAGAAAGTATTTTAAGAATAGAAAGAAAAGCAGAGCCAGAGAAGTGAAAAAGGACGTGCTTTCTGTCTTCCCTTGAGTTATACCTCTTCCATCCTGACTTACTTCTGGATGGCAAAGAAGAGGAAATGAAACCCTCATCGTCAATGAGCACGCATGTATTAGGCCATGTGGTTTTACAAGTTGCCATGTTTCTTCCTCACAAAAATAATTAAAGCCAGTTGTCCAAGCAGAGGCAATCTTAGAAATAAATAGATAGCTACATAAACATTTGGTTATGAGATAATTTAGGTACCATCTAATAACTGCTTGAAGGAAGAATTGTGCAGGTGTACACATGTGGACATGTGTATTTGTGTGCATGTACATATCTGCATGTGTGCATGTCAGTACTTTTCAGGGGTGAACATGGATGTCCATGCACTTGTGTATGGGTGTGCATGTGCGTGTACATTTGTGTGTGTGCATGTGTGAGCATGGGTGAGTATATATTCCATCTAAAACCAGACATAGCCTTTTTTATTTAGTCGGAAGAACAAGTAGCCATCCATGTTCCAGATTCTTTCTGCCCCTAATGCTAATGGGAAATGCGAACATTCGTTAGCTTTTAATGAGATATGTTTCACTCATGGTCTGCCTTGTCTTGGGGATCCCCATTGCTGAGAGTTTGAACTTGGTGCATGGTATTTCTTGGTCCCAAATTACCTCTCCATTTGCTGTCCTTTCCAAAGCAGTGAGTTATTCCCTCTGCCTGCATGCATGATGCCTCTATGACATTGCTTATGTTCTACTCTTTGCTTAAAATACCTTTTATATTAGTGTAATGCTAGTGACTTTACCAAGTAAATCCCAAAATGTCAGTGGCTTAACAGAATAAACGTTCATGTTTTGCTTTCTTATAGGTATCCTGGATGGAAAGCCACTTTCACTCAGATCTACCAGTCATGGTGGATGGGCCAAGAAAATTCTCTGGCTGGGCAGCTCCTCCCAAGGGTAGACAGTTAGTTGTCTTTCTGAAGTGAACTTCTGTCAAAGATTTCCAGTGACCTCCAATTGAAATCAGTTGCCCCATCCTCTCTAATCCCAAAACACTTTGTTTATACCACTCTTACAATAAGCATTATATTATTACTAGAGGCCCGTTGCACGAAGATTCGTGCAATAGGCCTTCCTTCCCCTGGCTGCTGGCACCGGTTTTCCTCCACCAACCGGGACCCAGGCCTTCGCTCCAACTGGAGCCTTCAGTCTTCGCTCTGGCTGGAGCGCTGCTCCTGTAGCTCCCTCCGCCCCCCACCCTCCCCCTCATAGCAGGCGTCCTGCCCCGCCTGCCACTCTGCACCTGCATGCATGCTGCCCAGAGGCCCGGAGCGGCTGGTGGGCAGGGCCGCCACCATCTTTGTTGGGTTAATTTACATACTCACTCCTGGTTGGCTGGTGGGCCTCACAAAGTATGGTCAATTTGCATATTTCTCTTTTATTAGTGTAGATTGTTACTATTATTACTGCTAACATTTGTTTTTAGTATAATTGTTACCATCACTTGTTATTGCTATCATTATCACCATCATTTGTGTGGGAGTATAGCAAAAGTTGGAGAATAATGGTCAAGAGCCCATAGGCTTTGGATCTGATAGACTGGATTTGAATTCTGGCTCCATGCTTTGGCTGTGTGTGGGCCCTTGGTGATTTAGTCAACCTCTCAAAGGCTCTGTGTTATTATATCTGTGTAACAAAATGATATACAGAACTCTTAGGATTGTTGTAAAAATTAAATAAAAGCAGACTTTAAAATATTTAACACAATGCCTAGTACATAGTAAGGGATTATTAGCCAGGTAATAGCTATTAGCTCTGTCTCTCCAATAAATGATAGATTTACTGAAGTTAAAAAGATTTTGTGTAGATTTCCATCACCCAGTACAGTGAAAGGTCCAATAATGTTGGAATGATTTATAGGAGCTGGTCTGATCTTTGCAACAGAAGAATAAATAGGTTCAAAACAAATTTATTTTTTCCATTTTTTTTCTCTAAACAGAATTAATTGCCATCTCTTGTAATTGGCCTCTCGCTTATCTATAAAGCTGAAAAGTACAGGGAGAGATGTTTTACTTATGCTTCTGTCATGAAGCAACTGGATGTCTGATACATGGATCTCCTGGAAATGAGATTCTCTCAAATTCCTGGGTTGTTGCCCATTACAATTCCTTGTCATCCAATATTGAGAAATTCTACCTTAGGTGAGGGACACATTTCTCCTACATTAAGGTCATTTTTCTACATAAAAAAACTTTTAAACTAGGCTTTTATTTCCATTGTTTAGATTTTAAATTCCTTAAAGTTTTCTTTATATGATATGTGTGTGTGTGTATATATATATTTAACATTTTATTGATTTCAGAGAGGAAGAGAGAGAGAGAGAGAGAGACATCAATGATGAGAGAGAATAATTTATCAGCTGCCTGGGGGCTGAGACTACAATCTGGGTACTTCCCAAACCAGGAATAGAACCGTGACCTCCTGGTTCATAGGTCCATGATCAACACTGAGCCACACCAGCCAGGCTGTATGATGTATATTTTTAACTTAAATATTTTTATCCTTGTCTCCAGAACTCACTTTACTTTTCAGAAATGATATAACTAACTAGATATATCTATAAATATATAAAAGCTTAAGCTACTGGAATGCTGGAACGACAGGAACTACCAGTCGCTATGACATGCACTGACCACCAGGAGGAAGATGCTCAATACAGGAACTGCCCCCGGTGGTCAGTGTGTCGGCAGGAAGGCCCAGGCGGGCAGCTGGAAGACCCTGATCAGCCCTGATTGCCGGCTAGGCCTAAGGACCCTGCCTGTGCACGAATTTCCTGCACTAGGCCTCTAGCATACTAATAAATGTCTGTCTCATATTCTCTATAGAAAGGACACCCTCTTCTATTGTTAACCATTATGATTTCTTTCATGAATAAAGACTCACTCAAGTTAAGGTATTTGGGTTATTCCAACCCAAAAACAAAGGCATAGGCTAGCTAACTACATTCCTCAGGCTGTAAGTTACAGGAGGAGTTAGTAGCAAATTTTTTTTTTTTTTTTGCTTGCCAATGTGATCATAAGGCCTAGTGGATGGTGACTATCTATGATATTAGTTGAACAAATAAATTATTTAATTAATAATGAATCAACCAATCAAATTGGTTGGTGGGAAGGTGGTGGTTGGTCTTTATGTAAAGTGCAACTCATTGTATTTCTCTTTCCCCCTTATTGAGCTGTTTGAGATTCCCAACCCCCACCCCAGCACATGTGTGGAAATAGAGCCATTACTTGTGTTGTATGGGTTCTGTTACTGACTTAATGTACCTTTTGGCAACTCTAAAAAACTTTTCTGAACATTCCAATTCTCTTTGTCCTCTAGGAACTTGGGGACACAGTGACACGAGTAGTCTAGGCTTCCTGACCCCCCTTCTCCACTCACACAATGGCTATACATTCGTCATCAACAAGGAATCTAGCAGGCACTTAGGATGGTGGGGATGCCAACAGTTCATGAAACACCCTGAGGAATGACAGGTTTATTAAACTAATAACCCAACTATACTTCTAGATTGATGTGGTCTGGGGAAAAGTCTTTTAGAGTAACCCTTCACAGGCATAGCTAGTTTACAGAATGCTTCCATGTACGTGATTTCATTTGATTTCACACCAACCTATTTGGTGATTGAAGCTCAGAGGGATTATTCGACTTGCCCAGGATCACATGGTAGGAAATCATGAACACTGTTCTTACAGCCTGTACTTCTGATTCCAAATCAGAGCTGTTGCAGGATCTGCCTTTGCTGCTTCTAATGACCATCTTTCTGCTGGAAGCTAATTGAATATTCTACCTTCACCCATTTTCTGCACATGTAAAATTGACCCAAAGGAATTGAATTCTTACCAGCATTCATTCCTTGGTTCTCATTTTCAAGGACTATTTACTAAGCACTTTTTTATGTTCCAGGACTGTACTGAGTAGTAGGAGGCAACATTAGAAAGCAAACATGATTGTTTCCCTCTTGGGGCTCAAAATCCTATGGGAAGTGAGGAGTGAAATACAGGAAATTAGAAGCTCCGATCTGTCCATGCACAGCAGAGGCGGCAGCAGCAGTTGCAACTTACACCCATCATGGAGGAGAACGTGATCTACAGGCCATTCCCTACATAGGTTTTGGCTACTATGTTGGACCTAGGACCTTGAACCTGTGGCACTGTCATTTCAATTGTTAAATGATTTGCTTCTAAGTTGTTTGTATAATGGGAATAGTGTATGTGTGTTTGACATATTGAACTGATGTATTGAAAGGAAAACATAATTCCATTTTGATATAGTGTAATAAGTGTCTTAGGGAATATACCAGCGGCTCTGGAGACAGAGTAATAGCTAGCCTGTATTCACTGCTTAACTGCACACAAGGCTCTGTTCAAGCTGCTTCTCAGTATTAATCTTCAGAACAACCATGTAAGATGAAAACTATTATTATCCACATTTTTTTTTCTGATAGGAATTTCAAAGAACAGAGTGGTTAAGCATTTTTCCCCCCCAAAGAATTCTGGCTCCAGAATGTATACCCTAACTACCATATTATAGGAGAGACAGCTAAAGTTGAGCCTGAGACCTTGGGGAATTCCCTGAGAAAGTGCCATACAAATTATGCCTCAGTTTTCTTATCTGTTAAATGGGACAAAGGGAATTTCTATCGCACACAGTAACTCCAAACAGTAAATGAGGTAATGTATGTAAAGTTATAGTATAATACATCTATGTGATCATTGTAAGCACTCGATAAATTTAGCTATGATTAGTATTATTATAATAATCATTAGTAATAAACTGAGACAGAAAAATTGATCCCAAATTAAGTAAAGCAAAGTGAAGTGAGGTGGCAAAGAGTGGTGTGAAAGAGGGACTGGCACACGTGAAGGCTCATAGGTGAAGGAAAACATGGTAAGATCAAATTCAGATATCTAGACTATATACCATGACCCCTCTTGTATTCTGGCTTTTTTTTTTTATCTTGACCACATAAATGCCATTGTCTTTGCTACTGGATAGTGGGCTGCCTGATGATAAAAGCCAGAAAAGTTTTTTTTCAGTTTAGTATTGCCACTGAGCTGATATAAGTTTAGTTTCTACCTATGAGGGTGATGATGGTGAGGTGATAATGATTAGCAGGCTTTATAGTTTATGTAACATCTCTACAAACATTTCCTCATCTACATCTTCACAATCACCTCTAAAGGTCATTGTTATCAACATCACTATCAGTTAGAGCTACATAAAGTAGTTCTATTACACCTGAACATCTCTCAATACCAATAATACTTCACTCTTGACTTCAAACCCTCATGTCTCTTTGTAGGTATTACTTTGTTGGAGGGCAGACTTGTTTAAAAGCTACCATAGATTTCTAGGTTAACATGTCAGATTGAGCACGTGTGTTTATTTGCACTTTCTCTACAAATCTCATTAAATGGCAGGGAAGACATAAACACACAAGCGAAAGATTGTGAGAGGTGATGAGAGCAGATGAGTCATGTTAAAAAAAATTGGAAGTTGGCAAGCAGTTGAGCACATGGTAGGTGACTGTGCTGCATAGGAAAAGTTGACAGCTAAGTGTTTGAGGGCTACAGCGGAGAGTCAAAGAGGGACAATATGCTACAAATTTTATATACCCCTGAGACTCAGAGATTGATAGTAAAAGGTACCTTTGAAGGGATGAACAGAGGCTGGCTTCTGTTCAGGACTGGCTTGGTGACATGCCTTTCAATGAGAGGATGGGACCCTTTATATTCCATCCTCTACCCAACTGGAATGTGGAAGGTGTAGTTCCCGGAGAGGATGCACAATAGAGAATCTAACATCTTCACCAGGAGACAAAGCAGCGGGAGAGGTGGGCACTACAGGAAAGTAGAAGGATTAAGGGAAAGGCTCACACTGGACACAGAAACTCCCATGCTCCTTTTCCATTTTCACCTCCCAGAGCACAGGGCATCTCTTTTCCCCACTCAGACAGGAGAGGGAAGATTTCTCTATAGGAAACTGACCCACTCCAGAGAAAAGGGTCACAAGAATGGGCATTTAAGATTTCCCTGTCACACTGGCAGTTTGGAGGGTACCATCCTCTCAAGTTTCCCTGGCTGCAACGAAGCCCACTATTTGACAAACACCACCCATGTATGCAGATATAGTCAAACCAGCATTTTACTACTTTATTACTTTTAAAAAAAAAGTCTCAAGATAAAACTAACATAAAAGACAGCAACCAAAACAAAAGGAAAAAGGAAGGCAGAGTATACAGAGACCATACAGGTGGTGAGAGAAATTTAAAGAAACTATATTTATTACCCCATGAGAGGTAAGAGAAGATACAGACTACATGAAATGAAAGCAGGATGCTGTAAGTAAGAATGATTTGGAATATTAAAAGGGAGCTTTTGGAAATTAAAAAAAGAAACACTAAATACCAAGGAATGGAGCTTGTCTTTTTAAAGGAATCTTAGCGAGTCTTAAAAAAGAAGGAAATCCTGACATTTGCAACAACATGGATGAACCTGGAGGACATTATGCTAAGTGAAATAAGCTAGATGCAGAAACAAAAACTGCATGGTCTCAACTGAAGGATAGGTTTCACCAAGGCAATAAACCAAGAAAGAGGAGGAGATTGGGCAGGTAAAGGTGATGCAAACCACACTAAGTAAATGGGCTTCTCGGAAAGACAGCATAGGAAGTCTCAGGATCTGCTGGGCAGCAGGCCCCGAGAACCGTTCTCCAGGCTGGTGCAGGCTAAGGGAAGCTCTGGGTCACAGACATCCATCATGTGGACGCAAGCCTGCTGTCATCATTGCTGAAGAGCAAAGGAGGCTACGCCCTGGAGCAAGCAGCAACTTGCAGAGATTGCGAATAGGCCCAATTGTGCTAATGTCCAATTTGTATTTCCTCTAAAGCACAAAAGGAAAAAGCATGGTATCTGTACCTAACAGCTCTTTTTCTCAGACATTTTTTTTAAAAAAGAGAACATATGGAGTGCTAACCAGATGATTTAGAAAAGCTCTGTTCTATTCCTATTATTGAAAGATTTTCAGTGAGTACTACCGTATTTCTAACATGCCACCACCACTACATCTTTAAGAAAGACTAAAAAGATTGGCAACTATTCTCTGTCAAAACCCATGTCAAATGGCAAGTTTAAATAATGAAGTCAAAGGCAACTCCAAGCATTACAACTTAGCTGGGTTGATATTGCCATTGAAGGAGGATCTTTGTGCCTTATTCTGGGAACAATCTATTGAGGATTCAGAACTGTGACTCTCTTGGGTCAGGAGTGAGTTAGCTTACAGTATGGATGTAACCTGAACAAAACTCAATGCGACGAATTGCATACTCTTCATAAAGGAGCTTTCAAAGAAACAGATATGCAAACAAAAGACCTTGACTTTTTACTTGCATCCTTAACATACCGAAGGGATTCATTTATAATGCACCTCACACAGCTTAATGGTCCCCCAATTCTCCAGCTCTGGATCTTTTCAAGCACCAAACCTTTAAAAATCTTCCACAAACAAACCCAGGAGGCTTCTCTGGGTTTACACCGCTGGTTAGTCTTCTTCCTCAACTCTTTACATTGTAAGTAAACTTAATTTCCTTGGCTTGATTCCCTGTCTAGAATTTCTATAACAAACGAGAATTCAATACTTAATCTGGTAAGGAAGAATTTATCTTCCATTTTTCTATTTTTTTAGAATCCTATGTTTGTTTGATTTTCATTTATTTACATGTGATAGCCTCATAACAATGACTGACCAAACCTTAGAAAGCATGGGGAATGTAGCTGATTCTCAAAAGGAGAAATTATTTTTGGTAAAGAAGGTCATATGCGTGGAAGCCGAAAAACACCCACACCTGAACAAGTTCTGTTGCTGGTAGGTAGGGAAAAGTTTTCATTTGAGGTTCTAGAAGGGATATAATTTTTATATCAGCTCAAGCGTTCACATACACAAAACCCCAGCTCTGCCACTGTAGGCAGCACTGCCCATTGTCCTATATTCTGCAGTCAGAGACAATGGAAGAAAGCGCTTTACATCCAGAAAATAGACTGATTGAAATATCATCTCTGGGAAGTCTGTTCTAAAGACACTAATTGATATTGTTTGAGGGACTCTAAGTGTCTGTCATAAAAACCATTGTAAACGGCCGACTTGTTTTCTTCTGTAGTTTGCTTAACTTGGCAGAATGTTAACTTCCCCCTTAGAAAACCTCCTATTTTGATTTATGAATGTTTTCAAATTTTTAAGATTCTCCAAACCGTTGTTTCACCTGTAAGTAGAGAGATAGCTTGTTTGGCTAACTGCCTTGCATGACTCGGTGCCAGGCAATGAATAATGCCATGTTTAATATTCTAAATTTGTGTTCCAAATTCTGAATTTCCAGTGAGCTGCATGGAACTCTACTGATAAGTGACTGGTTTTTCCCTGCAAGAATTGTCTTATTTTAAACTTCAAATTTAGTTGCCTTACTTTATGCAAGGCAATTCTGAATGGGTTTTAAAGTGAGGATGAAGACTATTCATGCCTTTATAAACCTAGAAGGCAGAAGTGAGCTAACGAAGAAGGGCATCTTATCTAAGAGGACTACAGGTCTTAACAGCAGCACGCAGGGAAGGCTCTTTCTTTCCAAATGGTGCTAACCAACCTTTAATAGAAACCTCAGATACAAAGTATTACCAGAGTGTCTAGTATTCACCCCAAAGGATTTCTACATGTTTAAAAATATAAACATATTTGTGTGCATAGAACTGGAGCGGAGGAAATGAGAATGAATCGCATGTGTGACCAGATATTTCTTCAGCACTAAAGTAGGCTGATCTGAAATTCTAGAATTTGGATGAACTTAAAAATATTTTTTACCCATTTCTGTCTCCCTCTGCACTTTTTTTAGGCCATATTCTAAGTACCAGGATAATGTGAGAAAGCTTTCCTCAGTGCCTGTCCAGCACAGGGAGGATTGACCACTGCCACCTCTCAGTGAATGTCGGAGAATATTCCGCACTAATTTGGGGAACTTGGGCATTATTATTCTTTTCTTTTTTATTTCCAGGATGCGTGTCAGCCAAGACTGCACCTTACTGGACCTGAGCTTGCATAGATTATCCAGCTCATTTAGATAATTAGATGGTTTGAATGTGAGTGCTCAGATAATTCACACAGCTGTCTAGACTGACCTGGGTTGACCAGATTACTGCACACTCCCCCATGTCTCTCTAGCTTTATCAACCTGTCAAGATATTCAAAACTAACAACTAAGACTCTGCTTCTTCCTGTTTAAAATATGAAATTTTAGAATTGCTACAGACTCGTAAAGAGGCTGAACGTCTCATTCTTCCCCTTTCTTATATATATTCTGTGAATATATTTATGAACCAGTGGTTTCACATGCTACATATTTTTACTTAAGAGATGGATACCAATTGTTTTTAGGGACAACCACTATGGGAGAAATGATCATGCTAATTTCTTCCTTGGGAAAGAAAGGTTTAGTTCCTTTGTGGCCAGAACCGTGATCGAGCCTGCAGGATTCTTTGTTGTCTGTGGTGACATCAGACCGGTAGGTGATACTGGTACGTTATTAGAGAGGTAAAACAAAACTGGTGATAAAGTTTCCAATCGCCACTGAACTAGGAGAAAAATACAACACAGGGCAGTCAAGGTAGCAGTCCAATGACTGCCCAGTGGCGTTAGCAGTGTTCATGGCGTACAGCTTGGGAGTGTTTCCTAGCTAATTGGGCGAGTGTGTTTAGTCTTGCCTCATCGCATGAGGGAAGGAAAAGGGTATAAAGATTAACAAATGGGACAGAAAACTCGACTTCACATTTTGTTCTGACCTAGAATGTGGAGACGTGTTGGAGACTGAAGAATATATACATAGAACCTGCCAGAATTGTCTGATGGGGTTGGAGTGGTCAACTCTACTGCTCGTTAGCCCTCATTGTGTGGACAATCTTATACCTATTATAATACACAGAAATATAAGACCCATGAGATATAAGATTGAGTTATTATTAAAAAATAAAAGAGTAATTTGTGTTCACATTGCCTTTGCCCACTCCCATCCCAGGAATGGCTTGTTGAGGGGAGTTACCTGGTTTGTCCAAAGATGTAGGGGAGGACTGAGAGGGGTAAAGGTTGAAATGGGGTAGTCTGGGCTTCCCCAGCTGGGGATGGTGTGACAATGGCCAATGGCACAGAGAGCCTCCAGTGGAGAATGGGTGTGAGATACGGAGTCAGCAGTTGGGCGGCAGTTCTTGGAGCATTCCCTGGAATGGTGGTGATTGACAGACAGCACGGGCACATGTGCCCCTGTGTGCAGTGGACCATGACATACCAGGATGGAAGGCACCATGCGTGAAAGAAGCTGCTTCTCACCCAGTTTCCAGGCATAAGTCCACCACTTTTACATGGTACAAATGGCGTGGGAAGGGGTCCGAATGACTAAGATGGAAATTTTCATCAGGCCCAAGGTTCGGGCTTGGCGAAAATACCATTTGATTCAGAGACATAGAAAAGAAAAAGTTACACCCTGTAAACTCTGATGTTCCGGTCTTAAAAAATCCACGCATGTTTTGGAGGCAAGATATACAAAGCATCTAGTTCGGTGCCTGGCTTATGACAGGCAATCATTTCTTCAACAAATGTTGACTGAGTACCCTGGGCAGTCCCTTGCTATGTATTTACCAGGATTGGGAATCTGCTGATATAATAAGCAAGACACTTGAGGTGATTGCTGCTACAGGAAGCTCTCAGTCAGAGAAAAAATATATATAGAACAGACTGACAGCTGTCAGAGAGGAGGGGGGTTGGGGGACTGGGTGAAAAAAATGTGAAGGAGTTAAGAAAGAAAAGAAGAAAAAATATATAAAACACATAGACACAGACAACAGTGTGGGAATAGCCAGAGGGCAAAGGGGGTGGGCGCCGGGAGAAGAGGACAAAAGGGGGATAAATGGGGATGGAACGGGACTTGTGCAGATGACGTTTAGTTGAGTTGTTCACTTGAAATCTGTATGGTTTTGTTTTTTTGTGTGTGTTTTTGTTTTTAAGTATATTTTATTGTCTTTTTTACAGAGAGGAAGGGAAAGGGACAGAGAGTTAGACACATCGATGAGAGAGAAACATCGATCAGCTGCGAAACATCCATCAGCCGCCTCCTGCACACCTCCCACTGGGGATGTGCCTGCAACCAAGGTACATGCCCTTGACTGGAATCGAACCTGGGACCTTTCAGTCCGCAGACCGACGCTCTATCCACTGAGCCAAACCGGTTAGGGCAAAACCTGTATGGTTTTGTTAACCAATGTGATCCCAATAAACTCAATCAATCAATAAACAAACAAATAAATAAGCAAATAAATAAATAGTGAGTGGAGCATCCACAGCCCAGAAGGAAACGACAGAGAACAGTCTGTAAAAATTCCATTATATTATACATCAAAGCTCGAAGATGCTGAGGTTTGTGAAGGCTAAGAGTCATAAAAAGGGTTTCCAAAAGTCACAGAATAAGCTCTCCTACCCAATCTCTGCCTAATGTCATGCCAGATGACCTGACACTCTTCATCCTGTTTTTAAAAACATTTCTGCTAAAGACGACAGACCACCGAAGGCGCACGGTTCCTCGGCTCTTCCTAGCAAGCCTGGGAGGCCCAGGCAAACCTGACATGGGAGCTGTGTGCATGCCAACAGGCAGTCATGTTTCTTCTCCATTTATGCCAGTTTTATGTGTTGTAGTAGTTACATATTTGGCAAACTCATGACGTGACTGGAAAAAGAGTTCTTACACTTTTAGTGCTAACTTGAAAAAACAATGAGTTGCTAAAAATAATAACAAAATAAATCACTTCACATTATAACCAAAAGAAGTTAGGGAAATTTTTAAAACCTAGAAGATTACCTCACTCAGATTATTTTGCCAGTGCTTTAAATTTTCATTGCACTTTAAGGGATCAAAAGTTGAAGATGGTAGCCTATGTTTTAAAGGTATGGTTTATGCAAGAAAGTATTGCAGAACTCCAAAGGGGATTCACGGTCCAAGAACAGACCTTCACCCAGCATCAAAGGAATGGCAAACAATGTACACTTAGATCATTTCAATGTAACACACACGCATACACGTGAGCGCGCGTGCACACACACACACACAGACCTCACCCAGAAACTACACAGCTGGGTCACATAAGTAATGGGTTTCTACTATATTTTCAGAGGAAAAACAATGGTCAGGAGCAAGTCTTCTCCACAGGACAATTTGTGTGAGGATAACTGCTAAAGTGGACAGGCAACTACTGCAATCTATTTTAATTCCATTTTTCTATTAAAAAGAATGCTCCTTATACTAAAATATTACAACTATCCCTGTTAAGAGGGGAGTAAATAATAATGCAAGTGAAAAGATTTTTGTTGTTGTTGTTTTTTAAAAGATATATTTTTATTGATTTCTGAAAGGAAGGGAGAGGAAGAAAGAGATAGAAACATCAATGATGAGAGAGAATCACTGGTTGGCTGCCTCCTGCACACCTCACACCGGGGATCCAGCCTGCAACCCAGGCATGTGCCCTGATGGGGAATCGAACCATGAACCATGCCAGCCGGGCCCAAGATGTTTTAAAAATTCAGTTCCCCCAGCTTTCATGGATTCATTCTAAGCGTTTCAAGAGGAGCTAGAATGAATTCTAAAGAATGATGAAAAATGATACAGGACTTTTTCCAATTTTTTTAAGAGGGAGGAATTTGAACTCTACATATTAAAGACCAGTATGTTTGATTTAATGCCTAGGGGAACACAGACATGGATTATTAAATGTGTTATTTATGATCATTCAGAAACAAAATCAATGATCACTTAGAAAACACACCAAAACAACCTCACATCCTTCCTCTTATTGTTATGATTAGGAAGTATCCTAGTATGATTCGGAAGCCATAGGAAATGATCAGGGAAATTTTAGCATATCGCTCATGATATTCTGGCGGACAAGAGGAGGAAATATAATAATATGGCTAGGAGGAGCTGACATTGATGAAAGGGCTGTATTCAGAGCAGAGGGACCAGAGATGAATAGCAGCCTGAAGGGAGGCCTACAATGGTGCAACTGGCATTTCCTCTTTGTCTTGTCCTGGCCAGCTTCTTTACCTAACAGTGCTGATCAAACTTTCAGGTGACAAGAGACTAGAAGAAAGGCTTAATACAAAGGTGACAGAATCAGGATCAAAGAGACCCTGACCAAATAGAACAATAGGCTGAAGTCTACTAGACTGAAATATAACAAGATTGGATAAATTGTATATAACTCATGTAGTTTGGGAAGTTGAATTTGAAGCTAATTTATTCAGGTTAGCTCACCAGGCATTTTATTAGTAGGCACAGAAGCACTATGAAGGTATCTTATTTTTGGTGGACTGCAACTGGCAATATCTACCTTAGAAAATACTGAGTTTAAAAATCATTTGCCAATAGACACAGTCTCTGGGGAGGTGGAGATGTGTGTCAAATAGTCTCGCTCCCCATTCCAGTCAGTTCCAGGGCATCCTGTGCAGTACAGAACAGCTCTCAGGGAAATCTGGGCATTGTTGGATGCTCAGAACACCAGAGAGAGCGGGAGGTCAGTTCTGGGATCTCTGTCCACGTGGAAATGACTAGTGAAGGAAGTGGAGCAAAAGGAAACAGTGAAAACTAGCCAGTCTATAGGTATCCATAGATGGGTCTGGAGTAGCAGAACTAGGGTCATGGTAAAAACAACATTAGAACCCAGACCCCTCCTTCATCGATTCACTCAGTAGAGGCAGGAGAAAGGAGTCCACAGTTGACCAAAGAGACCAGGGAAAGAGAAAAATCTATAGAGGCACACAATGTTCGAGTCCTCCCCTTCATAACAGTAGTTCTTTAATTGGACTAGGCCCAAGCTTGGACTTTGCAGTGATGAAAAGTAGCATTCACATATCTTTCATTTGGCAGCATTCATCTTTTTTTTCATTTGGGAATTCCTTCACCCACTGTGTAGTCTTGGTGGGAATACAAACCAGGTCACCCTGCCCTCCTCTAACTAATATGAGCACATGACCCAAAATAAGCCACTCGACTCTGTCTGGACATTGAGCTTTAAGCAAAGGTGAGATGCAAGAGTAAATAAAAGTGTAGTTAAGCCAGTTTGTTTTCATTTTTGGTCCCTCAAGAAGTTTGGTGAGGTTCTAACTTTATGAGCCTACTTCTCCTGCCTTCTTACTGATTGTGTGACCTTCCAGGGGAGTTTTTCTGCTAGAAGAAAAGGCAAGCATTGTACTTGCTTGCATGGTTGTTTGTAAACGAGGGCGGACTTCAAGCCGCTTTCTGAAGGAAGGTCTGGCTTTTCCGATGGGTACCCTGAGAGCTCACGTCAGTGCTGCTGTTCTACACTAAGTCATTTTGACACATTTGTCCGTGACCACCGACTGTGCAGAGTGACACGAGTGAATTGCTTCTGTAAAGCAGTAATGTTTCCAAATGGTTTATGTTTTCTTATAAATTAAACCAGATCTAAGGTTCTCTCTTATAATAAGGTCACTCACATTCACTTAGTTGCAATAGGCTTTCTTAAGTGGAGAGAAGAGTCTGGAGTGAGTGGTAATTAAGGGAATTACTCACACTCTGGTGTACGCCGATGGGAATGTGTCATTGATGAGACTCCCTCATGGGTAGGACTATGGACTGACTGCTTTCGCAAGCATGGTGAAGTCACCAGCTCCTACAAAAAGGCCAGCTGAGAGATGAGTAATATTAGCTTTAGAAATCTAAATTTCACCCTGAGATAAAGCCTTCCAGCCTGAGGACATATATTTCTTTTGAGTATCTTCTATGTTCCGGATCCCATGCTAATCTCTGGGTATACAATGCAAGTGACGACAGACACAGTTGCTGAACTCATGGTCTAGAGGAGAGACAATCATTACTCAAGGAATCACAAAAAGCACATGCTTGATTACAAACTAATAATTGGTATGAAGGAAAGTCACGCACGGTGCTGTGAGTGCTCTCCCCAGGGGTGCTCTCTGAACCTAGGGAGGGGTGGAGGCCAGGCGACTTTTCTGGAATCTGTAGGGTGATTTGAGAGCTGAAGGGTAAATGAGAGGTAAGTGTGCCTAGGGGCAGAGCAGGGACCTACAGCCACCAATTGGCTGGGTAGTTGGGCATCAGTATTGTCTCTTTACCTTTCCTCAACTCCTACGTGCAATTTAGACCCTGGGTAGGTTGTCTTCTTTACCTTGGAAAACTGTCAGAGGCAGAAAGAGGCTTGTCTTTGTTACTTTTTGAAAAATAGAATAGTTTATCTTTTTTTTCCCTTTTCTTTTTTTTCTTAGGAACGTCCACTTCCTAGTTTGAATTTAAATCTTTTTTAATTGATCTGTTTTGTAAATTTTGGTTGCTATGACAATAAATTGATTCACTCCAAAAGCTATTAACAGCAGCTTGGCTATTTGGTTTTCTTTGTTGAGAATATTATAATAGGTAAAATGTCAGCAATAACCAAGAAAATCCAGGTACAGGGAAAATGATACAGGAGTTTGGCAAGATATGACGTGCATTCTGGTTCATTAAACATTATAGAATTTAATTTCTGGTGAATAATTGAGAGGTATTCATTCATTTTATATGAAAAAAACAACAACAGAAGAGTAAGTTTAAGAATGATAACCTTTCTAGGATTTTCACCTAATGTCATTCATTATTTCAAATCAATATTTATTGAGCTTCTACTGTGAGCCAAGAACTGTGCTAACTACTAGGAATAAAAGATGAATAATAATAAAAAAACTCCCCATCCAATGATGAAACTGCAAACCTGGATTTTCATGGGCACAATGGAAAAACACTAGAGCCAGAAAAAAATGTGGTCAAGCTGATGCCAGGCATGTTTCCCTTCTTTTAGGCATAATATCATAAAAAAGGGGCAAGAATATACAAATGGCACTATTTTCAGTGTATTTTCCACTTTCTATAAACAGTGAATATGAAGTAAACATTACTCAAACACATTACCTGATGGCAAAAATGCCATCACCATGAATTCTCAGTACAATGAATTACATACCCTGAGAAGGTCCATGAATTACATACCCTGAGAAGAGGGTATGTCAATGAATTTCCAAATAAGAGCTTTCTGCCTGAGTTAAGCACTAGCCCAACTGTGGAACCAGAATGTCTCCTTTGAATGCCAGCACTGCCAGTTAATGGCTGTGTAATGTTGGACAAGCCACCTATGCTTTTCTCAGTTTTAGTTTCCTCCTCTGTAAGTTGGGAAAAATAATAACGTCTATATGGGGTTGATAAATAATATTTGTCTCACATAGGAATTGGTGTGTATACACATGTACATATATGGCCGTATTTAATGTTATATATTACATATTTAAACCCAATATTATTATTTCCTATTCAAGACCCAAACTAACTTCTATTGTAGCTACATTTTTTATTTTTTTATTTTATTTTATTTTTTAAAAATATATTTTATTGATTTTTTACAGAGAGGAAGGGAGAGGGATAGAGAGTTAGAAACATCGACGAGAGAGAAATATCAATTCAGCTGCCTCCTGCACACCCCCTACTGGGGATGTGCCCGCAAACAAGGTACATGCCCTTGACTGGAATCGAACCAGGGACCCTTCAGTCCACAGGCCGATGCTCTATCCACTGAGCCAAACCGGTTAGGGCAGCTACATTTTTTAAAATGTTTTTTTTTTTAAGTTGATTTTTAGAGAGAGAGGAAGGGAGAGGAATAGAGAGATAGAAACATTGATGAGAGAAAAACATCATCAGTTGGCTGCCTTCTGCACTCCCCCTACTGGGGACGGAGCCTGCAATCCAGGCATGTGCCCTGACTGGGAATTGAATCAGCGACCTCTTGGTACATGGGTCAATGCTCAACACTGGCCAAGCTGTAGCTACTTTTAAACCAACAGTTAATATTTGTTTTGCCTGTAACTGAATATCAGAAGCATTTGTATCCATGTTTGCTTGTCAATTGGATTGTAAACTCCTTGAAGGCAGCCTTTGCCTTGTCTTGATAGATTCTCAAGTATGTGCCAGAGTGTTGAGCATGTAGCAGTGTTTTGAAGGATGCTGCTTTTAGGGTTACTTGTGTTCATAAGTTTCATAACTAGGCTTAGTATATCTCCCCATTCCACTAACCCCCACCAGTCTTGTTTTCTTTTTTAATTTGCATAGGAAGTTTTTTTCTTAATCAATAGCCAACGGAAGCATTTGGTCTATCTTAGGACATAGTATAATGAATTATGCATTAGTGGAAGTCAAATTCATAAAATTTTACCAGACTAAATCCCTATTTAGTTTTTTCCTACTGTTTTAAGCTTTATTGGTCTTATTTTTGGTAAGGATTAACCCCTCCACTCCAAAGGAAAATTATTTAACAAATGACCTTGCCCCAAATACTAGAATATGGAAAGAATATGCCTGTAAACAGTAATGGTTCACATTGTTCTTGACTTTTTTGAAAGCATCATTGTGTTCCTTGGCATGAGGAAAAGTAATACTTTAAGTCTTTCAAATTTGATAATAAGAGGCTGTAGTGCTTTAGGAAATCGGAATCTGGAAGTCATAGGATGGGTCAAGAGACCAGTTCCTCCTCTGAGGAGCCTGGGCAGAAAGAAAAATAGCTGCATTGTCCTGGAGGTCTAATGAGATGCCACCAGCAGGGGCTCTCCTGAACTCCCATGTCACTGGCTGAATGCTTTGAAAACACTTACACTTTTAGGTGATTCCACAGCTGTGAATTGGCAGCCTGGCAAAAGTCCTGAATAGCCTTGCATTTACAGCTGAAAAAAGAGGGGAAAAGGGATATTTTATCAGGTCTCATAAACTTATTTGGATTTTCCTCAGAGACCAGACCATCACAAAACACCCATTTTGACTTTGAATGTGTCTTACACAACTTCCATGAGGACATGTGGGGTGTGTGCGTGTGTGTGTGTGTTACATCTTTTGCAAGTGCAGTAGTTGAATGTTTTAGCTTACGTTGGGTTATTACAAAATGACTTAGGATGGTTATACACAACTGACATTTATTAGCTTGCATTCAGAATTTTTAAAGAATGCTTTAAAAATTTAGCTTTGGGTTGGTACACTCCCTCCCCTCCTCCAACTTTGGTATTGCTTTTTTTGTTTGTGTTTTTGAGGCTGAGGGTTATCCATGACTCATTGGCAAGCTCCAGTTCAATCAATTTAGAAGGAACTTTTAGGGCTGAGTTATTTTTAAATGCCTGAAAATGAGGGAGTGTAAATGGAAATCTAATCACAGCTTAACCTGTAGTCATGCAAACAGTCAACTATGAAATCAAATGAGTTTCCAACCCTCTTAACCCATTAATGATTACTGACTAGCTATGTTGCCCAAACATCATTTTTCAAAGAAAAGGAAAGGGAACAGGCACGTATCTGGATCGGGGGGTGCAGTGGATAGGAAGGGAGGGGTGCTGCGGATGCAAGGAAGGAAATCTCTTGGACACAACAATTTCCTCGTAGACACAAGCATGCAAGCTTACATAAGCATATATCGTCCCCTGGTATGCATTGTTCAGGGATTTTTACGAAGCCTGTTCTTGGTAAATATCAAGCAAAGGACTGCATTGTCTTTGTTAAACTCCATCTGATTTTGAATACTTGACATTACAGAGGTTCGGCCTCTGCCATCCTCATGATTGGACTCGCAGAAAAACACAGCTCTTGAGATTTCTTTGGAGTTCCGCGTTCATTTGGAAACTATAACCGCGGTTGGCTTTCTCCCTACCCACCTCCCGTCACCTTTCTTCCTTTGCAGGTTCCCATCTATTCTCTATCTTCTTTCTCAGTTTTCTTGTTTTTTGAGTCTGTCTCCTGTTTTCTGCCACTTTTAAGAATTCCCTGCCCTTATTCAACTTTGATGCTATTACGCTTTATCTTAAGAGCTACACCCAAACAACAGAAGAAGTATTAAGAAATGCAGGATTATGGAAAAACAAACTCTTGTCTAAACACCTAAGGATTCAAATTAGTAAACAGTATGCATGGAGAAGGAAGATGTATGCACGTGTGTGTGTGTGCGCGCGCATATGTGTGTGTGCATGTGTATGTTACATATATAAACACCAACACATATGGTTAATTGATATACATTAATTTCTTACTTTCAATTTTGTATTTACTCCTCTTTGGAGAAGGCAGGCATTCCCATATAATGTCAGACTCACCAATTATTGTAAAACTAGTAGCCCTGCGCACGAATCCATGCACCGGTAGCTCGCTGCCACCCTCCTGTAGGTCCCTCCGCCCCCAGCCCCCCCCTCCCCATAGCTTGCTGCCCTGCCCCCTCCTGTAGCTCTCCACCACCCGCTTGCAGCTCGATGCCCCACCCTCCTGCTGATCCGTGATCTGGTCCTTACGAGGTCGGTCATTACACTTCACGGCGTTAACAACCATTTGCATATTACATCTTTATTATATAGGATAATAGTGTATGATTATCGAATATTCCCTACTTGATTAAGTTACCAATACTCCTTTCTTACCTCCCAAATTGCCACCCAACTAATCTGAATCTAAACCGATGTAAAAACCTGCCTGAATCAGGAAACACCGGCTTGGCCTTCCATGAAAGCCAGGCTTGACGATTTCATCTCACAGCAGAAAAAGGCAAGCTTGTTAAATGTCCCTTTAGTGCCAGGTGGTAATTACCCCCAAATGCTTTCCTGGGGTTGGACTAAGCCTCTTTTATGAACATTAGCCTCCAATGTCAGAGTATGACTGAGATGAAAAACAAGCCTCTCTTGTTTCTTACACACGCAGCCGTGATGATGAAAAACGAAAAGAAAGCCAAAGTAAACACTTTCTTTTCTGTTTTTGCTGTTAGATGTGGAACCTTGAGTAATGCCTCGCTCTCTGTCTATTCTATAGAGATGAACGAGGAACGCAGGAGCGTACACAACCTGTGCACATTTCGCACGTGAAGTCGCCTTTTCTTAAGCTACTACCCCTGTTCCTAGGGGCCCCGTTTAAACAGCAGGAAAGAAGGAATAGTGCTTGGCTTTGGAAAGGTTGACACTGAATGGAAAAAGTAGAATCCATCTCTCTCTTTTTTGTGGCCATCCTTTATCTAGGCCCCGGAGTGCCCTGTCACTGAGCCACCGTGAATACCCTGCCGCGGCCACACCACCAGAGGGCTGTGCGTGGAGGAGAAGGAAGGTTTCCTGCCATTGCGTGAGCGGCTCTCACTTCATAAGTCGATATGACAGATGCTCACAGGCTTATGCGGCCCTCCTTTGAAAAATGTCATCACCATTTTTAATAACAACCTCAAAGCCCTTTCAAAACATTGTGAACATGCAACAAAGTATTTTTCCCCTAAGTTTTTAACGTCTGTGATAGTTAGAAGCTGCTTTGTCATTAATTTCCATCAGACGGAGGAGGACGTTTGGCTGAAATGGAAGAAAAGATTTATTAAATTTCGTTTCAGTTCCATTCATGGGACTGAAATATATGTCGGAATATGAAAATGACTAATGTCTCTATGTTAAAGAAATCGATTTCCAGGGTGCCAAGTGGAAAAGTGTAATTGAAATTGACCCATTAAATGATTACATTATTTGTGTACCAAATCTAATATATTTCACAAAACTATAGAGCTGTTTCAGTAACTACCTGCCAAACCGTATATACTGTTCCTAATTAAGTTTTATAAATGTACTTATAAAAGTGTGAGGTTGCAGAATTATCCAAGTAATATGTCTCCACGTTTATGAAACCTGTGCCGGAGAATTAAGACAAGGCAGTGCACTTCTAATCTTCATGACTATTTCATGACTAGTGAAAGCTGTAATAAACAAGGTGACACAACGAGTATTCAAGGGAAGGTTCCCAGTTAGATGCCTGAAATATACTTGGAAAATACACTTATGTCTTAACTTCCAGCATTGCCCCTGGCGAATCACATTGCAGTAAGCACTTGACCTTTACAAATGTACTTAAAACTCACTTTCTGAGAGTCTATAATGTGCTAGGCACATGCATTTATTTTCAAATATGCAATTTTCTTTAATCCTGGCAACCACTCAGTAAAATAGGTCTCATTTCTATTTGCTGGTAAAAGACGATGGGCAACTCGATTAAGATGCAAAATATTTAATTTTATGGCAGCTTTCAATTTTTCCCCTTCATTATTAGATATTGTGTTTCTGAAGGGAAGGAACTTATACATCTTTGTAATGAAGGAATGAAAGAAAAATATGCTGTTTTCCAAGTGATTTAAAGGTCCACCCTCTCATTTGGTTTTGTTTACAGTTCATTTTCATTCAAAAAAATCATCAAAAGATTCTAGGGTATTGTGGATTTTTTTTTCAATTTATCAAATAGAAGTGCATATCTTTCAGTTTTATTGACAATAATTGGCATATATCACTGTATACGTTTAAGATGTACAACATGATGGCTCCAATCACATATATGGTGAAATGATTACCACAATATGTTCAGCTAACATCCATCTTCTCATACAGATGCAATAGAAGAAAAAGAAGAAAAAAATTCTCCTTGTGATGAAAATGCTTGGGATTTACTCTCTTAACCACTATCCTATATATCACACTTCAGTTTTAGTTATAATCATGTTGTACATTATATCCCCTGTACTCATTTATCTTATAACTGGAATCTTGTACCTTTTGACCATCTTCCTCTATTTCCCCTTTACCCCACCCTTTGTATATGATTTCTTTTTCCATGATTTTTTTTTCCTGAAGCAGACATATTATAGGATTCTCTTTGGAGGAAAATATGCTCTCCTTTATACAAGAAGATGATGCTATTGGTCAATTTTATTTGTTTAACTGTTGAATATAAAATATGGATGCAGACTTATTTTAAGCACATATAGAGATGAAGAAGCCAAGGTTCTCAAGGAATTCTGGAAAACTGAGAGACAAGCTGTTGTCTCCTTCCTTCTTGTGCTTTTTCTCTCTCTCTGGTCCAGAGGGTGTTTTTTTTTCATTACCCAGGACTATCTCTCATGGTGAGAATTAAATAGTTCTTGCTAATCATTGGGACAGGTCTAAGAATGATCCTTTAATTTGCTGAAGAAAAATAGGTAGGCACCTGCTCCAGAAACTGGTCTCTCCTGCTATGGTATCACACACATTGAAAGACCAGTCTGGCTGCAGAGCGGTGTCTACAAAACAAAGATAAAGGCGACAAGCATGTCAGGAAAGCATTGGCTTCCACGAGGTCAAATGGCTGTGTTCTGTGGGGAAATTTACAGCAGAGACTGCAGGGGCGGGGGATATGTTGAAATCCAAGAGGACAGATGGTGCGTTGAGATGACCTTGGCTCCAGTTTGTAAGTCCATGACTCCAGTAACTGGTCCAGAGTCTAGTCCTGAGCTGTGGAATATGACAAATGTAGGTCCCAGATCTAGAGTAATTGGGAAGTCTACCAAGAGAGGAAATCCAACACAGAGAGAGGCCCAGGTATAACTGGGACCATGGTTGGTGCTAAACTGGTTAAAGGGTGATTCAATGACAGTCCTTCCAAAAGCACAGTTGATAGCTCCTCATATCCATCTACTCACAGTAAGCAAGTGTTGGTCCTAAAACAGTGATGGGGTGCAACCTGTACGTTAGCTTATTAGCTTTCTAATGCTCTATATCAAACCAACCCGAAACTAAGAGGCTTATGAAAATATGCCCTTATTATTGCCTGTGGGTTTATGGTTCTGTTAATCCAGGCCAGGTTTATCTTATCACAGCTGAGTTTACTTAAGAGTCTGCAGTGAGTTTATGGGGCTGGTTGGGGATGGCCAGTCTATAATGGCCTTACATGGCTAGGGAGTTACATGTCTTTCCATCCAGCAGGCTTAGCTCAGCCTTATTCTCATGACACCGGAATGCCTTCCAAGAGAACAGGCAGAAGCATACAAGGTCTTTTGAGGCCTAGGCTTATAAGTTTGACTTCATTACTTCTCCCTCATTCTACTGGCCAAAGTCACAAGGACAGCTCAGACTCAGTGGGTGGGAAAATGGACTTCACCTTTTGATAGGAGGAGCTGCAAAGCTGTATTGCAAAAGGGCATGGACGTAGGGGAAGAGTAAAGAATTGAGACCCTTTAGCAATCTACCACATTAGGGCTCCTGAACTTAAATGGCTAGAAAGGAGGGATGCAGAGTCCAGGAGCCAGGCAGGGCCAGGCTCTCTTCTCCACTGCCAGCTATAAGAATTCCTTTCTTTCAGAATGTCCATCATGACTTGTTGATAAGAAGTGAACCTCTAACTACAGTAATTCTCCTTAGGGTATGAATAACCAGTAGCCTGCTCAATAGGTTAGTACTTGTAAGGCAATTTTAATTGTAGTACCTTGTATACAGTTTCTTCACTAAGAAAACATGGATAATTATGGTACATAACCTGATGTGAGTCTCATGAGGACTTACTTAAGAAAAATACTTAGAACAGGATCTTGCACATGATAAGTGATCCGCAGATTTTAGTTATTGCTGTTATTATATCAGTTTCATTATCATTATTATTTGCCCTGTTAACCTACACAGAATAGGATGACTGCAGACAATGCAGACTATTGGGGTGCAGAGAGCTTTTAAAACAGAAAAAACCTTCTTTCCCTTCACAGAAGAGAGCAAGACAATGTTTTTGAGTCATTTTTCTACTAAGAGTGATAAATTTAGGCCAATTGGCTATGCTTTCCGAGGAGCACAGCTTGAAAATTACTGCTCTAACAGAACAAGGACCTCCAACTCAAATACCCATGAGGCCTGGCTGTATCACAAATGAGCAAAGCCAGTGGGTGTAGATCAGTAGGGAGCCAGGTGCTGTGTGAGCTGGGGTGGGATGTCTGTAGAAGAAGGCCACTCTCAGAGAGAAGTGGTGTTGATTGGTGGTGGAAAGAGAAAAGAGGCCTTTTCTTGTGAACACAGCTTTTTTCAGAAGGCAATGAGATTAGTCAGAGGGTTAGAAAATAAACACGATTCAAGTAGTGAGATAAGATTATGGACCCTCTTGAATTTGAGGCTGAAGTCTTAGTAGGATATAACATGGCGATACTGATTCAATGGCAAAGGTAACTTTTGTCCATTAAGCCCCACTTAATCAAAAAGAAAAAGAAGTAATCTAAACAAGTAAATTGCACATCAACGTATAAGGAATACCATGAAAGTTGGTGCTTGCCACTGAGAAGCTGAAGCCAGAGGAAAGAGCTGTGGAATTGGGGAACAAGTGTCCTGTGAAGGAAGAGAGAGTGGAGAGTGGACAGGAGCAGAGGACTGGCAGTGTTGGGAATTCTGCAGTCTTTACTACAGAGCCCTATAGATCGCGCCACCACAAAGCATAAATGTAGTGGAATAGTCATTCTTTGTAGCAATGAATGCCAGCAGTTGTTTTTTTCTCAACAGTCTCCATCCAGTAAAGAGTGCATTAGGACAGATGCAAGTCAGTGTATGTGTATAGGTAGAACTGAATTATTTAATATCACCTACAGATATTCCTGGAAGGTCTGACTACATATTATTCTCCTTTTGAGGTTATATCTAGATACATTCCTGGATATTCCTCTGTCTGAAAACTTTCTCCTTGAGGTGCTTTATTTTCTCCTAGAGGCGGTACTCTTGAGTTCACGTATTCCTCTCCATTCACTGGGACTTGGCAGTATGCTTGTGAGAATTCAGTCATGGAGTTGTCTCCCCCTCCAAATGCTGATTCTGTCCATAAAGGTGCTGAGCTTCTCCCCGTCTATGTCTTCATCAGGCCCGGCCTTTGCAATCCACTGGTCACTTTGAGATGTCAGGCTTTGCCCCGCCTGGTTCATAGCAGGGTTCAAAAGTCAAGTTCCAACTCAATTTCTGGGGTTGGCTGATCCAAAGAATACAATCATAGAAAGAGGGGCATCTTCTTGGGCTGGAAATACCGCCCAAGGGAAGCATCCTTGGCCTGCTGAAGAGCAGGTCAGTGCTTTGTTCTGACCTGGAAGCCAGGGTCAAAGTGAACCTCTACAACTCCACACAAAGACCCTTCTGTAGGACCTCTCGTCTTCTACAACTTTGGCTCAGGTTCTCTGGAAAACAGGCTTTGCAGGCAGCAGTGCCAGGTGCTGAAAGAACCCTGATGGGTGTTTCTAGAAACACCTTAGACTGAGCAGAGCTCTGTTGTAGGGGAAGGATTTCACTTTGGTATGCCACAATTTCTTTCTTCATAGAATGGTGGGTCGCTACAAGATGATTACAGGTGTATTTCAGCACTAAGGTTCTAATCATTGATGTTAGGTGACAAAGAGCCATGGTAGATTCTTGAGCGATATAAATTATTGTGAACATATTGTTACTCCCACCAAACAATTTTTAGTAGCTCAAACCATCATTGCTCTTCCACATTTTTTTTTTCATCAGAGTCCCTGCTTTCCCATGGTCTCTACTCTCAGGGGGAAAGCAGATCACTATGACCAAAGGGAGGCTGGAAGAAATATAAGGGTCACACACACACTAGAAACACTTGATTTATCATATCAGTATATTCTATCTCTCTGGACACATCTAATGTGTATCAGAAGGTTACTTAGTGAGGATAGAAAAAAAAAGATAAAGATGTAGTGTTAGATAAACTGAATTTTTGAAGAAATTAAGATACATTCTGATGCTTCTATTTCAGGATAAGAATTATACTGCTCATGGGACCAGAAATCTGTTGAATCCTTTGATGCTTAACTCCATGCATCCATCCTCATGCTTGCCATGGCATGGCCTTGCATCCCATCTGGAGAGAACATGCTAACATCCAAAAACTCCCTTTCTTTTGGACAGTATGTAAGAAGGCACTGCCAAGGTTGGCTCTGTGACTCTCCTTTTGTATGTGTTCTTTGCGCACTGAATCTTTATTCGTAGACATTTTCTTTTTCAGATACTTTTGTTTATCCAAACAGGATGCAGTCCCGGCTTGCTAACTTGCTTGTCACTTTTTCTTCTTGGAGTGACTTTGCACATCTCTACTTTGCTCCATTGTTGATTTTACTCTTGACTTCTCAATGGGAAATCTTATTTCCCCCTTTCCCTAGTGCACGGGAGGTGAAACCTTATGCATTTCTAACGACTAACAAGAAACACACAGAAACTTTCATTTTAATTCTTGGCATGACTTGTACACAATCTCACATGAAGAAATTAGGATGTATTTCAACATTATGTTCTAGTTTCATAAAGCTTTATGGGATTTTATTAGAATCATATTCTATGAGCCTCTCCTTTCTCAGTTATGGCAACAATTTTTTTTAAAATTAATAATGACCCCTCCCAACAGCTTTATCTATTCAACTTGCTGCCTGTTTGCTCAATGAGGGCATGTGTTGTATTAATTTTATCACTAAGTCTGTGGGGCATCAAAGTCACTGAGCTCTACTGGTAAACGCAATATTTTTATATAATCTAGCCCCAATCCCACTCCTCCCCATCACCCTTCCTCCCGCTCCCCATGCTAGCTCTTGGTAAAATGTCATATACATTTCCCCAGAAGTATGGGGTATAGCTAGATGGCCTTATTTGAAAATATTATTGACTTTTAAAAGATACAATTTTATAGCTGAATATTTAATGAGAATTATTTGAATGTTTGATGAAGAAAATGTCATAACTTGCCTAAGAAATTGATTCAATTTTTTTGCTCCCAACACTCTCCACATCTTGTTTAAATCCAGGTTGACCTTTATCTAGATCTCCTTCCCAACACAGTATTGAGTTGCCATCAGCGCTGCGCAATTTCACTTTGGTAGAAGTCACAGGCTTTCCTGAATTTACCCAGACGATGCTTTGCTATTTTTGTAAGAGAACACTGCCATTTTGCCAAGAGTCTCCTGTCTTGCAGGAACTGGCTGCCAGTGCTATTTTCTTGAGCTGCAAATAGGGCAACAGCTGTCCCTTTTATACCAGACTGTGGATAGGAGATTGCCAGAGAGGCATTGTTCTAGAAACAGAGACACTGGCATAATCAGCTCAGCCATCCAGGTGGAGTTTAGTGTTTTTATCTCTTGAAATAGCAGGACAAAAATAGGTATTATTTAACTTTGTGTAACGTTGGTTAAGCCTTTGTAGTTCACTAGTCTGCATTCTAGTTAGAACAATGTGCAATGGCGATGCTGTGTAGGGAAATAAATTCTGGATTAAAAACAAAGATTTGGTCCTTCGAATTTAGTCATTGGTCAGCCTTGCTAAAATATATAATTTTCTTCCTGTGAATTTGGTTTTACCATATAGAAAAATTAAGCTATTATACAAAGTGATATCTAAGGTCTTTTGGTTCTAAGACTATCTGTGAACATGTACCTCTCATTTAGAAGAGGGACACTCTTTTGAGGTGGTGGTTGGTTGGTTTTCTGGTGTTACGAAATTTCCATAGTAAGTTTTTGCTAGGCTAGTAAATCTACCGCCTAATTTTCCAGGTCTAATTTATGAGATAGGAAGAGCAAATACTACTAGAGGTGTTGTATTTTTATCATATTTTACCTTTCATTCATTCAGATTCTTTTCCCATTTTATTTGGACAATGATTATAAGCTCAGTGTGGGGAATATTTCTCCAAAGAGGCAGAGGCAGTTGTCTTTGCTCTGGTGCCTTTATATTCTCTCTCTCTCTCTCTCTCTCTCTCTCTCTCTCTCTCTCTCTCTCTCTCCCTTCTGTCTCTGTTTCTTTCTCTCTCTCACCTCGCTTCACTATGTATTCCATAGTTTAGCAATTTGGAAACATGAATCTTCAGAGTCTTAACCAACACGTCTATAATTGAACTATCTAGACAGTCATTGGAGGTTATTTGGTAATTCACCATTTGTGAACTCCCTATGGACATGAAATTAAGTGCATGTCTTCCCCAATGGAAGGGATCCCACCTATTCCTTTGAGTCAGCAGCGATCTCAACTGGGCTCCCTTGCCTGGCTTACAGTGTGTTTCTGCCTAAAAATGGCGCCTTTCCTGCCTTTCCTAAGCCACGTACAAGAGTCAAGGTCAGAGTCTGTCTCCAGCGCCAATGATTGTCCTTCCAGTTCCATGAATTCTGTGTTACCGTGCAACAGCATAAATCATTTGTTTATTCTGCATGAGAGAGGAAAGGAGAAAGTGTGGAATTAAAAAATATCCTTTTCAAAAACCCAGGGGATGTAATTTTTTATTAGATTATGTGCGATTTTTGCTTACTCAAGCCAAAGGAATAGGAAAAATAATAATTAGCTCATCGTGAGGCTACTTGAGGGCATTTTGAAGAGTTAAACCGTGGTATTATTTAGAGACAAAAAAAAGGTAATATTTTCTGTGTTTTCTCGCCTCAATTTGTCTTGTTGCTCTAACACATTGCATGTTATAATGTAATCTATGAGATAGAAACAATACCAGGAGTCCTAATTAAATTAAAAGTAATTACCAGTTGTACAGATAGGGCTTCAATTGAGCAGCAGGAAGTTGATATTTTGTCATCCCCAGTTTATCTCCATGCACCGAGCACGGTTCTTTGTACCAGTTATTAATGGCATTTTCTCGACGGTCATGAAGAGTGTGGGAAATAGGGAACGAGGAAGAGAACAAAAGAAGAGAGGAATTAGAGGAGGCTCGGAGGAAGACAGAGACAGACGGCAAGCTTTCTGTTGCTGGTCCTCAACCAGGATCCAGGGAAATGTTTCATACATTGGGGGACCGATGGCCAGCCCTCACTCACCTAGGAAGGAAATATTTGCCCAGCCCATATTCATACCCTGTCCTAATTTTCCCTGACCACAAACAGAATGTTTTTTAAAAAAAGAGAGAGCGTCACACGTTCTGTGCTCAAGGTTTGGTTTATGATGTGACAGATTTTCCATTTTCAGAAAGAAAAAAAAAAAATTAGTTCCAGCCCCCAACAGGAATTTAATTTGAGAGAGGGAGGGAAGTGGAAATATGTAAAGATTTCCTACTGTCCAATTTCTCACTCTGCTTTTCAGCTGGGCATCTTTTAACAATGGGAGGCAGTGCCATTCTCCCATCAGGAAACACAGTGCAGGCTTTTAAAGAGCATTTGCAGGGTGATGTCCGTTTGATTGACCGTTATCTTGCTGGCATGCTGCTGCTACAAATATGAGCAATTATTGAGAAAGCAGTCAAATTAAATTTTCATAACTATAAAACTGCATTTTACCTTAGGGGCACAGCTTCCTTCCTATTTCTACAATCTATTTCCTATGCTTTATATTAAATCTAAACAAATGAATGTTTACTAACATTGCTATTTTAATATAGTATGCCAGTCTGTGCCCTCTCTCCCAACAGCTTTTTAAATCTTTCTATGAATGTGCTGAAAGAGATTTTAACTTTTTAAATATATGATGGGTCATTTTGGGTAAGCTATTCTTAATGGGTTCTTTCTTATTCACCCAAAATATACCTTTGGCTAAACTCAGATCAGTTCAATAGCTGCCTTTATTAATCAAATAAAATTAATAAATGGCTTACATGAAATAAGTTTATTTATTTATTTTAGATCATCCTTATCAAGGTATTAAAGCCTGGTTACCTCATTGGTCCATCCAACATAAGGATGAGAAATGTGGTAAGTGGCAGGTGGGAGACTGTGTTCCCTCCCCATACCGTGGCTGACATTGCTAAATGATCATAGCACATTCATCATTGAGACCATATATTGGCTCTTGACAGATACTGAACTGATCTGAGTTTACACAAAAGGTGATACGTGTTTTGCTATCTCTGTTGTAAATGGTTTTATCTTTGTGCTCTTCCTGTCCTATCTGGAATCTTCCCAAATCTCTCCATCTTAAGCCACACTGGGAAGCCCAACCTCACCATGTCTTACTCTTACCTGAATCACCTGGTTCTGCTACTCCCGATTTTACCCGTCCTTCAGACCTACCTCAAATCCTATCCATTTCATGAAGCATAACGTTTACCCACATTTCTCTGGATTGCATTGATCTTTCTTCTCTTATGATTATGCTCTTTTTACTAGAGTCACCATACGACTTGGTACTATTAGAGCAGGAAAAAAATCCTTAGAGATATAATTTAGGCTATCATCTCATTTGTAGAAGTGATGAGTCTCAAAATTCTGTATTTGAGTATATCTCATCTGGATATAAAATTGAGATCAAAAATTAAAATATTTCCCAATTCATCTGTTGCTTGATTTTTGAAAGATAAAATTTTGATATGATAAAAGGAGAAAATATTTCCAGGAAACAGCCAGGCAAAAAGACAAAGGTAAATTAAAACATCCTGGGAAGAAGTGATAGGTTCTTAGGAGTCTGTTTATAGCGCTGCTGGATGTGACTTGATAGCCCAGCTCCTTGATTTTGTTCATCAATAAATATTAATGGTGAGTATGTTAAGTTGAAAATTTATATGTGACTTGACCTTGACTTTGTTGCAGTATTAGCCTGTTTGGTAGGAATATTATCATTTTACTTCAGCTTCGGTTCTCTTTTAAAAAGGAGACTATTATGCTAATCGAAAGAAACCAGTCAGAGAAAGACAAGTGTCACATGATCTCACTCATATGTGGAATCTAATGAACAAAATAAACTGATGAACAAAATAGATCCAGAGACATAGAAGCATGGAACAGACTGATGCATCTCAGAGGGAAGGGGTGAGGGCAGGAAGAGATTAACCAAAGAATTTATATGCATATATGCATAACCCATGGACACAGACAATAGTCGGTAGTGCAGTAAAGGCCTGGGGGAGAGGGACTGGGGGATGGAGGGGGTTAATGGGGAAAGGGGATATCCGTAAAACTTTGAACAATAAAGTTAAAAAAAAAACAACGGCAAGAGCCCTGGCTAGTGTTGCTCAGTGGTTAGAGAGTTGGCCTGCATATGGGAGGGTCAAAGGCATGCACCTGGGTTTCAGGTTTGATTCCTAGCCCTGGTCAGAGCACGTGAAGGAGGCAACCAATCAATGTGTCTCTCATCAATATTTCTCTCTCTCTCTCTCTCTCCCTTCTCTCTGCCTTCCACTCTCTCTAAAATAATAATAATAATAAAAATCAATGAAAAAATATCCTCTGGTGGGATTAACAACAAGGACAACAAAAAGGTAAGGAAAGAGGAGCAAACAAATGTCTTTATTATTGGGAGGAAATTAAATGAAATGTTGCTTGGAATATAAAATGAAGAAAATTAGAGAAAGATCATTTAACTACTCACTCTCAGGCATTATGTCCCAACCTGTGCATATATTACTTTCAAGTAGTTAAAAACTGAAAGGATAAAACATTAAATCTAGGAGCTGCATGATTTACAGTATTAAGTTAGAGACTACTCATGCAAAAGAGTGACGTTGTTTTCCTAATCATCATTCATTATGTTTTCATTCACTTCATGTTGACGATTTGATAATTTCCTTAATATTTTTCTAGCTCAAAATTTTCGTTTTCCAAAGTGAATGTCACCCTGTCCACAAAGAGAAAGACTTTTTGAAATTTCGGCTAATCTTTCTAATCTTAAACATTTATGCCAACTGAAATGCCTTTAGTAAGTGAGAACAGACAAAAGAAACGTAAGAAGTGATTCAAACCTTCCCCGTGGTAGAATCTGGGCAGGTGTGGACTTAACAACTGTGTTTCTCAGGGGAGTCTGTCCTACAGTTTCAGGCAGTGAATGGCATTTTTGAATACTTTCCAATGGCTGCCCACCTTTCTTGGCCACACAGAAGTGGCTAGACGAATAATCAATAGCATTTTTATCTCTCTGTGCTGAGCACTACACTAGATGCTTTGGGGAAGCGTGCCAGAAGGTGTATATATGGAGCTTTGAGATGGCTGCATGCTCTATTCTTGCTCTCGACTTATTCTCAAAGGTCTTCTTTCTCAGGAGAACAGCTGGATGGGTTTCCGCTTTCCTCAGCAAAGTGATGCCAAATATTGGTTTCTGAAACTGGCCCCCTGATACACACACCTTTGTTTCCTAAGAGACCCACGCTTCAACCACTCAGAAAGACCACAATACACCTGGTTGCTTCATTGTTGACTTGCCAATTGAAGTTTAGGATGTTCCCGTGTGGTTGCCTGTAAATATAACCACTCTGAGTACTTCTTTTAGCATCATTTTCTTAATTAGACCATTTGGGAAAATTATTGAATCCTGATTCAGGAGGTACATTAAACTGTAAAATTGAGAAGATTCATGTTTACTTAAAATTGTTCAGTGATTAATCTTAGTTCCTCACTTTATTTAGTGATTCATTGATTTCTTCTATCAGTCATTTATTCAATGAGTGTTGAAATGTCTATCATTTAGCAAGTTTTGTGCTAATTGCTAAGGATACAAGCAACGAAGATGACAGGCAGGTTACCAGATGCAATGATACTTAAACATGGAATGGGTTATCTACACAGTAATTTTTGACTTTCAATGACAATGGTATAAGGTTATTTCAATTCATTAAGCATTTATGAAATCGCTACTCTATGAAATCATAGACTGCTAGACACAGCAGTGAGTGCTGTGAAAGGAATGCACCATGGTTCTTGCCTTCTGGGTCATCATTATGTGGTCTCAGATTCAAGCATATTTAAAATTATTTGTAAAACTAGGTAAACATTGTAGTAATAAATGAAGTTCTATAGGGTTAGAGGGGAGGGAGAGCAAGAGCAAAAGAGAGAGGAGCACAAGAGCGAGAGAATGAGAGAGAATGAGAGAGAGAGAGAGAGAGAGAGAGAGAGAGAGAGAGAGAGAATTGAAAGAGGAGGGATTAGAGTTAAAACCAACAACAAAATGCACATTGAGAAAAAAGGTGGAGGACAATGGAGGACAATCCCTTCCTGACAGATTCAAACAAACAAACAAACCACCTACACGTTAATCAAGTAAGGTAATCAAGTAAGGAAATTTCCTAAGAACAGTAAGAAAAATTGCTGTAGCTAGCAAGTTCAATCTAGAAAGGTACATAAAAGCTGTGTTAGGAAGGCATTTAAATAACAAGTAGGTTGCGGGGACAAGATGAGATAAACCAGGGAACTTACATGCTTGTATGCATAGCCCATGGACAAGGGCAATAGGGTAGTGAAGACCTGTGGTGGTGGGGGTGGGGGGGGGGAGCTGGGAGAAGGAAGTGAAAAGGGGGGAAATGAGAGATATCTGTAATACTATCAACAATAAAAATATATTTAAAAAATAAAACAACAGGTTGAGCAGGTGGGACATTGTGGAGCATGTGAAAGAGGCTAACTGAAAGAGGCATTTAACAGAGTGGAAGGAGAGTTAGGGCGTCGGATAGGAATGTGAAGTTCCTGATTTTGTAACTTGGGGCAAGTTACTTAATGCTTTTGTATCTCAGTTTTCTCATCTGTGAAGTGAGGATAATAAAACTGACATCATAGGATATTTGGGGGAATTAAATGAAACAGAGAGAGCACATTGTAAGGGATTAATTCATGGGAACAGATGCTATTATTAGTAACATATAACAAGAAAAGAGAGGAATAAAAACAAAGATGAAAGGGGAGAAACATTGGTTTGATCTGTTTCAGAATATCATGTTGGTGGAAAAACTTAAGATGTATTGGAAGGGAAAGAGCCTGGATACCAGTTGGGCAAGAACTCCATTGGTTTGGATGAGAGAGAATAAGAATTCCAACGAGGGCAGAGGAAATGGGCACTGAAAGGGGGAGATAGATTGAAGAAAGTGACGAGGCAAAACCAGGAATTGTCTGACCTGTTAGATGGTGCTGGTGAGGGAGTTAGTGGCGGGTCTTTATTATGTGTGAGCAATGTGAGAGGGAAACACAAAGGGATATTTTCTAATACCTAAATTTTGTGACTGAGTCACAGATTGGATTTTGCAAGTCGTTTTTGATGCCTTTTAAGAGAGCTGTTTTACTGAGTGTTGGAGACAACGCCACAATTGTAATAAGCCGATGACGAAGTGGAAGAAGAAAAATTTGAATCAGTGAGTAATGTCAACTCAATCTGTTAATTATAGAACTAAAAAAAGTGACCCTCCAAATTATATTTCTTTAAAAACAGATTTCTACTTCGTTGTTCAGTCAGGGCCAAATAAATGTTTCTTTGATGCAAAAAAAATGAGTATAAAAGCTCTTTCTTATTTTAATAATAAAAATGACAATAGTTATTAAGTGCTTGGTATGTGCCACGCACTGTTCTAGGTGAGCTTATATGCACAGCAAGAACCCAGGTCATACAAATCACACAGGAACTGATAATTAGCAAACATCAGTAGCAGCTTCATTTTCTGTAAGAATTGTAAATATGAAAAAGGTTGCATCCTGATATCAAATTTGCATGAATTTTTGACCTGCATTTGTTTAGATGCTCATCATGCAGAAATCAGGATGCTGAAACAGGAAACAAAATAAAATATTCTGCAATTTCTAGCTGGCTACTTGGCTCTTCTGAGCCCTTAGCTTCAAGGATTTTTCAAAATATATTTTTCTGCACCACAGCGCAGAGTTGCTAAATCCAGAAATTGAAACATTCTGAGAACCAAATCATTTCAGGGTGAATCAAAGCTCTTGGAACATTGCCCTAGGATTTTGAAGATAGTGTTTAATAGTAAAAAAAAAAAAAAAAAAAGAAAAAAGAAAAAGAAAAAAGTTCAATATTTTTTAAGGAAATCCCAATTAGGAAGGCTGCCCCATTCGCAGCCCCAGTGACGCGGGGGGTCTGACACAGGCTGTTACTCCTGTGAGGAGCCAGGGCCCCTGGGTAAAGGGAAAGGTCTTCTGGCCCCTGGCAGCTCCGCCAGTATTTTCTCTCGTACAGTTGCCATTTGTGAGGCAATCTGAGGCTGATGTCAGTTTCTAACTCCACCTTAAAACCTGAAATTAGCTTCCCTCCTTTATTCCCTTCTAACCAGCTTCACTTCGGGCTGCCATTTCAATGCCAGCCACTGTGACCGTTCAGAGCACGAGTTTCTCTCCCTGCTCAAACTTCTCTGCTACCGTACCTGTGTTTTTGCTTGTTTGTGCTCTGCAGGACTGCTGGAGGAACAGGAGGATGGGGAGGGAGAGCGTGAACATAGTTAAACAAGTCTTAAGACCGAGAGGCATTTAACAGAGTGGAAGGAGAGTTAGGGCGTCAGATAGGAATGTGAAGTTCCTGATTTTGTAACTTGGGGCAAGTTACTTAATGCTTTTGTATCTCAGTTTTCTCATCTGTGAAGTGAGGATAATAAAACTGACATCATAGGGTATTTGGGGGAATCAAATGGAACAGAGAGAGCACATTGTAAGGGATTAATACATGGGAACAGATGCTATTATCAGTAACATATAACAAGAAAAGAGAGGAATAAAAACAAAGATGAAGCAGGAATGAGGGGAGCCACAGGGTGAAGGGCCACCAGCTACAATGCCTGACAGTTCAGAAGATGCTCTTACACCTCCCTGTAAAGTGATGAGGAACTTGACCGTCTCTCAATTCCACAGATTTTGCCTCTCATAAGCAGCACTGCAAGGTAGAATGAACTGTGTTAACCTGAAAGACCCTCTTTCCAAGTTCAACTTGTTTTTTAGAGTTATCCTTTCCTAGAATGCTGTCACCACTGATCTCTTCCAAGAATTCCTCCTTTTCTATTGAATCAAGGCAATAAATGACGGAGCGTCTGGCATGTTGCTTCCTGGAGTTGTGGCTTCCAAATGAGATGGGGATTTCCTTGAGTGAAGGAAACTTGCCTTATACTTTTTTTTTTTTAAATATATATTTTATTGATTTTAGAGAGGAAGGGAGAGGGAGATAGAAACATCAATGATGAGAGAATCATTGATTGGCTGCTTCCTGCATGCCCCCTACTAGGGATTTGGGCCCACAACTCAGGCATGTGCCTTTGGCTGGCGTCGAACCTGGGACCCTTCAGTCCGCAGGCCGACGCTCTATCCATTGAGCCAAACCAGCTAGGGCGCCTTATACTTCTTATATGTCCACCACAGGACCTTGCATAGCTGAGCACACAGAGAAACCCTAAACCAAATACTATAATGAGGATATGAAGATTGTAGCATCGTTTCTTATACCATAGAAAACCCATGAGAGGGGGACATTTCTGTCCTCAATAGGTGGTAAATTTTCTCTCAGCGATAGAAGGGAGATTTACTTTTTCCTTGTTAATTTTCCACATGGTCGCCTCACTTCCCTCTCCATTCATAAAAATTCATATACCTTTGACTTAAGATTATTTTATTTAATTTTTCCATTTGAGCTATGAGGATGCTGCTAGCCCAAGGACTGCAGGGATAATAATCAAGTGGGGGTTGGTGCCCAAGATTCAGGACGTCTAGCCCCACGTTCTCATGGCTCTTCAGCCTTGTTATTTTCTCTTCTTTTTCCCCCATAATAATCATTCCAGAAATTCACATTTCACAGAGAGAAAAAATAGTACATGTTTAAGCAGGGATTTCTAATTGGGCTCAAAGTTTGCTAGGGTTCTGTGGAGGGATTTTTGTAAGGCTTCCTGTTTCTTTGTGAAACTGATTTCTTTTTTCACTTCTAAATTCGAGAAGAGCACAATGCACATATAGGCCTGCATACAATATGTATGGGTATGAATGTGTATATACACCTATATATAAACATGTGCATACACTACTCAAATCTCTCCTTCTCTCTGATAGTTAATACTGACATCATTATTCTTTAGAATTGTTTGTCCCAGGTTAATGAAAGGCTGTATCTGAAAGCAATCAGTGCAAATATTAACATTTAGATCAGAATATATAATGTAAAAATCGAAGGAGCTTGGCACAACCCAGAATAAAAAACAATCAAACAAACAAACACACTCATAAAAATAAAAGGGGAAACTTAAGCAAATAATACTCACAATCTCCAGTCTTGATTATTGCCCTCAGGTCATCTCTTCATCATCTTGTTCCTCTATCTTTCCTCTCTTATCTTAGTTATCTGGTGTTATGTAACAAATTATCCCTGATCTTCAAAACGACAAATGTCTATTATCTCACACAGTTTCTGGGGGTCAGCAATCTGAGAGTCTTAGTCTGGTACGTGTGGCTCAGGGGCCATGAGGTTGTGGTTAAGTGGTCAGTGGGGGCTGCAGTTATCTGAAGGCTTGACTGGGGTTGGAGGACCTCCTTCCAAGCTCACTCTTGAGGCTGTTGGCATGAGGCTTCTGCTTTTCACCACGTGGGCTCCACTATAGGGCTGCTCACAACATGGCTTTCCCCAGAACAAGTCAGAGAGAGAGGAGAGAGAGAAGAGAGAGAAGAGAGAAATAGAGAGAGAAAATGAGTTAGAGAGAAGAGAGAATGAATGAAAGAGCTCACAAAAGAGATGGAAGACACAGTATCATTCATATTTCTGTATTAGAAAGACAACCCATAATTTCTAATGTGTTTTATTGATCACTTAGACCTGTGGTCAGCAAACTGCGGCTCGCCAGCCACATGTGGCTCTTTGGCCCCTTGAGTGTGGCTCTTCCACAAAATACCATGGCCTGGGGGAGTCTATTTTGAAGAAGTGGCGTTAGAAGAAGTTTAAAAAATTTGGCTCTCAAAAGAAATTTCAATTGTTGTACTATTGATATTTGGCTCTGTTGACTAATGAGTTTGCCGACCACTGGCTTAGACCAACCTTGGTACAATGGGGGAGGAGACTACACAAGGATGTGAACACCAGGAGACAGCAGTCATTGAGGGTCATGTTGGCGGTTGGCTACCACACATCTCCTCTCCTCCTTAACTTTCATCCGCCTTATTTTGAAGCCTCTCTTGGGAATGAATGGTTGGTTGCCAAGTGGTAGCAATTTGCTTCAGTGCTGTTGCTGGACAGTAGAGGGTGCTATCGGTGTGTGTGGGCCTAAGTTGAACTTCAGAGGTAGAGCTGTGATGGGGCTAGTGGCGCTCTCATTTGGAAATATAACCAGATGGCAGTTTATATGATTGGTTTTTAAATGTCTGTATTTATTTCTAAAACATAAAACTTCTTTTTCTTCACTCACTAAGCAGGCGACATCAGGCTTTCCATAAATGCTGCTGTTAATTCCAAACAGTCTCTTTGTAGGTTTACTCAGTGCATGTTATTTGGCCCTAATCATGGCTGAGAGAGCAGAAGGAAGAGGCACCTGAAAGTTACTTTGACATACATTGTGTGCAGGTCATAAGGGACGATACTGTCTTTTACTCGACTTGGCTTCTTCATTCAGATTGATAAGTTTAAGTTCCTTTTTTTTTTTTTGCATGTTGGCATATTGCGGGACTATGGACTACTACCAGCTATTTCCATGACTGATCCTGAGTTGGTAAAACATGAGATGTTTTCCTCTCCCTTAGAATGGATGGGTGTTCTGTGGGGGCACCAGGAAAGACTGCTATTTCTGTCCTTGACTCATCGCTGTCTTTCAGAGAGTATACCCATCAGTGGTACAGTTCTTTCTTTCTTTCTTTCTTTTTTTTGTTTTGTTGGATAATCCAGTGTTTTTAGAGACATGTCTATATGAATAAGTTTCTAGGATTTTTAACGATGTCCAGATGAGACTATTGTGCACTTGGCCTGGTAATTTCAAGATAAAAGATATCTCTCCTCTAATCTGAAACACATTGTTCTTCCCTATCTAATTTCACAAGATCTCATTCGGTCACCATTATCTTATTACAATGCAGTGCAAAGAACATTAGGTGTTGTGTTTTGTTTTTTGTTTTGTTTTTTTTTGGGGGGGGACCCAGTTTCAAATAACACCCCTAGCCTCAGCTTGTTCCTCTGAGAAGTGAGAAGAGTAGTAATGATAAGGATATTAGGGCTTTGGGTTAAGAGTTCTGCCTAGATTTTTTCACTTAGTTTTTATAGTAAGCTTTTATCATGTCTTTGTTTACCCATACTTCCTCTATTTTTTAAAAATAAGGAAATTAAATTGAGGCACAAAGAATTTACGAAACTTGTTCAAGGTTATCCAGCTGGTAAGTGGCGGAGTTCAGATGCAAACCCAAATGTGTGCAACATGAAAGCCATCCCCTAACCACTCTGCTATGCAGCAACCCATAATAATGCCCACATTGCTAGTTTAAGAATTACTTATGAAAATGAACATCTATTAACCAGCAGAGACTTTTGTACTATTAACATTTTATATAAATGTTAGTTCTCTTTACTTCTCTTATTTGGAGCAATTTAGTGATGAAAGGAAGAACATCTGTTTAGAATGATGACCTCTGCTGAAAGAAGCTGTGTCTTAGTTTTGCATAATGATACCATGATTGTTTTTCTTAGGGAGCAAATTGTAAATGTCCATAAAGATGACAAAGGAATAAATCAGGCACCCCCTGGATTCTTTCTGAGGCTTGAAAATCTGTATGAAAAACATGCACATTAAAGGGAATTTTTTCCTCTCTTAAGTAGTGCCTATTTTAATCATAACCTTTGGAAGAAAATTTAAATGTGAAAAGGTGGAAATTAAAAGAACTATAAATAACAACAAATGACTACCTTGTAAATACAAAAGCCACATTCACTCCTGGGGCTGTTATGTCTACAAACTATTTGAACAACAGTTAATAAGCACATTCCCAGTGAAAGAAAAAGCTAACTGATGTTTCATCTGAGTGCACCCTTTGTCGAGCGTGTTCGGAAATGTAGAGCTGGGAGATAGGGATTTCTGTGCTTCTTGCTTTAAAATGTGTGCCTGTGCCCACCAAAGAAAACGAAGGGTTTTCAGGTTTCCCAAATATTCCTTTGCTAATATTCATCTCTGTCAAAAATAATAATGTGCTCTGCCTGGATTAGCTGAAAAAATCATCTACCTTTCTTGATGGTTTTCCTTTTCTCTGTGTCCTCAAGCTGAGATAACCCACTTACGGGCCCTCGGCTGGCATTCCTTTGATTCCCATGTTGCCATGAGGCTTGTCTTTGGGGGATCAATGGGCTGACCCAGGGGCAGCAAAGAGTCTAACTCTCTGATGGGCAGACAAACAAGTTTCTGGCCCTCCCTGAATTACATTTCATCCTCTGCATTCATAACTATTAACCTGGGACACTCGGAAATGGAGGCTTGCTGTTTAGAAATGGGACCCCACATTCTTTGGGCCACAGAGAAGGCAACCCAAATACTAAGTTCTACTTTTTAATTTTTATCTTCAAGTTCCCATTATTCCCTTGAAAAGTTCTGTTTTTTCTTTTGTTATATTTTAGGACAAATATCATTATTTCAGATCATATTTTATGTGGGAATAAGTTTATGTTTTTAAATGATCTGGCACATGAATAAGCTATTAATGTGACTAAAACCAGCATAAAAACAATAGAATCAATTTTTACAATTGTTCGGTTTCTGGCTCACCTAGTTTCGAGTTCTAGGTTCATTCGTGACTGTTTGATTATGGTAAGGTATCTAGCTTTACTGTGCCTTATTACCTTCATCTATACAGTAGGGGAAGATAACAGTTATTTGATGGAATTGTTTTGAAAATTAATTGAGATGTTCTGTAAGATGCTTTGCATAGAGCCTAGTAGAGTTAAACTTTATGGAATATGCCCCTTAACTATTTGAATTCACAGGGGCAAGGGAAACCTTCTGGGTAAAGTACTGGAATGTATTATAGTTATCAGTTATCTAGCCTACAAATATAGGTATCCAGAAGAACCATCTACATCTCATAATAAAATAGTCATTTTTGAACATTTGTACCTTAGTCCAAGTCTCAGTTACTATAGAACCAATGTAATGGGGTTTTAAAGATATACATTATCTAAATGAATCTTCTAATCACCCATCTTTATAGATGAGGAAACCAAGCCTCATAGACAGTGAGGACCTTGCCCATATAGTTATATAATCAAATAGTTAGTTGTTAAGAATTTAAAATGAGTGTCTGACTTAAGCTACGATGTTGCCCTGCCAACCCACCAAAAAAGCTAACAAACAGACCAGGGTTGCACTAAAATAAAACAATTCAAAATACAGAATTGTAGCTTTTATTTCTAAAATAAATATCAATTCCTAGCCAGTTTGGCTCAGTGGATAGAGTGTCGGCCTGCAGACCAAAGGGTCGTGGGTTCAATACCAGTCAAGGGCACGTGCCCAGGTTGCGGGCTCGATCCCCAGTAGGGGATGTGCAGGAGGCAGCCAATCAATGATTCTCTCTCTCTCATCATTGATGTTTCTATCTCTCCCTCCCTTCTCCATTCCTCTCTGAAATCAATAAAAATATATTTTAAAAAATAAAATAAATATCAAGGAAACAGTTCAAAGCATACATACTATTTTCATGACCTTTTAACCAGTTCATATGTCCCAAGCATGAGCTTTGCGAAACCTTTGGATCCATGGAGCCTTGTATGTTTTTTATTTTGACCATTGCTTTAGTGATAATATGGGTGGAGTTTTTCTGTAAGCATTCCTTATATTTTTATGCCCGTGTTAATTACACCATGTACAAAGGAGTTTCACATATGTTTACAAAATAAACCCTTACTATACTTTTGTAATTACAAAGTCTGCTACTAAATTACTGTTTCATGTGTTTGTGTTTCAATTATTAACTGTGGCGGCATAGAACTAAAGCTGAAAACATGTCATTTCTATGATAATAAGTGAACACAATTAGCAGCATATCTATTCCACACACAAAATATATTCATTTGCATTCTGTCTCCTGGTATTATTTAACTGTATTTAGGCCAAGCCATGTCATTTCTGTTACCTTTTTTTCCATCTAGAAGAACTCAGTCTTATTTTATAAGTTCTTTTATGATGTCTAAATACACAGAATTGGGTGAGGTGACGATCTATAGACATACACTTCACTCACTCGGTTGGTTATCTCCTGAATCTTCTAAAGCTCCCATTTCTTCAGATTTATGCTAATTACTTTTAAACCAATGAGATGTATGCATAATATAGCTTTGGAAATAAGTTATGTAGTTTTTTTCAGTCACTTTTTCTAAGTTGTGAGTCAAATCCCCTTTTTACATACTAGCTATGGGTAAGTAGGAAAATAGCTATGTTTGTGTTTCACTCACATTTATATTAACCAGAACTTTTGACATCATAAGTAACAAAAACTCAGCTCGAGTAGTATGAGCAAAAACATGAATTAACATAGGGAATTTGAAATTTCATATAGAACTCAAGCAGAAGAATGCGAATGAACCTAAGAAATGAATTGGGGCCAGGTTCTCAAAACCAGCTAATTTGGGTTCTCTATGTTCTCTGAGTGTCTGCTGCATCCTTCTTTCTTTTTGCCCACACTCTGCCCTGTTCTGCTTCGATCAACCAGTCAGCTGTAGCCGTGAGGTGGAGTCACCTTATTACAATCTGGCAGCTCCTTTTGCAATCTTGTGGATTGATTGCCCATTTGTGATAGTCTTAGGAATAGGGATTCTGGGCAGGCATCCCAATCCACCCCTCACACACAAGCACTAGTAAGCATATACAAATTAATGGTATATTTAAGTGACCAAAAAGGATTTCCAATAGCATCTCCTGCTTAATGTTGGTCACATTCTCAGATTACATAAAAATCAAGCCTCCTACCGGGAGAGAAGAAAAGACAATGGTTTCACTAAATACAATGAAATGATAACAATAGCTGTTGTATTGCGTTATTGCCTTGGAGCAAGCACTGTGCTAAGAAGCTTTAAAAGCATGATCAAATTTAATTTTCACAACAATACTATAAAGTGGAAACTATTATTGCCTCCATATAATAATACTATGATAATGAGCTTGAATACTAATGTTATTATTACATGATGAAATGGAGGTTTAGAGGGGACAAAGCCATCTCAAAATTGCTCAGCCATGATGTGACAAAGCTCAGATTCACTCTGTGGGCGCTGGGGCTGTAAAGCTCAAACCATTTTAAACCATGAAACAGTTTATAATTGCACTTGATTTTCATAACGTGCCCTCTGTTTAGGACCTCAAGGTCAATTCCTAAGAATTAAGAGTCCAGAGTATTTCATTCTGCCCTGTTTTGATGGATTGAGATAAAATGGGAGATGATAAGATTCTAGTAATTACAAGGGAATCATAATTATAGCAGAAATGATCTCAAAGTGGTTCTTGAGCATTTGAATCTTAGTGCAGGTGTTCACCGACTTTTACTTGCCAAACCCATTCTCCACCTTCCTTGCCTTGTGTATACTTTTCTGCTCTTCTTCCCGAGGTAGGATTCTGCCTTGGCTATCCTGCCTTTTTCTTTACTAATTTTGTTTTTACTTGTTTGCCTTCCAAATTAATTTTTAAATTTGGAAGGCAAGCAAATAAAAACAAAACAACAACAATGAAACACCCCTGCTACCAAACCAAACCCCAAGCCAAACAAACAGATACAAAGAATCCTATATAATAAAAGCCTAATATGCAAATCGACCAAATGGCGGAACGACCGGTCACTATGACACGCACTGACCACCAGGGGGCAGACGCTCAATGCAGGAGCTGCCCCCAGCCCACAGGCCCCAAGTCCAGCCAAAGCAGGTGCCAGCGGGGGGCCCCCAATCGCCCCACAGATTGGCCCTGATTGCCGGCCAGGCCTAGGGACCCTATCGATGCACACATTTTGTTCACTGGGCCTCTAGTACTATATAACACCCAAAATGAATCCACATTAGCATTTAGTCCTGTTTGATTCAGAATATCGTTTAAGAATGAAAATATTAGAGGCAATATTGAGGTCCTTAACACTCCCCTCCTAAGGTCCCTCCCCTTCTCCTCACCAGAGGATGGTGTATATTCAGTCCACAGTTACCCTTTGCCACAAATATATTCCATTGAGCTGTTTGTGTCAGTATCTTAAAATATATGTAATCAGTATCATACCACACATAATGCTATGCTGTTGTTTTTTTCCCCACTCAATATTATGGGCTTGAGAACCCTGTTGATTAATGTCAGTTATCTTCTCATTGAATAATATTCTAACACATGAGTATTACATGATTTAATTATTAGTTAACCATTGAATGGACAACTAAGCTGTTACTATTTAAAACAATGCCACAATAATATCCTTATGCCTTTTATACAAATATTTGAGAGTTTCTCATATATGAGCTTTCAATCCAGTGGGGAAATATGTCTTGCAACAGTGGGTATTTATAAATGCTATGAATGAAAATAATGGTTACAAGGGGAAAGAGCATAAATATGTTGAGGAAGAAAATTGTTCACATACCTTGGAGAAAAATCCTTCCTGGTAGACAGAAGAGCAAACATGAAGGCCCTGAAACAGAAAAATTTTCCGTGTATTGATATTTTATGCAGAAATCCTGATGAATTTTATTTTTTTCTAATTATTTAACTAGAGCTTTTGTTGCATTTCTACACAGGTAATTATGCTATCTAAAAATGATGAAAAAAACTCTAGTACAATGTTAAGGAAGGGGGAAGAGAACATAGTTTCTTTAAATTTAATAAGAATATAACTAAATATTTAAAGTATCTTCAGTAAACATCCTTCACAAAGTTAAGGATTTTTTTTATTCTACCCTTTCACAGTTAAAAGAGTTTTAAATTTGGTAATAAGTAGTCTGGCTGGCATGACTCAGTGGTTGAGCATTGACCTATGAACCAGGAAGTCACGGTCCGATTACTGGTCAGGGCACATGCCTAGGTTACAGGCTTGATCCCCCGTGTGAGGCGTGCAGGAGGCAACTGATCTATGATTCTCTCTCCTCATTGATGTTTCTATTTCTCTCTTCCTGTGAAGGGTCATTGATTCTTAATGGTACTCACACAAGGGAGAATATAAGGTGTAAAAATTTAAATAATTATAATTAAAATAGGGATAAGTGTTATAGATTATATTTTTATTGATTTTAATCATTAGAATAGGGTTTATATACAGATATGTTGTTTGTAAAGTATAAATATATGATTGTCCATATTTAGATGAGCAAAAAATAAAAAATAAACACATGGGACTTTGAGCAAGCCAAGTAGTTGTGGAACAAGTGGGGGAAAAGATGAATTAAAATGTTGGACTACAAATGTATAGCTTCACATGGCTTCAACAAAAATAAGGAATTCAGATCATGAATTAGAGTGAAACTATAGGAGGTTGCAACTTAGTCCGACATGGAACGGAGGGTGGTGGCATCTTGATCAGTAAATCAAGTGTTTAGATTCTTTAATAACGATGAGCTCCCAAATTATAAGTGAAGGTGGGCATTTTACTAAGTAGCCTAACAAAAAAAGAAAGCAAAGACTTTCCCCATGAGGACAGTGGCTATTCCATGACCATGAAGAGAGTCTAAATTTGTATAATGTGAACTTTAATCAGATAGAAACTTAGAAGAATCCGATGGGAACTGAGTATGTGATTTTATCATTCTTTTCTCTTTTGTTTTTTGTTTTTTGTTTTTTTGTGCTTCAATTTTATTTTGATGCCAGCTGGTCTTACTTGAGAGGTTCTCAGTTGCTAGTATTTCTGTTCTCTTTCAGAAGGAAATAGATGATAAGGAGACCAGGGAAGTCCTGTCCCGGAGGGTACAATTGATGTGTAACTTTGTAGCATGATAACTTGGGGAATCTGGAAGTTTAGTTTACTATGTTATGTTAGGAGTTTAAGGGTCATGAAATTGGGTGTTCCCTGGAAGTTTGGGCTTTTGTTAGTTCCTCTGACTATGTAACATCCAGTAATAAATGTAGGTTTACAAATATTATGAATTTATCTGGTCTAAGAAAACATCTAATGTTTGAGTTTTCCCTGCAATATTCCCACCAAGTGGAAAACCATCAAGCTCTGTCTTAATGCTAGTAATGATGTTCCCAATTCTCCTTGGCTTCCTGTTCCCTGATAGCATCTCCCCATTGTTTCTAGTTTTGTTTCTTGCATCATCAAAACAAACCTAATGCGTTCTGTTCTCTGCCTAGAATGCTTTTTCTCTACCTTTACAAGACACAACCATACCCATATTTTAAAAACAAAATAAAATTTTATCTTTTCTATTAGTATTTTACAAGGTTTTCTTTGTTATTATGCCATTTTAAAAATTCCTTCTCTGGGAAAAATAATTGTTCTTTTCCTTGTAATATAGAGAATTGTCTTAGAAGCATCTGTATAAAAGTTGGTTGTATAAACATTGATTTCTCTGTCATTAACCAAAGTTTTTAAGTTCCTTAACGATGCCAAATCATAGTCACTTTGTACTTCCCAGCACAGTATCTTGAATAAACAGTAAATATAAACACAATATTTTGAAATTAATTTATTTGAAAAAATTCCCAGTTCTGTGGCCATTTTTATGGTGACGGCCTTCTCATTGAAAAATAAAAAACAAACAAAATTTCTCATTCTTGCTATAAAAAGGGCCTGCAGAATTTTAAAGTTTTATTTAATTATGCATCAGCTTTTAAGGGGGAAAATCAAGCTGCCACCAGCTGCCATGAACCATTCTTGAGCAGCTCCAAACCCACATTCCAATCCAGTGTAAGAATATACCAGAAGAAGCAATGGGAACTGCCTTTTCTCTGAACAGACAGTGAAATACTGTTGGAGGCTTTGGAATTCTTCCAACATCAGAACCATAGTGATGCTGGTCACTACACCCAGCCACATAGTGGGCAGATCTATGTTGAGTCACCTCTTCTTAAAGAAGAGATTTACTCTTATTGATTAGTAGTTGCCTTTTCCTAAATCAGTGTTGCCGTTCAAGAGAGAAGATGATTAGAGGCAACACAGATTTGTTGTAGTTAAAAGTTTGGCCCTTGGGCCTGGTCTGTGTGGCTCAATGGTTGAGCATGGATCTATGAACCAGGAGGTCTCGGTTTGATTCCCAGTCAGGGCACATGCTCTGGTTGCAGTCTCCATCCGCAGTAGGAGGCATGCAGGAAGTAGCCTATCAATCACTCTCTCTCATCATTGATGGTTTTTCTATCTCCCTCTCCCTTCTCTAAAATCAATAAAAATATATATTTTAAAAAAAGTTTGGGCCTTGGGGCTAAAGAGACATTATGTCAAATCTTGGATCTGCAGGGATAGGAGAACCTTAGACAAGTTAAATAGCTTATCTTCATTTCCTTAGTCTCATGTAAAAAAAATGGAAATACTAAAAATATTTCTCTCTGTATGTTATAGAGCATATACTAAAGCATTTGCTAAATGCCCAGCACCTACTAAATGCTCAATAACTGTCAGCTCTCATTATCATCATCATTATTATTAATAAGAAACTCAGTGATTTGTTAGGTGCATATAAAGCAATAAACGTAATTACAAATTAGTGTTTGTAAATATTTGCTATACATAGGGACCAGGAACCAATTTCTGCTTGCCTTTTATTTTTTTTCCTCCTTCTATTTATCAGTCAAGAATACTGGATAACGTGAAAAATAACAAAGCTTTAAGAAATAACTTTATAAATTCTTCCTTGTGTCTGTGTCCATCTTTGCATGCTGTTCCGTTTAGATTGCAAGGACCTTTAGGCCGGAGTCTGAATTTAACCCAGTGTTTAATATATGCAGTTATTTATTCAATTCTTAAAACTTCACTCTTGAATAAGCTGCCTCGGAACTAAGAAGATCAGGCATCCCATTTTTTGAGGGATTATTTTATTTTTTTAGTACATTTGATGGGTGGCCTGTGAAATCCTAATAGTATGACAACTTAACCCATCCCCCCGCCCCCACTTTTTTTTTTTTTTTCAATTTTGCAAATATGCTGACTCTACTGTAGTAGGATTGTCATCCCAGGGTTCAGGCCATAATTCCTCAGTTGATACTTCTTTAGCATTATTTAAGCACAGCTCTGCCTAGACACTCAGAATTTACAAGTTCTGGAATTAGTGAACGAATGAGTATTAAGCATTTACTTTGGACGAGGCCCACCCAGAGCTAGACATTTTCAAATATAGTATTTCAGTTGATTTTCAAACGGCCACAATGAAGCATATTACAATCCCCATTTTACAGATGAGAAAACAGGCTCGAGATGGTTAAGAGACTTACCTAAGCATGTTCTAAGCAAAGGGGGCAACATGTTGAGACATAAATTTGGAATCGTTGGAGCGTGGGCTGTTGGGAAGAGAGCAAAGTGGAGGAGGTTCAGCAAACTAGGCTCTGGAAAGCTAGGCAAAGACCAAAGACGGAGCACCTTTTGGCCATGATAAAGGATTTGACCTTTATCCTAGAGAGCACGGTTCTCAAATTTAAGATTCATGGGCAGCATCTGGTCTGACCATTAAAAATGCAAATTATTGCCCTCCTCCTCCCCCCCCCCCCCCCGCATCCCCACTGCCCCCCCTTCCCCCGAAAAGTGGGGCTGGGATCTACATTTTCATAAGCAGATTAAAGTTATTTTGTTGGTCTGCAATGCACTTTGAGAATATTCCTGTAGGCAATGGGGAACTTTTGAAAGGATTTTTTTTTTTTGCAGGTGAGTTTCATTGTTCTGGGATAATGAAGAGGATGAGCCACAGGGAAGGATACTAAATTAGAGGCCAGGAAATATTTAGAACATTGCTTTTCAAACTCATCTGCATATAGTAATAACCCAGAAAGCTTAAAGAAATACCTGTGCTTGGATCTCATCCCCAGAGATTTGGAGTTAATCAGCCCAGAGTGTGGCCTGGGCATTGGAAAATTTGAAGTTCATAAGCTCACTTTCATATGCAGCAACTTCTGAAAGCCACCCACATTTAGGACACTATTGCAACAGTCCATTTGGGAAACACTGCAGCCCTGGTTTTATTTTATTTTTTTATTCCTCACCCGAGGATATCTTTCCATTGATTTTTAGAGAGAGTGGAAGAGAGAGGGAAAGAGAGAGAAATATCGATGTGAGAGAAACACATCCATTGGTTGCCTCCTGCACAAGCCTGGACTAGGGCCCAGGCTGGGGAGGAGCCTGCAACCAGGTATGCACCCTTAACTGGAATTCAACCCAGGACTTTCGATCCCCAGGCAGATGCTCTATCCACTGAGCCAAACCGGCTAGGGCTTTGGCCCTGAATTAATGCAGGATTGGCAGGACCACTGAAGGGAGTTATATGTGCTCCTAGATTAGGCATATGCAATCCCATTGTTAATTACAAAGCTTTTCAGCCTGGATTTTATTTATATGCAATTGTACAAAGTCCAGTTCTAAAAGCAAAGCAAAAACTTCCTACTTTGACCCACATGACACTGCTCAGAAGTAGATGTCTAGTGCATAATATTGTTTTGTGGTTGTTGTTTTTCATTGTTCTTTCACTTGCTGTTTCACAAATCCCCCACTCTGCAGGAATTCGGGTGGGAACATTCTGTATGGCTTCCTTTGCTTGCTCTTCCTGGGGGATATATCCTGTTGTAATAGGAGAGGTTTTACAGGCTTTCATTCTTAAGCTTATATCCTTTCCATTCTTAACAAGGAAAATATTGTCTCCTGATCTGAGTGAGGCCTGAAAGACTTTTCTTCCTTATTTTCCTTTATGGTTGCTACTGTTTTTTCCTCTTAAGTGGCTTTTTGGAATTTTTTTTTAAAGAAATATATTTTATTGATTTTTTACAGAGAGGAAGGGAGAGGAATAGAGAGTCAGAAACATTGATGAGAGAGAAACATCAATCAGCTGCTTCCTGTACACCCCCCACTGGGGATGTGCCTGCAACCAAGGTACATGCCCTTGATGGGAATCGAACCTGGGACCCCTCAGTCCACAGGCCTATGCTCTATCCACTGAGCCAAACCAATTAGGGTGCTTTTTGGAATTTTCTAACCCCCAGGATGACTTAAGCTTAGCAGTTGGCTTATGCTATACATACTTTGTGGGTTAAACGTTACTCCCTGTAAAAACCATAGAGCAAAGAAATGGCAATCATTAAAAAAGAATTGCATAACAATAAAAGTCTTTAAAACACATTGGAGGAATTAGAAAAATCATCAGTGACAATATAATATTATACCGAATATAAACATTTTCATTTTACAGATTATAAAATTGAGGTTCAAAATAGAGAAAAATGAATGGAATTAACATGTCATAATTGGCTGGTCTGACATTCTGCTAATTATTTAACCTATTCATTTTTCTACAAGACTGTCTGAACTAGGTATTATCAGCCCTGTTTTATGGATGTGGAAATTGTATATATCAGAAAGGTGAACTACCCTGTCCAAGATCAAACAGCCAGAAGTGGTGAAAATGGCATTCAAGATGGCTTTGGAGCCAATGCTGTTGGGGTGTTTTGTTGTTGTTAATTCTCACCTGAGGATATTTTTCCACTGATTTTTATGGAAAGTAGAGGAGAGAGGGAAAGACTGAGAGAAACATTGACGTGAGAGAAACACATCGATTGGTTGCCTCCAGGAGCTCTGACCGGGGAGGAGCCTGCAACCAAGGTGTGTGCCCTTGACTGGGATCAAACCCCGGACCCCTTAGTTAGCAGGCCAATGCTCTATCCACTGAGCCAAACCGGCTAAGGCGTTGGTTTGGTTTTGTTTTGCATCTCTTACAGTTGACAATTATAAGTGGAAGTTCAGTGGCCTTGTGACATCATATCCAGGAGTTTTGCTTGTTACCATCATAAGTTGCTTGTATTATTTTGGGGTATCAGAATCGATTTAGCCTGAATCTAGACATCACATTTGATCCAAGGTTAAGAAAATGTTGTTGTCTCTATAGTTTTGGAGCATAATCTCACTACATCTTTCAAGCTGAGAGCTCCAGTTCTTGGGCCAAACGAAAGGAATTAACCTAAGACAGAATTACAGTTACTGTGTATAAAGTGCTTGCTGTGTACCTGCAGTCCTTTACACATATTAACCCTTGAATTCCCTTCACAATCACCTGAATAGATCAGTCACACCTCAGAGAACAAGAAACTGGAAAGAGAAAGAGGGGGAATAACCTGCCAAAGTTCCAGAGCCGGAGGCCAAGTTCATGTCCCTAAGGACTTTGCCTGCTGCCTCTATGCATGGCTTTCGTCATCTCTCCTCCCTCGGCCTTCACCCTCAGCCTTCCACATGCTGCCCACAGACCGACCTTCAGATCACAGCTCCCCACTGCTCACTCTGGGTTCTGATTGTGCTTGTCTTACAGAAAGTCCCTCCCGGGAATTTCTAAAATAATTCTTTTTCTTTCCCTTTAAGAACAGCCCAGTGGTCTAGATCTTGGGGTCATGCTGGCAGGAGTCGTCCATATTCCACCATTGCTTGAATTGCATGTTACCCTATATCTGCTTTAGACTGATCTATTTAGGCTTATCTCTCCATGCTTTGGGTTTGTTTTTTTCTATGACCATAGACTATAGTCTCCAAAGAAAATTTTGTATTTATTTTACATGTCTGAGCATTCTTTTATTTTTTTAATGTAATTTTATGTATTTATTATTTTTCCAGTCACATCCAAGAATTTTATTGGACAGAGCTCTGGGCCTGGCAGGCCCAGCTCATGGCCCCGGAGCCAGGGCTGGAGGATAGTGATTCCATACAAAAAAACTCAGGGCACAGGGTAACCCCACAAAGAGACACGCTAAAGATTACTGTAGTTGGGAGACAGACATGCGAACAGGTCAAATGTTTATAAATAAACATCCAGTGAAAATGACAACTCGAATTCATCCTTATACACAGAGTACTCCAGGGCAGGTAAATGGGTGGGGGTGGCCAGAAGTCACCATCCTCACTGGTCAGGGGGCCTGATGATGAGTGGGCCCAGATGTCCATGGCACAGGGTGGGTGGTGCCCATTTACAAGACCAGCTACTGGGGGGGCGGGGGGCAGTTGCCCAGCTGCGTATAGTCAGGCTGTCCATTCTGAAATGAGGAGGGATGGGGTGGTCTTTACATCATATTCTGTGGCTGGTGGACTTAGAGAGGGGCTGCCTTGTGGAGCATTACATTACTGAGCATTCTTTTCATGGGAGACACTTACCTGAACTATTTTAAAGAAATGGCAAGCCCTTTACCTAATCTGCTATTAGATTTATTTGCTATCTGAGCCCCAATAGATCAAGATTTATTTGTTTGTTTGTTTATTCCTTTATTTACTGTTATCGACAGCAGAAAGTATATTCATGTTTCTGGCAGTACCCGCACTATATAAACCCAAGAGGTTATGAAGATTATTTTCTGAATTTGCAATTATTCCCTGTGAAGGTTGATTACAGCCATTGAGATCACGAAAATAAAATGTCAACTCTTTTATTATTTTAATAAATAGAATTCCTTTCCTTTTCATGGATAAAATAGCAGTTCCATAACTTTAGAGAGATAGTTGAAGTGTGTTGGGGTTTTTTTTCTCCTAAATAGGTAGTATTTTCAGAGGAATGATCTATGGCTTGTCAGCTTACCGCACAGCTGATGTAAAAAGTTTGCGATGGCAACCCTAAATGTTTTATCACCTGTCAGAAATTTCACTGATAATAAAAAGTAACATCCTTTAAATTAATTAGACATGATTAGGACTTTAAGCCCAGAGGCCACTTCATTATGCAAAAATTATAACAGTTAGTTATTTAAATTACCATTAAATTGATTCTTATGTTAATTGATATCTCACTTATAACCCTAGATTTTAATTTATATAAGATCTTTGGAAATAATAATAAGCTATAATAAAATGTTACTTGGGATGAATCCTGCTATGAAAAAAATACACTGAAAAATGGATTGTATTTGACCCTCGGTACGATTTCTCTATTAGAATCAAGCTAAATTCTCATAAAATGGCATGGCTTACATTCATCTCTTGTGCACATGCAGCCCCACAAAGACCAACAGGGGTGGCACATGCTCAGGAGGGTAATTCCACCCCACCCCCCCTCCAGTGACTACTGTCTCACCTTCTTGTCGGACACAGGAAACAGACTTTAATTTAACACCTTGAGATGGAGCGTGTGCTGTGACACACTTTGGGAGAAGGTACACAGTCCCCTCTGAAGATGGGAAGCGATATGTATTTCAGAGAGGAACTGACACCATGGATTAGAATAAACGTGAGGACCACCTCACAGCGTTTCAACAAGCAAGTGCTGTTGCAGTGCATTTTTGAAGCTAAAATTCTAGTTGTAGGAACCTTGGAATTAATTGTTCTTTAGGGACAAATTCAGATGAACTCTCTTTCAAGAGTCAAGTCTGTACTAATTAAAATCCCTTTATATTTTTATTTCTAAACTTTTTGCTAGATTGCAAGTTTCACCAGTGTAGAAAAATAGGGTTTATCATGACCACGTGGGCCTAATCCCGGGGCTAGGTTTTCAATTGCTTAAGAATCTTCCAAGGACCCTCTGCTTTGCTTTGTGGATTTTGGCAGTGACCATATTCGAGTTGTAAACTGCAACTACAACATTACAAATTACAAGAAACTGTATGTGTAGGCATGGGACCAGTATTGGGTTTTTAGGAAAATTGTTAGCTGTGGAAAAGGAAATTTACATAGTGCAGGCTGACCTCCCTTATTATCATTGCTTTTCCTTCTTCACAGTTAAGATCTTCAGCCATATTTTAGTGGTTTTGATTTTTGTTTCGTTTTGTTTTGTTTTGTTTTTGCCACATCCTGGGCACTGAGTAGAGATCTGGGAGTTGAGCAAGGTCTGTGCCCACTAATGGGAAACAGGTGCCATCTGAGAGGAGCGGCAGAGTTGGGGGGTGGGGCTGGTATGGGAGTTCATGAAGAAGGAATACACTTTTATCTCTAAAGCTCCAGAAGTCATAATCCAAGGGAGATGCTGAGAGGGTGTGTTAGTATCATCCCACTGTTCCCTCCTCTGTTTTGCAATGCTTATTCATATTTTGTTTCTGCAGACTTGGTTTCTGCTTTCCCAGGGGTTGCCCTCTCAGGCAGTCCCAACAGGGGGCGCTAAGGAGGAGGAAGGGCCACCATTTCTGTTGCTCCCTGGTCTTGTGGGCATCACCCTCGCGGTGCTGCTTCTCCCCAGAAGCTGTAGCTCTCTCCAGCAGCAGCTGCTGATTCACTGATCAGTTTTCTCAACACTCACAGATCGGCCCCATCACACGCCCTAGAGCCACCAGCACTGGTTGGCCAGTGCATCTTCCCCGGAGGCCTCATCCCAGAGCCACAAGATTCCTCCTGTGACTCGGAGGTTCCGGCACTGTGTTCATCAGTATGGTAGCCACAACACATGGATAGTAAAAATTATAAAAATGAAATAAAATGTTAAAATTCTAGTTTCTCAGGCACATCTCAAGAGTTCCAAGAGTCGCACGTGAGAGCATAAACCATTTCCATCATTGCAGAAAGCTCTGCCCAACAGCGTGCTGCTGACTTCACAGAGGGCTGAATTTTTGTTGGGCGGGGCTTCTCCTCCAAATGTTGATGATCTCAACCTCTTCCCTCCGTTCCTCCTTTCATAAAGGTGGTAGCTACCTTTCTGATCGTTGCTACCTCCATGCTGCCTTATTTCCTTTAGTGCTTTCTTGGTTTTTAATACCCAGGCAACAATTCTTTATATCAAATTCTCGCTATTAAAATCAGAGCCAGCTAGATACCTTGGGCATTGGTGTAAAAAATAAAATGCAGATCTTTTTTTGGTTCAAAAACCTTTTTGTCATGGTGTTTTAAATTTTCTGTTTCATGTCATTCTAAGTGAAAATAAAATTAAAAATTTAAAACATTAGTATAGATTTTTACCGTATATCTTTACAGTGTAAAATGCCAGTTTTAACTGTAAATAGCAGACCGTTCGTTCAAATGTCAAATCGCCAACATTACACAACGGGTATTTTGTGGCTCATTTCTGGAGAGTTCCTCACGCTGGCCAGAAGGAACAAATGCAAGTGAGACACAGGAAGGCAGGAAGGTGGGAGAGAGGCTATCTCCAGGCAGAAAGATGAGTAAGGGAGGTCGTTCAGGCATGCAGATCATCAGGGGGAGTGTGGATTCTCATAGGGCCTGCCTCATCATACAGAGGTCTGGGCCTGATGGCTTCTGGGCTTCCTCTCTCACGGACTGCTGAACTGATGTGGTGCACCCTGGCCAGATGTGAAGTCTGGGGAAATCAAGCCAGGTGACACTCTTTCTCATGGGCCTACCACCCAACCCACAGCTGGTCAGTGGCCCTCAAGGATCTTTAGACCTCAGCACTGGGACACACTTGGTATCTAGATAGTGGTGGGTTAGTGATTCATTCTATCCATACAAGACTGGCCAACCTAGGGAGGGGATGGCTGCTACTAGGCCCAGCTCCATGAGTCTGTGAGATGAGTGTGGGATACAGCAGGTCCTCGGGTTACATCGGAGATCCATTCCAATTTTCGCCCTAAGTCGGAACCCACCTACATAAGCACCTACGTCACTCACATGGAGCACATACACAGCAGTAATGAAGTGAAACAGTAACAAAAATTTAAAATAAAGATAACAATTCCTGACCTTTACTTGTGGTAAATAAATAATAAAAAACATAAAGCACATATGTACCTACATCGAAATGACGAAACTTTTTTTTTTAAATAAATAAATGGGAGATGGCGACGTAACCATGATATGACGTATGTCAAGTCCGACGTAACCGAGGACTGTCTGTACATCCATCCAACCTTGACTTTCCTGCCCATCTCCAGGCCCATGCTGGGGGTGAAGAGAAGCATCAGTCACTGGGCAGGGGAGATGGAGGCCCATCAGGGTCTGGGGCCCCAGAGTTGGGAGGAGTGGGTGGCTGAAAACCCAGTCTAGGGAAGCATCAACAGGAGAGTCCACCTGTGAGCCGAGGCTCTAAGCCCTTGAAACATGCTCTTGTCCCAATGGGCTTCACTCACAAAATGCAAATTCAAAGGTAACATTAGTAAGAATCTCAATGCAGCGTCCACAGTATAAATTCCAAGTGTAAACCCTTCTGAGCATGGGCCCTGTGTGTATACACTGACCACTCTCTGTGAGGTTGTCCCTGATTAAAATCTCTGTGTGCGTCTACCTCTTGATTGGAGCCTGACTGATACAAAGGGGAAGCCAGATGCTAGGTTAACTCTGGGGGAGAAGAGAATGAGGCAGCAAATTCTGCTCAGTGTTATTCCTCGCCTGCCATTCCCATCTGAACATCTATCTGTCAGCTTCCTTTCCTACTGACATTTCTCAGTTGACTCCAGGGTTCATTGATTTGAACTTTTTATCCGTTATTTCTCTTTTTAAAAAGCAGAATGTTATTAAGTTGGTTTTCTCTATTACTATGGTTTTTTTCTCTGCCCCTGGCCCCAACTCTACCTTCTTCAGATGCCTCTACTTTGTAAAATTATCACCCTTCAAAATTGTCCATACTTTTCTTTAACATACCTCAGTTTTTACTTCTGATGTAGTGTTCTGATTGACCATTTTTGAACCCTGCATTTTTCTCTATGTGGAATATTTAAATTCTGAGCCTTTACACACAAATACCCAAGAGCCTCACTCTCCATGAAACTTTCATAAGGGTTTCCAAATTCCTTAGGTGGCAGGTTTGCATGTCTTGGCTATTTTTTTCTCTATTAACTTTGGTGTCATCAGAAGCAATTTTTAGGTTAATGCTTCTGTCTAGACTGAATACTTAATGTCCTCACAATTCTCCAGAGGTTAAGAGAATCAGCTCCCTGGCCTCCTGAATACCTAATCTGGAAATGGCCCCGAGTTTCTTTCTACTCACTGCATTTATGGCGGGTCCCCACAAACCTGCTGGTAGCTTCTACCATTGCTTCCTAGGCGCTCTCAGTCCTTTGATACTGAGTTTCTTGAGGACAGAACCATAGGCTCAGTAAAAGCTTAAGTTAATTGAATTTAATCTCTGGAACTTGTTGAGATACAAGAGAAAACAGAGAGAATGTTCCTTCAAACTCTGGACCATATCTTTGTTCTCAGACAACATGCATCCATATTCAGAGTCAACCAGATACAAATAGATTTTTACATTTGAGGGATGAAATGCCCAAGTAGAGATGTCTCCCCTACTCCCCCACTTCAATTAGTAAAATCCTGAGCAGATAAACACAGAGGAATATATGAAGTCTGTAGTTCTGTCATCCCAGGAGGGCAATCCCAGATACAGGGACCATGTGGTAAGACCCAATAGCCAAGAAGAGCCAGGATTCCAGTTCCCAGAAAATGCCAGAAAGGAGGAAGAAATTTCAGGAAAGAAAGATTGAGATCATTCATAATTTTATGTGGAGTCATTTTTATATGCACCCATGTGTGCATACATGTACTAGTACATGTGCATACACACCAGCTATTTTTCTCCTTTCTGCTTCATCAATATCATCTTCCATGTCCATAATAAAACATAAGCTAAGGAAAATGAGAAAATTCTTGTTATTTGATCAAATGAAACTTTGGAACCTACCAAGAAGCCCCAACTCACTGGTTGGAAAGCAGCGATTCATAGGTATAAAGTTGGGAACATGACAGCAGAGTTTCACATTTGAAGAGCTGAATAACTAAATATAAGGGGATTAAGCGAAGCTAAGCCATTGTCCTTTTCACCTGAACATATGCTGGGACTAAGAAGGGGATCTGGGAAAAGACAGAAGCTCCTACCCAAAAAGCATTTCTTTCCAGATCAGAGCCAAGAAGAACTAACCATATTGGAAAGGGCGTTTCTGATTAAGATCAGTCATGTAAATATCGTACAGGTATCTGTGGAAAATGTTTCCTCTCAGTAGGGAAACAACCTGCTTTACCAGAGACAAAACTGGTCAAATGCATGTTTCCAGAGGAGACAGCAGGTTCTCAGGCATCACCACCAATCGTCATGTACAAATATAGGGCAAGTGATGTATCTAATTGCTTTGCCCTTACGATGATCATGAGTAAAGGCCAAGTAGTACTGAGCGGTTATTTCATGCCTGAATCTATCTCTTAAATCCACTGAAAATGAATGATACAGGGTGACTTCTCAATAATAATATTGGATGTTCAATTGCATGTGTTTTTATTTATTTTTATTTATAATAATAAAGTCATAGTGGCGTTGTGCCAATTATACGAAGCTCTAAGCTTTAACTGAGGAGCATTTTGTTTCTATAACTAATCTTACTGCTTTGTTTCTTATTTGAGTTAGGTACATTTTCTAATTATATTATTTCAGATTGTTCAATATAAAGTTTGAACAGATGGACTTAATAGTCTGTTGGTGTGTGTTTCAACTCATAAATGTGATTTTCATATTATGGTTTAATTGGTTTTTGTGGAATATGGGTTTTGTGAATAAAATACAAATACCTAATCTATATATATATATATAAAAGCCTAAGCAGCTGTTATGACTGAACAACTGGAACGACCAGTCAACCAGTTGCTATGATGTGCACTGACCACCAGGGGGCAGACGCTCAACACAGGAGCTACCCCCTAGTGGTCAGTGTGATCCCACAGCCAACCTCCCGTGGCTCCTCCCCCCTCCACCTGTTGGCCCCCCTGATAGGTCTTGATTGCTGGTCAGGCCGAGGGACCCCACCCATGCACAAATTCGTGCACTGGGCCTCTAGTATACATATACATATCTAAATTCATGCATAAACTGTTTATTATTCTAAAGATAAAATATTGCAAAACTCTTACATCTTCCAGTAAGTAAACACAGTAAGTGAGCCATATTAAATAAAAGTTTTATAAAAGTATATTTCTTCATCATGCTTACTAGTAAATATCATCTACTTTTGTACTTAACCTTTCAGTTCTAGGTGGCACTAGGTCAAATATGAGAACGGATTCTACTGGGACTCAGGTTAGATGGCATTTTAAATCAGTGCCTGTATCTACGATGTACCCTTGCAAGATGATTCTGGGAGACTTGATATTTCAATTATACAGCTAGAGAGAACAACTAAAAATATTTTTGTTTGCTTTTCTTGCCTGTATTTTTTTTCAGCTTGTTAAACTAGCGTCTGTTTTTGTCTGGGTTATTTGAAATCACATCATCATCCAGAGAACTGTGATTTGCAAATTAAAATAGTAACATTAGCAATTTCCCCTGAGAGAGACTTGCTGCTACCCTGCCAGAGGCAGTATCACTAAGTAACCAATAGAAGGTCTCTCTCGGCTGGTAGTGTGCTTATGAGTGTCTGAGCACTGGCAGGCAGGGGCCTGTTGTCCAGAGATGCTAACACAAACGAGCCATAATCATGAATTCTTTTAGAGACATGGCATTGCTATTATTACTACTAGAATGCTTGCCGAAGGCAAAAACACAAACACCAAGAAGAAAATATTTCTGATTTCTCCACTATCTGCTTCATTAAGTGATTCTCCAGGCCTCAGCTGAATACATTTCCTCTCTGGACCCAATCTTGGGATCCTCACTCCTATCACACTAGAAACATGGGCCAAGCAATGACTGTAAAGCCACAGCCTAAGAATGTAAGCCAACTGTGTTTTTGTTTGGTTTTATATTTTTTATTGTGTGCTTCAGCTTAAGTGGATGTGAAACCGTGAAAGCCGGTGTGTCTTTCACAATCACTCTGCTAGCTTGTGAGAACCCCTAACTGGGACAGAGGGTAGAGGAGTAGAAGAAAATTATATGTATGTGTATATAAAATAACATTAAAAAAAACCAACATCATTTTGAAACCACTACTTATTGAGTTTGCACACTATTGCTTTCATTCGTGGAATTATCTCTACTGCTGTCTTCCATTACGTATAAAATAAAATTTGGTGGAACTATCTGCCAGGTTGGGTGATGATGCTCACTATGTGGAAATATTAATTAGCCTTTAATGTAAAGTATGAACAGAAAACTATGGGAGCCTGGAGTAAGAAGTGATCAGTTTGGTGAAGTGGGTTCACCAAGGAGGTCAGATTTAAGCCAGATGTTCATGCTAATGATCAGATGGAAACGTATTCCTGGGAGAGTGAGCAACGTGAAAAATATCCTGGCCACATGAGGCTAGCCCCCGAATCTAACCACACATTAGAATGCATGTTCGGTTGGGGGTGTGGGAAAGAGTGAAATGTGATTTTTCAAATGACTTCAACTTCATATCAGAAGGAAAGGGCGAGCAGTTGGTTCTGTGGCTTTTTCGGTAGCTTCAGGGACATTAGGGTGTGAATTCCTCTTGCTGTTTTAACTCAAGTAGTTGTTAGGTGTTTACCTTTACTGGATCCAAGGTATTGGTCATTGATACACATTTACTAGTAATGATAACTAGATTCCAAAAATTTACTCTTACATATTTTTCTCACAGGTGCCATGAACATTCTATCATGTTGCTACGGATAAATATGCATCATCATTTTTAATAGCTGCATAGGATTCCATTGTGGCTATTATATTGTTTTTTTAATCAGTCCCCTACAATTGCTAATGTTTCAGTATTAAATACAATATTGTTTTAGATACATGTGAAAATTGAATTTATGAAAAACTCTGATCAATTTATAATTCCACAAGTTGTATATGAAATGGGATACCTACCCATTCTCCCACCAACACTGAATCCACATTTTAAAAATTCTTTTCAGCATAATAGATGGAATGCATTCCTTTGTTTTCATTTGTATTTTCTAAATATTCTTCATATTAAATGGAAAATGATAAAGAAGGTGTCATTCAAAATCCTGCCATGTAGTGATATCTAATGTTTAAATCTTGCTGCTTAGCCTTCTGAATACTTTTCAATGCATATATATATATATATATATATATATATATATATATATATGATTTTATACATATTATTTTTTGAAAAAAATGGGACTATATAATACATGCTGTTTTCACCAATATGTTTTATAAATAATGTTTAATGACCAAATACTTTATTGTGTATGCTTTACAATTTCCCTATTGCTGAGTATTTATGTTGTTTCTTATCTTTTTACTATTATATAAAGCTGTGATCCTTGCATAGAGTGTTTCTCACTTGTCCAAATGTTTCCTTAATGAGCTTTTCTAAGAAAGGATTTGTTGGGTAAAAGAGTACACATATAGTCAAATGTGTTTTATAAATATCAATTCCTGCCTTATTCAGCAGTATTATGAATATCCATTTCCCCACACTCTAGACAACACTGGATATAATAATATTTTAATTCTCTACCATTAAGATAGATTAAAGAAATTTAAATTACATAATTTTGATTCAGTGAGATTATTTTTTATATATACTGCTATTATTTCTTCATTTGCAAGTTACCCTCTAATGTCTTTTGCCCAGTTTTCTAGTAGATTGTCCATCTTTCATTTATTGAAGAATCCTTTATGTGTCTGTCTGCTACATGATTGTTACTGGACTTATAATTTTGATTATGGTGCTTTTATTGAGCTGGTTTTAAATATATATGTAGAAAAATCTACCAATTTTTCTGATATCCTTTCTGCTGTAGGATTTTTCCTCACCCTAAAATCATTGAATTATTAATTTTTTTCTTATAGTAATTTCTTTTAAACTAGAAGTAAGTTATTCAGTTAGCTTTTTCCTGAATTTTCTCAATACTGTTATAAGTCTTCTACCTCCTCCACCCATTTGAAATATTTTTCTCGTACATTAATTATTTCATATATATCAGTTCTCTGAATAGTGTTTGAAAATAAATATTACTAGTAGATAGAGCATGTACTTATAATACTTAGTCTTCCATGTAAGTTTTGGAATACTTTGACCCATTCTAATTTTAGAGACTCTGCATAAAATTTGTAGATTTGGTGATAATCTTCAGTTCCAGAATATTGAGCTTTCTCATCTAAAACACATTCTCTATTTATTCAAGGCTTCTTTTATGATTCTCATGAAAAGTTTTTATCTTCTACAAAAATATTTTACACATTTTTGTTGATTCTTTTTTATACATGATGTTCTTATGAATGAGGTTTTATATATATACATGCATATACACATGTATATTGAAAAATGTATGTAATTTTGCACTGAATAGTAAAACATGCGTTTAAAAAGTGCAAAAACATAAATAATATTTATAAAGTATACACTCATGTAATCAACACTGAGGTCAAGACATAACATTATCAGGGTTTCAGAAACCCATCCATGTGCCCTTTACTTTCATGATCCTCTTCCTCTTCCTCTTCCCAGAGATGATCATTAACTTAACTTTTGTGATAATCATTGCTTTGCCTTATTTATCGTTCTATCATTTATGTGTACATCTCTAAATAATAGAGTATAAAATAGTTTTGCTTGTTTGAATTAAAATAAATTTCCATTATATTTCTATCCAAACTTGTGTAATTAATTTGTCATCTTCATGTTTTAGTTGCTTTTCAATATTTTCGCTTATTTTTTCTTGTTTTTGAAAATTAACTTGTGTTATGTCATCAGTAAATTGCTACTTATTTTCTCCTTTCCAATGTTTACAACTCTCATTTAAACCTATAGGGCCTTTCCCAAGTCTTAGCCTAAAGCAGTGGTCGGCAAACTCATTAGTCAACAGAGGCAAATATCAACAGGACAACGATTGAAATTTCTTTTGAGAGCCAAATTTTTTTAAATTTAAACTTCTTCTAATGCCTCTTCTTCAAAATAGACTCGCCCAGGCCGTGGTATTTTGTGGAAGAGCCACACTCAAGGGGCCAAAGAGCCGCATGTGGCTCGCGAGCCGCAGTTTGCCAACCACTGGCCTAAAGTATTGTTTAAAGCTAAGAGAACAATGATAAACAATGGTAATAGTGAGAATGGCAGTTTCATTCCTGACACTAATGGCCACATTTTATTGTTTTACAATTATTATGGTCCTAGTGGGTGTTTTGAGATGTATGTTTATCAGGTAAAGCTATATCTTGTTATTCTTATTTTCCAAGAGTTGTTTTTTAAAACAATTATAAAATGTTATCATGTGACTCAAGGCTATTATTTGATTCTGTTATTTTGAGTGTTGAATAAAATAATAGATACATTTAGAGAGAAGTTTTATTTTATATTATTGGTATTGCCATCAGGAAACAGGATATCCCTTTACTTAATGTTCTTCAGAAATACTTCTTCCTTTATCTTTCTTAAGTCTACATGCAGTGATCTGATATTTTTGTTGGTATTGTGAATGGACTCTTTTAAAATTATAATTTATAACTGAGATTTATAAACATACTTTATAATCGGCCTCTATAATGAACTCTCTTATTAGATCTAATAGTTTTCCCTATTTATTTTCTTAAGTTTTTCTAGTAAATAAACATAATGTCTGTAAATAATAACTCCTTTTTCCCCCCCTTTTAAATAGTTATGATTTTGGATCTACTATTTCGGTTAAGATTGACTTAGGGAGGGACCAGATTTACTATCCCACCCTAAACAATTACAAAACCACAAAAAATATATATAGAACAAAGACTTTTTCACTTTTTTTTCTAGCGTTATTGAGGTATGATTGAAAAATACAAATTTTATAGACTATCTAAGCTGTACAATGTTATGATTTGATATATGCATACTTTGTGAAATGATTATCACCATCAAGCAAACTCACATATCCATCACCTCACATAGTAGCACTTTTTTTCCCTGTGGTGATAACACTTAAGATCTACTCTGTTAGCACATTTCAAGTGTATGATACAGGTTGCAGTGTAGACAGGGAGTATCCAAACAGAGCCTGGTCCACTAAGGAGAGCTATTTTAAAGGTCAGGAAGGCCAGGGAGCTACAGTTTGCAGATGAGGAATCCGCACACACAGAAAGAGAGGGCTCTGAAGATCTGTGGAAAGATCCTCTAAGTCTTTGGCTAAGGACTGATTTGAACCAGTGAGAGAAGAAACTCCACAAGCAGGAGAACAACCACTGAATGGCAGTAGATGGGAGAATTTTCTGGAACTCATAAGCACTGGGGATAGTTTGTGTTTCCAACAGCCTGCGTAGAAAGATGTTAAAATACATGGGACAATGGACAGAGTGCCAGAAAGGTATTGCCTTAACGGTGGGACTGAGTTAGGGCTAGAGCAAATCTCCTCTGGACCCACTCTCAAATGTCTTCAAAACAATCTTTGAGTATGTTCACTAATTCCAAGAAATTTTTGCTGCATGCCAAAATAAAAATCAACATTAGTTTAAGAAGCACCACAAAAATCTAACATCCAACAATGTCATACCAAGAATGCAAAGAAGCAGAAACATTTGATTCACACTTAGGCGAAAACACAATCAACAAAAGCAGAACCAGAAATAACATAGATGATGAAAATAGCAGGAAAGATCATTAAGAGAGTTATTTTAAGTCTGTCCATGGGTTCAAATAGGTTGAGGCAAATAGTATTATGAGAATATGAAAATACAGTGATGTAACTATTCAGATTAAAGCATGAAGGGAAAAACATTGGAAAAATGAACAGAGCATAAATACAGTATCAAAGAGCCTAACATGATGTGTAATCAGAATCCTAGAAGGAGAGGATAACGGTGGGCAAAACAATAATGAGAAAAATTTCCACATTGGATATAAATGTATAGCTATAGGAAGCTGGAATCATTTCAAACATAATAAACATTTTTTAAAAATCAACACACTTCATAAAAATATTTGATGAAAATCAGTGATAAAGAAAAAATATACAGTATGCAGAGAGTGGACTACTCATCAGAAACTATGCATGCCAGGAAAATAATGGAGAGATGTCTTTGATGTACTGAAAATAAAACAAAGCAAAAAATAACCCCAAAACTGTTTATCTAGTCTTCTTAACTCACCAAATTTTTTTTAAAAACATAAAGACATTTTAGAAAAATCAAAAAACAACTAAGATAATTTGTTGTCAGCAGACACCTACCCGGAAAAATGTGAAAACAAGTATTTCAGGCAGAAGAAAATGATATCAGATAAAATTTTGGATCTACAAAGAACATCAGAAATGATAAATATATGGAAAATGTAAAATAAATTTTCCCAGCATTGTCATCACTTTAAAAGAGAATTGATTGCATGAAGCAAAAATCATAACAATATTTTGTGATGTTTATAGCATATATAGAAGGAAAACATGACAACGGTGCTAATGATAAGAAGGGGAAACAAATATTTGAAGGCAGACTGTAATGGGGTTAAGATGCATAATATAATCTCTATAGCAACTACTAAAATAAGCAAATGAATGAAATAAACTGTAGTGGAACTAAAATGGAATCATAAAAAAATATCAACAAATATAGAAGAAGACAGAAAATGAGGGACAAGGAAACAAAGGAAAAATAGAAAAAGTAGTCAGATAGATTTAAACCAAATTGCATCCATTCTTAATTTAAAATTATCTAAATATCCCAATCAAAAGACAGGTTGTCAAATTAGATTTTTAAAAGGAAGAACCAAGTATCTGATGTCTAAAAGAAACCCACTATAAGTATAAAGACACAAGTAGACTAACAGCAAAAGAATAAAGATATACTATGCAGATACTAATCAGCAGAAAGATGGAGAGACTACATGTCAGGTGAAGTAGATTTTAGAACAAGGAATATTATTTGGAATGAAGAGAGACTTTTATAAATGACAAAGGAGTCAAATCATCAAGATGACAAACATTCTTAAATGAATGCACACCTAATACTGTAAGAGCTTCAAAATACATGGGATGGTGTGCAGGGGTGTGTGGGGGTGGGTGGGCGGAGGAATACAACCCACTAGAACTAAAAGGAGGAACAAACAAATCCAGAGATGTAGTTGGAGATTTCAAGAGACTCCTTTCAATCATTGCTGGAAAATGAATTTGGAAATTCAGTAGTATACAGAAGACTTGAAGAACTCTCTCAACTAATTTGACTGGATTGATTTTTAAAGAATAGTCCACCTAATAACAACAGGAGATACATTCTTTTATTTATTTTTATTTTTTAAATATATTTTTATTGATTTCAGAGAGGAAGGGAGAGGAAGAGAGAGATAGAAACATCAATGATGAGGAAGAGTCATTGATCGGCTGCCTAAGCCCGCAACCCAGGCATGTGTCCTTGACTGGAATTGAACCTGGGACCCTTCAGTCCACAGGCTGACGCTCTATCCACTGAGCCAAACCAGCCAGGGCAAGAGATACATTCTTTTAAAGTTCACAGAACATTCATTAAGACAGACCATATTCCGGGTGGAAGGGGTCAATGGGAAAAAAACAACAATGGGACATCTCTAATACTTCCAACAATAAAGATAAATTTAAAAAATGATAGACCACATTCTGGGTCATTAAATAAAACTCAATGAATTTAAAATAATTGAAATCATACAAAGTATGTTATTTTACCACAACAGAATTAAGAAATTGATAACATAGATGGCATGCAATATTGTTGCTGTCATTATTATCATAATTATTATTGTTGAGGATGCTAATATTTTATAGGTAATATTTCAGAAACAACTGTCTCACAATATGAGTTATTCCCCTAAATATTTACATGTCTTTCCTGTGTTACAGAAACCACCATTATATATTTGCTAAGTTATTTTTTCATTCCTTTGGAATGTGTATAATTTGTTATAATCGTGACATATTAAAACTTAGAGACCTCAAAGATCATTTTGTTCTAGAAAGAAAGACATTTAAGACCAGATCTGTTAATAAATTTTCCAAAGTCACATAGATTTTTGGTACCAAAATAAGAATGTAATTCCTGGAGGCTGTTCTTTTCTTTTAAAGTTAATTTATCTTAAAAATTATTGTGCATATGAGATATGAAGACACCTAAAACCTTCATCTAGTAACTAGTTCAAAGTAAAAACATTTCCATGCCTGTATGTAAACTGTGTGGCAAGTTTGTAGTTGACTAAAATTAGTATCTTACTATCGTAGTAGTAACTCAAGAAACTTGCACAATAAAATATTGAAATGAATTATTTCTGAAGTAAAATGGGATGGTTGTTCCACCTTCATACTTTAGGTATTGGTTCTCTGCCAGGACACAATCAATTATAGAATAAAATTATGCAACAATAAAGCAATTCTTGATTTGTACAGTGGCTGCCTTATAACAAGATGGCTGGACCCAGCCAGTGTGGCTCAGTCACTGTTTGGGTTCCCAGTCAGAGCACATGCCAGGGCTGCAGGCTCCATCCCCAGCAGGGGGTGTGTGGGAAGCAGCCTATCCATGTTGACATAGATGTTTCTATCTCTCTCTCCCTCTCTTTTCCTCTCTCTCTAATAAATCAATAAAAACATATCAAAAAAACAACAAGAAGCTGGCTTCTATCTTTAATTCAACAGAGAGAATTTCAAGTTCAAGATGGTTACCCAGCTCCCCATGGGCAAATAGGAAAAATAATTTAAAAGTGTTATTTTCAAGCTGTAACTTGAGTTATTTTTCAATAGATGTATTGAGAAGAACTCTTGGTCTGACAAACTTCAGAAAAACAGTCTCGTACTCTGTAGCTACAGCTAATATTGATCTTATGACAATATGTCCACTGGGATTCGCGTTGTTCCTATGGAATAACGTTTTTATTAATTCAGACTTTTAAAAAAGAGTAACGTTTTTATTAATTCAGACTTTCCTCATGTCTGTTCATCTGCTGTTGGCAAGTTGAGACCATCAATAGCTAAGATATTGCCTCTTAAGTTTAAATATATGAGTGTTTTGTCTTTTATCCTTTAGTTATAAGAATGGAATTCAAAGGATTGTATTGTTGAGTATATTATCACTCTCACTTTTATTTCCTATAGGTAAAAGAATCATAAATATTGCTCACATCTTTTACTCAGGAATAATAAAGTGGGTTGTAAAGGAAGCAATGAAGGACATATAATGTGAAAATTATTTCGTAAATGCTATGGAAAGAGAAATTATGATCAATTTCATTCTTTCACACCATAATATTACTGTATTGGGACCTTCTGTGAGACTATACCTTGAAGGTGAAGCAGAAGTGTGGGGTTACTGGATGAAGTTTATAGAGAAAGTTATTGACCCTGGAGAGTAGTGGTGCCTGAAGCCACTTAATTACTTATCCCTACGGGTGTCAGACAAGAGTTCCCTCCTTTACCTTCCATTATGCCACTGATAAGAACTATTTCTTGCTCTCTTTTAACCCCATGGCTAGATTCAACTGAGACAGAGACTAACAGGGAGAAAGACCATTCCTTACTACGAAAAATTATGTTGACGTTAGAGAAGGCCTCCTAAAAATGATTCTGGATTATGATGACAGTCAAAATGTCTGATTTCTATCATGCCTTTCAATTGAATAGCCATATAAAATAAGATGTAAAGTTTTAAGAATTATGGAAAATAGGAATGATGATCAATTATTTGTTGGCCCTAGGGAGACTTTCTACTTACCAAAGACTATGGCCCACAAGGTGGGAAGATCGTAAGAGAATCCCATTTCCCCCTCCCTTCTCCTACCTTTTCACACAAAATGCACATTCATAGGCTTTTTGTAGTGGGGGAAAGCAGAATGGCCCTTCTCTTGGAGCTGTTTTATAAGGAGAAAAGGGCCATATTAGTTTCTTACCTCCTCCCCTCACCTCACCAGTAAAAAACGTCTTTCTACCTCAACCCTTCACCAAAAGACACAAGAGGGAATCTTGACTGGGAACAGAAGTAATGATATGCTTTTGTATTTCCAAAGTTAGCATTGAAGGACTAGGCATGAATAAGAAGCAAAGACTATAAGAACCATGAAGTGAGTAGCTTGGTGGGTTATAATTTTATCTTTTTAGCAAGGACAGAAAGACTCACAAATAATCTTATCCAGGAACAAATCTGCTCTTGTTAGTAAGAATCAGGAAGGGGGTGCCAAGAGATTTCTCTCTAAGATTATTATGTACTAAATATAACAAGCTATAACATACTTGGCTCTTTAAAGGTGAAGCTCTTTGAAGTCTAATATCTATCAGAGAGTCTCTAACGTCTCTAATAATGAAAAACAAGTAAGAAAAGTAGCCTATAACTCTACTTGGAAATTTATAATTATTCATAGCACTCCAGGTACAGAGGAAAAATAAGTTTTAAAAACAATTTCATTCAGGAGTCTGAAGGGAAATTCATAAATTAACTGCTCTTAATTCTTAACAAATTTATAAATATGGAGATGATGGAATAATGCATAAAAATATTGTAGGAAAAAAAGCCAGCTTAGAGGAAGTAAGAAGGGCAAGGAGTGGTGTTTATAAACTAGGATAAGTCCTCAAGGCATCTATAGATGTGGTAGCATTACTAACACTAGCATTAGCAGCAGGGAGGATAAGTGGCATCACAGAAAATGGGGTCCAACTCACTGAAGAGCAAAAGTTGAGAATACATGTATACTGTAGTAGAAAATGATGTAAAGATAAAAATGAAGGGAGAGAATCTGTTATCACATACAGAACAAATTAAATTCACATATACATTTAGTAATATATTTATGGCAATCAAGATATACTCATATGTACTTACATATATTCATATATAGATATGATGCATTCACATATCAATTAGATAAACTTCTTTGAAAAAAAGTGAATAAATTTGGGTAGGTAAGAGAATTTGCTCAAATTAGGTATGGATAAGAAATCTGTGCAACACTGCAGGAAGTGATTAAAATCTAGAATCCTACACTGATATTTCTTTATATATCTTTTTATTATTGTTCCTCTGTGTTGGAAATCAATCTAGAAATCATTTAGAATTCATTAGTACTACTAGTTATGTTATGAAGATAACATGGAGCTCCATTAAAAGACATGTAGTCAGAGAAAAAGCTTAGTTAGAACCATCAAAGATTAGGAAAAAGTGATTAAGTTAAACTTACACATTATGTATGTGTACCTTTTAAAGATTCTACACCTTATAAAACCTTTTCTGATTAAGCAAAGCCTGCTGGTTAGAAGGGCTTCTACTGCACATGTTTGGGAGTCTTAACATTACAATGTTTTAGTATTTGTTTCTTGATAGTCATCATGGTGTGTGTTTTTTTCTTCAAACATTTATTTTCTAAATTCTCTATAGTGAATATGAATTACTTTGCTCTCAATTTAATAATATTTGAAACAAAAAGGACCCCTCCAACCTTTTCCTTCCAAAAGGTATTGGGCTTTTTGTGCAAATATCTGGTCGTTGGCCATGTCATCTAAATGTGAGGTGAGCTTGGGGTGCTTGCTTCCACAGCTTTGGCCCACCATGGGAATTTGTGAAGGTTCAATGGACTCCACACAAAGCCATATAGTCAGTGTTCTGATGGACACAGCTAAAGATGGGACGAGCCATCCTAAGTGCTTCCAAGTGTAGCAACCATGTACAGATCATGATAAAAACAAATGAGCAATTTCCTCAGGGAAGGAACAACCTAAGACAGGCACAGTCGCACAGGGGCCATCAGGAGAGAACTTGGGGGTCAACAGAGGTGGGGCACAGACCTTCACCCCCCCCCCCCCAAGTTTGCAGGGGCCTGAACCCTCACCCCTGCTGAAGGAGATCTCCTGCCCCCATGGCTGCTTAGCTTCACATGCCCAGCTCAAATCGGGACCCAGGTAACAGAGACTTGGCTGACAGCAGATGCCCTCTCACTGCAACAAGACTTGATGGAGATGTCTTGCACCCATGATCCAGGGAACTGGGGTCTAGGATATCTAAATCCAGCCTAGCACCAGGAATGCTCAGGGCCTACTCAAGAAGGCAAATAATCCTCTCCACTAATAATTACAGGGTAAAACAAGATGTTTGTTAGAGTATTAAATTTGACAGTAAAATAGTAGTCAAGTTTTCAGACTAATTTAAATTGGCCAATCAAAATAAGCAAATACTCTAGAAAAATCAATTGTACTGGACAAAAAAGCTGTTACTAAAGTGTTAACTAAAATTTTTATTGGTAGTTCATCTCATGGTAAAATTGCGTAACATATAATGAACCTAAAGCAGTCACATTTTAGTCCAAAAAAGTAAAATTTAAAAGCTATCAAGATTACAGCATAAAATTTCCAAAAGCCTCCCAATATTTAAACCAAAAAAGGGGGGATAGTAGAAGAATATCATGTAAGGAAAAATATCCTGCAAATAAATTACATCTAGAAAATTTTTACTTTAGAAAATTAACTGTCATTTGTAATGCTAACAGCAAGTCACCCAGGTAAAACATACATGGTGTCAAAACAAGCCAAAGGAAAATCATTTGGGCAAAAAAATGAAAAAGGATCGCAAGTCAAATTTATAGAAAATATTCCTTTATTAACTTTTGGTCTAGAATATGTTTGTATATTTTCAGAAAACAACTCCGAGACATGTGGATTCCTGCAACAGAGAGGAATTGACAGGAGTGCTCCAGCCATGAAGTCAGAAGAGAAACAGTCCAGAGATGGAAGACGCGACGCTGACGATGCCTTGCCATACTAGCAGTCAGCAGATATGCGTCACTGCAGATTGCCCAGGACCAAACCAGAGAGGGTCGGACCTGCAATACCACCATTTGTCCACCATCCAGAACTGAAATATCATTGCTGTTATGAACACATTAACAACTGTTGGACATAGAAACCGGGACTCAAAAGAACTGTTGGCCCAGAAAGAAACTCACTATAGACTGATTCATTTGCCTCTCAGCATAACTATTATTGCTTGTCTCATTTTCGGTTCCTATAAGTGTATTCCTAGTATCACATGAGCTCACTCATCTAGGGGAAAAGATGAACAACATAGACTGAAGAACAAGAACAGCATTGATCAGACTGTCAGACCTCAGAGGGAAGGTAGGGGAGGGTGGGGACAAGGGAGATACATCAACCAAAGGACTTGTGTGCTTGCATATGAGCCTAACCAGTGATCACGGACAACAGGGGGAGGGGGGCTTGCATGTGGGGGGGTTTGGGAAGGGAACGGGGGGAGGGGGTTGATGACAAATGTGTGATACCTTAATCAATAAAGTAATTAAAAACAAAAAACAAACAAACAAAAAAAACAACAAGTGAGCATTACAGTAAGCCAGTGCACTAAACGACCGGCCCCGTGTTCAGAACCAGGATGGGAATGGCCATCCTGTGGGTATTCCAGACCCTGCCCCAGCGCTCCAAGTATGCTTTGTTGGCAGCATATTACAAGCAGGTCATACACTAACTTTAATACATAAACCAAGTGTTTTGTCACTCGGTACATGACCACCCATTCTTTGCCTAGCACACAGTAAATCAGGACACAGTATGCTTTCCTTCAGAAAATTGTGGGTAGGTGCACGTGAAAACACTAAATTTGATTTATATAATCAAATACATGGCAGTAGGTCCTATGTCTGCTTTCTGTATAACTTCTCTGGACTAAACACAGCTTGAATCAAGTGGGAGCTGAAGGCTAGTTAACGTACTAGTGGTGTCTTGCATTTTGCCTGAGTGCTTTATGTCCATGGTGTAACCTTAACTGATGACATATTCTTTCACATTATATTTATATTCCCAACCTGATTCTCTAATTTGCTTTTCTTTTCTAGTGTCTTATTTTTCTCCCTGAAGTCCATACTATTAAAAAAAAAAAACAAAAAAACGCACTTATTCCTTGAGAGGATATTGAGCTTTTGCATAGGGTCAGGCATAAAGGAGCTTGATTTAAATAATCGCAGGAGTTAAACAGCATCTGTCAGGGAGTTCTACATTTTTGGCAGTTAGAGGCTGCCTTTGCTCCGTGTAATGATGAAGATTTGACTTTGTTGGATTTTTCTCTTCTTAGTAAAATAAATGGTGCATCTTTCTTTAATTGTGATCCTCGTCAACCATTTGGCCCAGTAATGGTATGCAAATTAAACTCTTTAAAAATTAATGCTAACATTTATTAAATAATGCATCATACAAAAAGTTAATTTGAAATTCCAAGTCGGTCTCCCTCTCTGCTCCTGAGAAAGTATTTTTTTGTGCCATCTTTATAAAACATCTTTATAGTCTTTCTAAATACCTTGAATGTTTTTCCAGTATTTTGCAAAATTGTCACTATGGAGACTGTTCATAGAGACAGATACTCTTTATATTTTTCTATTTTGATTTGTATAAACATTCAAGATATTTCATTTCTATTACTGCTCCTTCTAAACTTAAAATTGCTTATAGATGTTTCCTTACCAAAATTTAAGGACTCTAATTAAGGTGTCTGTAAACTTAAATTGAACAAGCTTGCATTCACTTTTGATTGTCAAATGAGAATGTGTATCACATGCTAGTTTTGCACTTGCAAACCTTGTGTAATATCCCCTCCCGGAAAGCAGTGAGCACTGGTACTCAGCCTTGTGTATTAGTGATTTTATAAATTTGATTTGGGAATTTTAAATGCAACTGTGACCATGATCAGCATAATATGTGAAGAATGACCCTTTCTAGGGGCAGTTGGGTACAGTGTTAAGAACAAGAGTGCTGGAACGTGACTATTGGTGTTTCAATGACAGCCCTATCAGGTATTAGCTTTGTAGTCTCAGAGAAACTCCTTGACCTCCCTGGCTCTCAGTTTCTTCATCTGTGGAAATGACAACAATGATAGTACTTATCTCAAAGGGTTGTTATGAAGTTTAAAAGAAATAATAAATATAAAGTACCGATTCATAGTAGACACACATCAACTATGAATGCATGATTCCTAACGTGAACATTTTCTTCTCACTGAGAAAACTAGCTATACTAAAGTGAATCTTCAAAGGATTTGACAATTATTTACTTTTGACTTGCTAACAATACTTTGTATTGTCTATAGAAATGAAATTTGGAAAAGAATGTAAAACTCTTCATTATAGCTGTTTCTTCTATTCAATGTGAATTACTAAAAAAAAGAGAACTTTCCCAAATATGTCTTTATTTCAATAAACGTGCACTTAGCAACTACTACGTGCAAGGCTTTGAGCTAACATTAGGCAGGGAAACATAGAAGAGATATGGTCCTTATCCTCAAAAGGTTATCTTATAATTAGCAATAAAGATCTCAATATCAAAAGTTAATCATAACAAAAATGGTTAAAGATGTTTTAAGAATTAATAATAATGAAAAAAACTATCATGAGGCTGTATAATTAAACACCTAAAGGGTGATATAAACAATGTGTGCCTATTTTATATTCGGTTGTTTTTCACTACAACCTTCTTATTTCACAAAATATGTGAAGATTCCATGCTAAGCATGTAGAAACAACTACAATCTCTATAGTTGGGTTGGTCTATGAGGGCTTCATGAAGGAGGCCCTTGGGAAGATCTTGAAGATTGAGTTCCAAGAGCCTTCATCTCTTAGACTGTCTTTTAAGTGTTAATAAGCTATCTACACGTTTACATTGGAGGTGGGTATAATTTAAGGGCTCAATATACATCATGCTTAATTACTATTCCAATCCACCCTTCAGTAAGCTTACTGAGCTTTCACTAAGAAACAGGTGGATTTAGAAGACCATAAGCTTGATCATTTCAATAGTTCTATGTTTATTGAGGATGGAGTCTATACCACACCCCCCCCAAAACACACACACACACACACACACACACACACACACACACACACACACACACACACAAACCATGAATATGTCATAGTTAATAGGGATAGAGAGATGGATTTGTTGTTGGTTCCTGGCCTCCAGTTCCTCACAGAACATGTAACAAATGGTTTTTATGCTTTATGATACATGCAATGATAAGAGTAAGCCAGAGTGGTGATAAATGGGGGGGAGAAGGTGGGGGCGTATGTGCCATGGGAGGCTTCAGACAGGAGCCAGGGTTTTTCATTCTCTGCATTCCTGAGTGGAAGCCAAGTAAATGTTTTAATTTTGAGTTAATTCAGAGTGTTTCACAACTTCTTCCTTTCTACTGAATCTAAAGCTATGATCAGTGAGTAAAATTTGTTAAGATCAGTATTCATCAGCCAGGGGTCTGTGCAACAATCACCTTTTTTTGACTGACACTTAGTGTCATTAGAGTTTGCTTCAAAAATGACTTTGGGATTTAGATGGTTGGTAGGTATTATAAATCACAAATAAAAACTGTTACCAACTAAGAGTTGATCTAAGCAAAAGTTGTTTCCTACTCATTTAAGATAATTTTTTTTAAAAAGGTTCATTTCATTCTTTATTTATTCAATCATTTATGCATGTGCCTGGTTCTGTACAAAAATTTTTGGCTAATTTGGGAATGAACAAGCACATTTTATTTCTTCATGGCTTCTTAAAGTCCAGTATTTAGTGTTTAGTTGTCTTCCAGATTGCCAACATCCAATAGTTGGTAAGAATAATTATCTCATGGGCAGGGATGTTGACCATTGCAATATGGTCTTGGATGAAGAGACAGTCTATAATGAGGGACACTTTCAAGTACTTTCTAACTCATTAAACATGGAATCGGTTTAATTGAAAAATAATATAAAAATAAACAAGCTATTAGTACTTAAACTTAACACAGCACAGTCTAAATTCAAATGATAAAAAGGACATTTATTAGAATATTGCTGGATCATGAAGTCACTATAGTTTTAAATGATGATTAAGAAATTGGAGGATTTCTGAGAATGCCATTATTACTATTATTACCACTAATAATTATTGCCAAGTGCTTTATATTTAAGATCTCACAACAAATGACTTTGGTATTTAGCATGTACCCTATATTCAAAGGAGGAAACTGAAGCTGAGAAATGTTTAGTGACTTGCCTTCTGTCAGGAAGGAGTTGATAAGTGGTAGAGCCTGTACTGTTTTGGATCTCTACTCTGTCTGTCAGGACTTCTTCTAATAGAAAAGGGATATTTCCAAATGGCCAAGATTGCTTAGCTTCTATGCACTGAATTTTAGTCAGAATATCTGAAGGTTATATTTTTGTGTGTGTTTTTTTGAGAAGCCTGCTTTTTCCCTAAATTATCATGGGTTAGGTAGCTCGGTGCTGATGATCATGGAAGGTAAGTGTCTCAGTCTATGTAACTTTTATAGAAACTACAAAAAAACTGTTCTGTACTTTCTGGAATCAAGACAAAAGGCATTGGATCAGGTACATATGCAATATGTGTATTATATAAAGAAAAAGTTTAAATTCGTGCTAGGAGCAGCATGGCTAGTGATTACATAATTCCTGTCATTCTTTATATTAGGCAGGGGAGGCCTTCTGGAGTAGAGCCTATCTCAGAGCCTGATTTAATGATGAGAGAGAGATAGCTGGCAGAGTTGGGCGGGGTGTTTTTTCTGGCAGAGGCTGGGACCTGAAGGTGGGCGTTAGTAAAGAGCTTTTCAAAACATGTTTAGGAGAGCTGGAGGGATTAGTAGGGCAGTTGAATATGAGAGAAGTCAGTTGTGTGCCTCCTTCAAGAAACATTTTGAAGCAGAATAAAGTTTTGTTCTTGATTTTAATACATGAGTGGGATTCTGTTATAATGCCCCAATAAACAAGAGATTCATGCCATAACAGGTATTTTATGACTTTAACTATAGTTAAAAAGAAAGATGGCCTGATCAATTGTTGAGGTCTGGGTATGGGAGTGTAAACTGGCAGAACTATTTTAAAATTAATAAAAATGGTCTTATCCAAAAATCCCTAGAAAACAGAGCCTGAGTCAAGAATTAAAAGTGACACTTTATTGAGGGGGCACAATTCTAGGAAGTGAAAGTGAGAAAGGGGGAAGTGGAAAGTTATGGATAGGAAGTGATGCAAATTGATGAGCTACCTCACTGGCCACTGCTTCCTAGTAAACCTAAGAGATAAAAACTGCATCACCAAGGGGCACCCTCTTGGCCACACAGCATATTTCTGATCAGACTGTGGTGAAACTGCCTCAGAACACTCAATGGAAGAGAAAAACGAGAGACTTCATCTGCCTGAATGTCTGCATTTCCCCTAACTTCTTTTTCATTGGTCAAATTTTATCCATTGGAACACCCCCGTCCCCAACACATACGCCCCTTAGCTGCCCAGAACACAGATCCTACACCCCTCAATGTGGCGTTTCATTTAAGTCTAGAGGTGGTGAGAGAAACCAGGGATTCAGGATTCCTGGCTGGTTCAATGGTTGGCTGTAGAGAGTAGACCAGCAGAGCTGGATGACTGTTGAATGTGTCAGAGCAAGTGGCTGAGGTCAGAAGAATGTGAGGAGGTGCAGAGTTAACACATTATTTCTGTTTATTATATGTCAAGCACACTAGCACTTTGTATGCCTTATCATCTCTTGCTCTATTACTATTTCCATTGTATAATGAGGTATTTGAACCTTAGAGAAGTAATTTGTCCTTAGATTTGAAACCAAGAAGTTGTTATTAGAATTACCAAGGGCATTTTTTTCCCTTCCTTCCCCTTCCCTCCCCTACCCTTCCTTTCCTTCCTCCCTAACTTCCTTCCTTCCTTCCTTCCTTCCTTCCTTCCTTCCTTCCTTCCTTCCTTCCTTCCTTCCTTCCTCATTCCTCATTCCTTCTCTCTTTGTGCTCCCTTGCTTTCTCGTCTCACTCCCGGTTCCCTTTCCCTTCTACCACTCTTCTTTCTTTTCTCCCTGCCTTTTTTACTCCTTTTTCCTTCCTTTCTTCAATAAGTAATTTTAACTACTTACCAAATAATAAGAACTGGTCTAGTTGATGAGAATACACAGCCAACATGGGTCCTTATTCTCTTGACTCTTAAAATCAAGTTGGGGGCAGAAAGGAAAAGCACACAATAAAAAGGTAAACAAAGAGCCAAAATATTTTCATGTGGTGATTGGTGTTATAAAAAACACAAGACAGGATAAGTGAGGGTGACTGAAGGGTATGAAGGGTTGGCACAAAGGAAGATGCTTTTCTAAACAGTACATTCAGTAAGGTCCTCTCCATAAGGAGGGGACATCTGTCCTGGTACCTGACTGACGGTAAACAGCAGAGAGGCCACACTGGCTGCTAAGTGGAGGATGGACTCTAGAAGCTGCTATTTGGGAGGCAATGGGGATGATCTTGGGCAAAGATGACAATGGTTTGGACTAGGATGGTAGCATGGAGATAAGAAATGTGGGTAGTATAGCATGGAATTGGGAAAAGAAACCAAATAGAGGTCTAAATGATTTCTCCTAGGCCTTTGATATAAGCAATAAGATGAATGGTTGTTCTATTTATTGAGATGAAAAAGACGAGGGGAAGAAAAGGTTTAGTGTAGGGGATAAAAAGTTCTATGTTTTATTTTGTTAAGTTTGAGATGTCTATCAACCAGGTAAATGGAAGTGTGGGGGAACTGCTGAATACAAAACCCTGGAGTTAGGAGAGAGATGGACACAAAATAAAAATGTGCAAGTCATTGGCATAGAGATGATATTGAAAGCCATAGTTCATTTAGACATAATGATTTTAACCAACAGCAGGTATAGCAAATGCTATTCTTGAGATTTTTCTTTTTTTCTTTTCATTTTTATTTACTCTGACTATATGTTCACTCCTAAGTATGAAAACTTCTTACACATGCTGATGCATCCTATTACCACTGTAAAGTTACATTTCTTATGTGTATTAATTTTTCTGCTTAAATACCAGTAATGTAGTGCTTTCCCAGTATCCCATATACATTATTCCCAAATAATGCCAACAAGGCATCAGTGCCCAATGCTTTGGGGCATTGCTCTAAAATGTCTTTCCCTCTCAGGGATTGCCAACATTATTATATTAAGGACAAAATCCTAGAGCAAAAACAGCTTTTTAACTTTGCTTAACTCAAATGATTCCAAAATCACTCGAACTTGGCCCCTTCTTTCTCCATTGGGAATATTCTTTGAAAAATGCAAATCTAAAGGTATTCTATTACATTTAAAAAATCTTCAGAAGATCTGTGGGAGCTAGAAGAAAGGCATGAGATAAAAAAATCCAATCATTTCACTTTATAAACAGTATTACTAGACTGAGATAGGGCAAGAGACTTATCAAAGTTCATATGAGCAAAAACTTTTCAAGTTAGCAAAGAGACAGAATTTTAATCTCATTCTCAAAACCTGTAGTTCTTGTCATCACATTTTGCTTTCTTTCAAAAATAAGTTATAGAAGCTAAAGATTCCCTTTTCTACATCTTATCTATTACTTATGGTTTCTTATAGAGAATGACGTAGTATATGGGGGACCATGTTTCAGAATTATTTATTTAGAATTCAGTATTAACACTGAATGGTGTGGTAAGTGGACAGTAGTCGGCACAGCAACCATAGTTCTTAGTCTCACAAAACTCATTGCCCATTGGGGATGGTTAGACATAAAATAGGCAAATAATCAGCAAAGAGGCAATTACACATCTGGACAGATAACAGGACAGCTGCATACTGGATTCTGTGAGTGGAAATGAAGGGGGAAACCTATTTAGATAGGGGACTTAGGGTGGTCTTTGGTAGAGAGGAGATATTTAAACCAAAAGAGAAGCCAGCTGTGCAAAGAACCAAGGACAGAGTGTTCTAGATAGAATACTCACACAGTGCGAGGACTAAAGGAAGGAAAGGACTTTTCAGGATGAAACAATGGACCAGGAGGCTTTGGCATGGTGAATTAAGGAAACCTGGTTGGAATGAGTTTGGAGGTCAGCTGAGGATATATGATTTAGCTCATTGTAGAACACAACAAACCATTGGATTCTAAGGAGGCTAGGAAGCCATAGCTTCAAACTGTGACCTGGAGGCCACCTGATGTTACTCTAAAGAACTTCACAGGTGGTAGGTCCCAGGCAATTGCTCCAGTGGAATTCTGGGATGGCCGTTCCCACCAGCTCAGCATGTCAAAGGACTACAAGCCTTGTGGAAGAACATGGAAATCCTTGTTGATGGAGCGTGTATGTAGCTGATGACAGGAAGCCGGATGTGGGAGAGCACCAGGTTAGGAATGGTACTGTCAGCGTGGTGGTATGGGAAGGGGAGGAGGCATATCCAGTGATGCAGATGAGATAGCAGACGGATCCTCCTGTGGTTCTCGCTGTTGACCTTGGAGATGAACCTTCAGCCTTCAGCCACAGTGAAGTGGTCAGAGATAATAATGGCAGAGCAGGCCCTTGCAGTTGTTAGGCCAGAACTAAAATGTATCTCACCCTTGACACAGACTTTATATGAAGTGGTTCTGAAGAGTACATGATGAGAAGGGTCTTTGTCACATGGCTAGTAGGGCAGGTAAACGTGGTGTGGCTGTGGTTAGCATCATTGTGCAGGCTGGATCAAAAAGATTCAATGTGAAATGGACCCTTTGGGCACATACTTTCATCCTTCAAATAAGGATTTCCCTGAGACATTCTGAGTATGCCCTTTTCCGACAGAGCAGTTGTATTTTCTTTTCATCACAGCAACTGAATAAACTTCCTCTGAATAGAAGCTCTATTTTCTGAGTCATTACTGCGGATTATTTTCCCCATACAGATTTCCTTCCTTCCTTCCTTTCCTCCTTTGGTGTTTACTGATTGTCAACTTGGTGCACACATGATCCTTGACAATGGAGATAACGAATAAGGTAGAAAAGATCCCTGCTCTCTTGGAGGCGACATTCTCTCGGCATATCTCACAATATTAAGTTAGAATTTTCACTGCAAAGAATGATCAGAGATTTGTAATGTTTGAAATCTGGAATAGTACCAAAATTTTTATTTTATATTTGCGAATGATTTGTGTTTACCAAATATTGTTTCTATTGTGGTAACTGGATATTAGGAGGAGCTAATTACTCACACAATTATTTTGTAATTAAGCAGGAGAACACTGGAATTATTTCTTTCCAAATTAGTGATTCAAAGATTTATCTATAAGGATGTTTATCTTAAAAGTTTAGAATAACTGAATGTGGAAACAATAGGACAAACGTTAAATAAGTGGCAATATGACACAATGTTATGTGTCTGTTAAAAATCATGCTTTTACAAACTCATAGATACAGAGAACAAACTGGTGGTTGTCAGATAGGAGAGGGTTTGGGGGGGCTGGGTGAAAAAGGTGAAGGGATCAAGTACAGCTTTGCAGCTACAGAATAGTCGCAGGAATGTAAAGTACCCCTTAGGAAATATAGTCAATAATGTTCTTATCACTATGCATGGTGTCAGGGGCACACTAGACTTAGCAATGGGATCCCTTCAGACGTTCTACAGTTGTCTAACCACTATGCTATACACCCCAAACGGATATGTTGACTGTCGTATATAATTGAAAAAAAAATTTTTAAAGAAATAAAAGATAAAAATCATGCTTTTAAAGGAGTAATAGTACACAGCGACTAAGTCTGTAGACACTGGAGGCAGATGCTTTGGGATCTTGAGGAGGTTGCCACATATCTTTTCACATAAAAGGTTATGGCTTTCTCTCCAGACGTGTATGGGTTAATCACCCTCATTCACTTCCACAATTCCTTGGCATAAATTGCACAGATATATTACAATTCACTCAATCATCCCCTATTCATGGGTATTTGAACTGTTTCCCATACTTGTTCACAAACAGTGCTGAAGTAGACATCATTGCACACATACTTTGGTGTACACGGGCTGACATGTAAATAGGATCGAATGGGAAAAGTGGGATTGCTGACTAATTATTCTGTGCATTCACAGTTTTGAGAGCAGGTTTGAACCCCTTCCACTCCCCACAATTATGAAGCTGATTTTCCTAGGCCTTAGACTTTAGCACTGTGCTTAACAAATGACCATGTTACAATATGGCCAATTTACACATGCATGAAATCTCTTTTGAAACTGTCTCTTTTAGCTCTCTATTTCTTGCTGAGTTAGTTACTAACACTCTTTGCTTTGGCATTCTGATGCTCACAATGGCAATATAAATAGAATTTTTTTTGGCTTGGTATTAAATAATGCAGTGTAAAATGTCAGCCCTGCATCTGGCATACTAAAACACTCAGCAAATGCTGTTGGCGTACAGCAGTGAAAAGTGCCAATGGTGAGTCAGACCGCTTACGTTCATACTCTCGCTCAGCAATTTGCCAGCTGTCTTGACCTCTCTGTGTCTCAGTTCACTCATTTGGCAAAAGAGTTAATAGCCGAACCCACCTCTAGGGGCTGTTGTGAGAGAAGTCAGAATACATAGTAAAAAATTTGGGCACTTCAGTATGCTCTTAAATGTTAGTGATTGATTGTATTATTACTATTAGTATAATTTTTTAACATTCTCTCATTTCTCAATTCCTCACTACTACAAAAAGTGCCGCAGAGATATTCTATGTAAATCTTGGCAGATATTATTGATTATTTTATTAGTATAGGTTCCTAGAAGTGACAGTTCTGGATCAAAAAGTATACACTGGTATTTATTAGTTTAAGGCTCTTGATAGATTCTATTCAATTTTCTTTCAGAAAATGTATTGATTGATTCATTTTTATCAATTTATACTCCCACAAGTCAAGATCTAGCTCAGCACAACCCTGTCAGTGTTCAAAGGTACAATACAGATTTTCATCTTTTTCAAACCAAGAGGAGAGTTAGAAACTCATTATTGTTTTCATCGCATTTCTATAGGTATTAGAGAAGTTTAACCATTTTTCTTTGAAATGATTGTCATTTGTATTTCTTTATGAAATATGTGTAGTATTTTTCTAGTGTTTAATTGAGTTTCAGTTTTTATTTATTAATTCATAAGAGATTTTTAGGCATTACCCTGGCCCTGACAATATTGCATGACATAAATATTCAATCATACTTTTCTAGGAATCCCTTAAGCCCCTCTGCTAACTGCCAAAATTCTTCAGTTTCCCAGTTTTATATTCCTAAGAGGGTGGTCTGATAGTCAAACTCATATTTTTTAACCTAATGATGATTCCAGACTATAGAAGAATATGTCTCTTATAAATCATATATCCTGATTCAAAACGATGGCCCAGGGAAAAGGGGTCACATGGTACAGAGGATAACCATAGCCATTCAGTTGTTTGTGCCAAAGGTAGCTTCCCTTAGCTGGAGAATGTGCAGACCATAAAACGCATCTAGTTTATATCACACAGATTTTATTTTTCTAAATAGTCAATTTCCTCAACATCTTTATTGAATTCTTTCTTTCTCCCATTATCTATACACCTTTATCAAATATTAAATTCTTCTATAAACTAAGGCCTACTTTGATGTTATTTATTCTAATTCATCAATCTACCTATTAATTCTTATTCCAGTTACACAATGTTTGATCATGTTTTTATTTCTATCACACAGTTGCTGGAGGTGACCCTCTTTTCCTATCATTTTTCACAATTATGTTTGCTACTGTTTGGATTTTAATTCAAGATGAAATATAGGGAACTTTTCTAAAGGCTTTTCTAAAAAAAAATGGTCAAGTCTGTTAATTAATTTGGGAACATTGACATTATTTCCAATACTATTAATTTCTTATAATATTATATTATTATTATCATTGAATATTGCTGGTAAAATAGTCTCTGTTTTCAAATTTATTAAGATTCTTGTTGAACCTTGAAAGTGATTAATTTTTATAGATATTCCAAAGATATTTGAAAGAGAAATATTTGATTGGTATAAGCATATACATTTTATAATTTAAATTCTCTGTATCCCTATTTTTAAACTTTGTATTATGAAAAAATTCAAATTTTTCAGAAACATATAGAATAGTACCATAAACCTCCATTTTTTCTGACAATTAGTAATTCACAGCTAGCTTTTTTTACCCTTAATATATCCCCTATTCCTGAATTATTTTAAGTAAATCCTCAATATCATATAATGTTGTAAATAATATATATCTCAAAGAATAAAGACTCTTTCAAAATATAACCATAGTTATAATAAATAAGACTCTTTCAAAATATAACCATAGTTATAATAAATAATATATATCTCAAAGAATAAAGACTCTTTCAAAATATAACCATAGTTATAATAAATAAAGACTGTTTCAAAATATAACCATAGTTATAATAAATAAAGACTCTTTCAAAATATAACCATAAATATAACTATGGTTATATTTTGAAAGAGTCTTTATTCTTTGAGATATATATTATTTACAACATTATATGATATTGAGGATTTACTTAAAATAATTCAGGAATAGGGGATATAACCAATAATATTGCACCTAAATAAAATGAACAATAATATAACCAATAATATATAATATAACCAATAATATTGAACCTAAATAAAATGATCAATAATTAATACCAAATATGGGTGTTTAAATTTTCCATTGTCTTATAGGTGTTTTTTTTTTTTTTTAATCAGTTTATTGAGTCCAAACATTGTGACTGGATTTTGTGCTCCCATGTTTCTTTTACTCTATAGATTCCTCTTCATCTCTTGCTATTATTTACTTCAACTAGAGGCCCGGTGCATGAATTCATGCATGGGTGGGGTCCTTCGGCCTGGCTGGCGATTGGGGCCTTGCCCAGTCCTGATCAGGGCTGATGGGCGTTGGCCAGCCAGGGAAGGACCCCAGGAGGGCTCCAGGGAGTGTCCTGCCTGTTTTGCCCAGTCCCTATCAGCTGGACCCCAGCAGCAAGCTAACTTACTAGTTGGAGTGTCTGCCCCCTGGTGGTCAGTGTACATCATAGTGACTGGTCGAGTGATCCACCAAATGGTCAACCACTTAGTTGGACACTTAGCAAATTAGGCTTTTATATATATACTAGAGGCTGGGTGCATGAAATTCATGCACAGTGGGGGGTGTTCCTCAGCCTGGCCTGCACCCTCTCGCAATCCAGGACCACTGGCTCCTAACCACTCACCTGTCTGCCTGCATAATGCCCCCAACTGCCCTCCCCTGCCAGCCTGGTCGCCCCCAACGGCCCTCCCCTGCTGGCCTGGTCCCCCCAACTGCCCTCTCCTACCGGCCTGGTCCCCTCAACTGCCCTCTCCTGCCGGCCTGGTCCATATACTTCCTGGTGACCATTCGTTTGGTCGTTATGGCCATTGGCGTTTTAGTATATAGATAGATTGTTTGTAGAAGAAACCAGGTGTTTTGTTTCATGGTTTCCCGCAGCTTGGATTTTGTTGATTGCATCCATGTGGTCCCATTTAAAATGTTCCTCTGTCCTCTGTTTCCTGTATTTTTATAAGTAGATAGAAATGCTTGATCAGATTTCTTTCTTTTGCAAGCAAAATGACTTCCCTGGGGTGGTGAGTTCTTCCATCAGGAAACACTCATGTCTATGCCTGCTCTTTGTGTTGTTAGCAGTCTTCGCTCACAGCCCAGCTCCATCATTCCATTAGGAGCAGCAAAGTGGTGAGATTTTTGTTTGTTTGTTAATCCTCACCCTAGAATATTTTTCCATTGATTTTTTTTTTTTTTTTTTTTTTTGAGAGTGGAAGAAAGAGAGAAAGGCAGAGAGAAACATTGATGTGAGAGAAACACATCAACTAATTGCCTCCTGCATGAGCCCAGACCAGGGCCTGGGCCAGGAAGGATCCTGCAACTGAAGTTCATGCCCTTGACCAGAATTGAACCCAGGACCCTTTGGTCCACAAGCTGATGCTCTATCTACTGAGCCAAACCAGCTTAGGGCAGTGGTGAGATTTTTATTTCATTTTACTTATTCATTTATTTTATTTTTAAAATATTTATTATATTTTTATTTCATAATTTCTTCTTCACCTATTAATTTACTTAAGATAAAATTTTCCCTCATTATCCTTTGATTAGCTTGAGGCAAATTACATGTAAGAAATTCACAATACATCCTTTTTTATTATTGTATCACTATTTTCGGTCTATCTAAAATGTAAAAGTTTAGTGAGACTTTAAAGTCTGTGAAAAAGGTATTTCTATACACTTTTTAAAATTTTCTAACACTTTTTTTTCAATGGTACTAATAAAGTACTCTTCTTCTGTCCTCTGTATTTTCTGCAATTTGGTAATTAAATCTAAATTAGTAACAGTTCTAATATAGTACTATTCAAACTATTCAAATACCTTGAAAAGGCACACAAGCATTTGTTATAGCTTTAAAGTCCTTTTTATTAATCTGAACTTATATCCTTTGTCAGGGCTTGTGGTGGGAAGGGGGTGGCAAATTTTATTTTGTCTAAAATTAACATTTTTTGACAAATTATGCTCATCTTTTTCTTCTCTTTTTATTACAAAAAAGTAATCCTAATTAAAAATTCAATAATACAGAAACTTATGGAGTGAAAACTAAAAGGTTATCCTACTTCTCCAATGTTTACTTCTTAGGATAAATAAACATTGCCTAATAGTTTGGTGTATATGGTGTTGGATATTTTTTTATGTTTATACTAGAGGCCCAGTGCACGAAATTCGTGCACTTGGTAGGGTTGGGGGGTCCCTCAGCCTGGCCTGCACCCTCTCGCAGTCCGGGAGCCCTCAGGGGATGTCAGACTGATGACTTAGGTACACTCTCCTTGGGGAACGGGCCTAAGCTGGAAATTGGACATCCTTAGCACTGCCACAGAGGCAGGAGAAGCTCCCACCACCGCCACTGCACTCACCAGCCGTGAGCCCCGCTTGTGGCTGATTGGCACTCCCCCTGTGGGAGTGCGCTGACCACCAGCGCACTGTGTTGAGCATTTGCCCTCTGGTGGTCAGGGCACGTCATAGCAACCGGTCATTCTGCCATTCAGTCAATTTGCATATTAGCCTTTTATTATATAGGATAGATATACAGACATATAATACACATATCTGCACACATTTTCCTCTATTTTACCTTGGTGTAATATATCATTAGTCTTATCTCAGTACTTCTCTTTTGAATTTATTTTTCAGTGGGTGCTTTGTATTCCATAGGATGGATGTTTTACCATTGGCTATTGAGGAACAAGTTGTTTTTCTCATAACTTATATAACAATAAATAAAGATGTGTCTGTGTGGATACTTTTCAAAAATGGAAATGCTCTCTAAGAGAGTATATACTTTACATGTTGTAAGCACTGAGAAATTGCTTTCCAAAAAGGTGGTAATCCTTCGCTCCAAGTATGAGCGTGCCCTTTGCCTCACACCCTTGCCAACACTATGTATCCATTCTTTTAAAACATTTGCTGATTTGATGGTGGGGTGCGGGGATGGAGACTTGTTATTGTTTAATTTGCAATGTGTTGATTACTAGTATGGTTGAAGATTTTTATTTGCTCCACTGTGTTTGTATGTCTTGTTTGAATTGTAGGGTCACATCTTTTGCCTGTATGTATTCAGAGGTATTTTATTGTCAAGTTGGCCAAACTTTGGTTTGTAGCTATTCACCAACTTTCAGTTAAGGTTAACCTGAAAGTCTGACTAAGCACTTGGTTATTATAAGATAGCAGAGAGTTTGAATTTGGCATACTCTGGGAAGACAGTGACGGGCAATGTTTTGTGTGAATCTTTTGTGAAAACTCAAGGGCCTACTCTGGTGTATATAGAATGTAAGTAGAAAATTCTTTTACCTTATTTTACCTCATAAAGATGGCAAACTGCAAGGTGGTATATGCGGTTAGCACCAATAATTTCCCAGAGGGAACTGCTGAATTTGATGCCGGTAGCCCCTTGGTGATTTGCTAGAAAGTAGAAGTAGCAAAGTATAGCAGGCTTGCCAGTACGTCTCTCTTATGCTCTCATGTGACATCACCCAACAATCCTGGCAGTCTTTCCTCTTGAACCTACATATAACCACCATACTTCTTTTTAACATAGCTCTCCTGGCTCATCTCTAATGTGCACACATAATCTAAGTGAAATTGATTTACAGTCCCCAGCATGTACCCAGGCTCATTAGAATTTAAGCTCCAATAGAGCATGGATTTGTTTGTCTTGCTTATTAGTGTTTACAACAATATCTAGAACATACTATACACTCAATAAACATTTGTTGACTACATGGAGAAATAATAAATTTAGATAAAAATTTTTCAAGACAGATTTCAATATTATTCACATTCACAATAGCATTTTGTTGTTGTTAATCCTCACTGATGATATTTTTCCATTGATTTTTAGAGAGAGTGGAAGGAAGGGGGAGAGGCAGAGAGAGAAACATCAATGAGAGAGAGAGAGACATATCGATTGGTTGCATCCAGCACACAACCTGACCAGGGCCAGGGATCGAATCTGCAACTGGGGTACATGCCCTTGAGTGGAATCGAACCTGGGACCCTTCAGTCCCTGGGCTGATGCTCTATCCACTGAGCCAAACCGGCAAAGGCCAGAATAGCATTTTAATAAAGCATTCATAGATTATTTGTGCATTAACTTCCAAGTCACTATACTAGTTCTAAGGTTATTGAGGGAAATTTTTGATGCTATTTGTATATGACAGGTTTGTTGTAACAATTTTTCTTTTTTTACTGGAAAATACAATTCTGTTGAATTACTATAAATAATAACAATTGCAACAGAAGCATTAATGGAAAATAGCTGTATTTTCAAACACCGTCGACATCAACGATATGATGAGCATCCTCTAGTTCCATTCCTTCTGAATTTTCAATTTGACTTTAGACCAAACTTGACAGCAGGTATGACTGTGACTAAATTGAACTAGATGGTAAAACTTATACCCTATTTTTCTAAGGTCAGCATCTTTTATGATCCGTATGTGAATGTGACACTGGGAAATGTGCTTTCAGGCTGACTTGAACAAAGGGCAAGCATGGTCTCCCCTCCCTCCCTCCCTCCCTCCCTCCCTCCCTCCCTTCCTTCCTTCCTTCCTTCCTTCCTTCCTTCCTTCCTTCCTTTTTCTTGCTTTCTTTTGACACAGACCAGGGCAAGCAGAGTTTATGGAACTTGTTTTGAATTGCTTGAAAATTGTAGCTCAATTCAAAACTCAGTAAGGTGGGAATCAGAATAAGGAAGAAAAGCAAATCATTTCCTGCAGAGATCAGGAAGCAGTTCAGGTGTGTGGCCTGGTGGCGGATTTTCCTCACCAGGGAGGGGCTCTGTTACATGTGGCCACTTAGGCTACAGCCTCAGCTTGATTAATTTTCCAGACGTCTTGGTTACCTTTCTCATCAATCTTATTTGAAAACTAACAATGTCTCCAACATTCACTTTCAAATCATCTCTCACTACTGTAGGAAAGTTTCTAGTTTACAAGGTGGAAAGCGTACTCATTTAATTCTATTAGGTCAGTGTTTCTATCATGATGCAGATGCCCACCACCAAAAAACATCAGACTCGAGAAGGTAGATGAGTGCCCTTTGCCGCATGGTCACATGGCCATTAGGTGGCAAAGCTCTGTTTTTCTCACTCCAATTCAAATGCACCCCCAGTAAACCACTTCTGCTTGAAATCACATACCTGGGACTATTTCCTTTGAAATCCTTACCTGAAGATGTTTTTTAAAAATTTATTACAGTCAGAGATAGAGATAGAGATAGAGATTGAGATAGATAGATAGATAGATAGATAGATCAGTTAGTTGCCTCCTGCAGGAACCCCGACCAGGGATGGAACCCGCAACCTAGGTATGTGCCCACTGGAATCAAACCCCAATCCTTTTTAGAGTATGGATGGCACTCCAACCAACTGAGCCACCTGGCCAGGGCCACTATAACTATTTAAAAAAAAAAATTGGGGGCAGTACACCATGAATAGAAAAAAACATATTTTTATGGCCACTTAAAATGAATGTACAAATGACCAGATTGTAGTTAGGTATTTCCCTTGTGAGGGCCTTATTTATCACTATCTCATGCATAAATGAATACTTCCTGGGCTATTTTGCTCCGAACTTGGCTGCTCCCCGCTTTGTTGAAGGTTCAGGAGCTGAGATGGAAGCCTCTCTTCCTTACAGCTGAACTCAATTTGCAGTTGAGATCATTTCTTTGCTAGCAGTGAAAAAAGCACTCCAATAACTTGGTGACAGTCACTATTTGACCAGGCATGCATAGTAACCATTAGATTATTTATGCCTTCCATAACGGAATTTAATCCAAAGACTTTTACAATCCCCTGTCTTCCCAGTAATTAATCTATAAAATCACGCCAGTGCAAGTGCTTGGAATCTCTAAGAATGTGTAATTATTTTGCATTCCTTAGCAGTGGCATGATTATTTTACTACGGAGGAACCACTGTTGCACGGAGACTGAATATCCAGAAATTTGGATTTCTAACTGATGATCATTTTATTTTTTCCCCCCAGGAATTTCTCCTGGCTATGGAATGCCTGAGAGTCTTAAAGATTGGCTTTCATTACACGACGGGAAACACCTTTATACATACATTTAAGAACCGTTGCAACCTTCAGTTTAAAATTGGTCCTCAAGGGGCAAAGCCTGGGGACTGGGAGAATGTTCACTTTTGACATGATAACCTGCCTGTCTCTGGCATGGTGTTTGGTTTTATAGAATCCAACTGATTCCCATTCTTCCTGAAAACGGGGGTAGGCTGCCGATCGCAGCACTCTGGCCTGGAGAGTTTTCCAACTGATGCCTGAAGATTCGGACATCACCTTATTCCGAGGAAGTTCTGATGATTTAAAACAGGACAACAGCACAGATCACAGTACTATACGCCGATGACAGTATCAAAACTAAGACTAGCTAATCCTCACAGAACCTAAAAGGTTCTGGGTTCTTTTATTAACTGAAAATCAATCCTTTTGTGCGATTCAATTAAAAACATCAATAAAAATCTTATTTCAAAAGTCACGAGTAGAGTATCTACCAGTACGGCACACACCGTAGATAGAAAACTGCTCAGCCCCCTCTGAATTGCCTGTTTTAATAAGTATTCAGAAATTAGACTCAGACTTCAAAAGAAATTGTAAGGAATTGTTAGCAGGTTTATTAATGTTTTATGTTTTATTAAAAGTTTGGGTGTACATTTCACAATGAGCAACATCAAAAATCAGACTTTCTGCCTGTAATTTTGCTTCCTCCTGTCTTTCTGCCTTTGGGATTCACTCTTTTCCTTTCATCAGCTGCCATTTTCAGCAGCATGCAGTAATTTCATGGCTCATTGCAAGCGCTGAAAACCTTTGAAACCACAAATGCTAACCTACCTGGCCTGCAGCCATTTAGGAAGAGATTAATTTAGCAAACAGAAGCAAAACACTTTCTACTTCTAGCCTGTGCATAATTTCACTTCTATCTATATTTATTTTACAGTGAGCAGCGTAATGACAATTTCAGTAATTGCAACTCTATAAAAATTTGCCTACCTAGCTTATCTCGCTATCACAAGACTGTGAGTCAGTCCGATTAGAGAGAGTACAGCATGTGAAACAGCACGGGGTGCCTTCCAAAAATACGGGCCTTCTATAAAAACTCAAGTGATGCTTTGCACTTGTTTGTGTTCTTATCTATTGGGCAACGGTTTCTTCCTGATGTTTTGATTGGGACGTGTGTGCGTTCCTCTTTAATTCACGGTGATTTATGGGGGCACTCTCCTTACAAACAGACCCACGGATTTGGAAGACTAGGAGCGCCAGCCCATTTCTGCAGACTTTGTTATAAATGGCTGTTATGTTGCTGTCGAGCAATTGGAACAGCAGAGAAAGTCCATCTGGGACAAATTTCAGCTATCATGCTTGGAAAGATGTCAAGGACTAAATTAGCCCACAAACTGTTAGCTAAAAATAAAAAAGTTTTATTGTTTCTTGTCTAACTTAAAAATCCCACCATTGAAATTAACACCAATTATACCTATTGTATATGCATATGCAACGTTTCCCCCTAAGGCATCATTTGTTGCTTCTTTTTTTTCATTTGTAGTACACACACACACACACACACACACACACACACACACACACAATTGTTTAGCAGATAATGAATCCATAGAGAAAAAATGACTCAAGCAAAATAATATTTAAGAATTAAGCATAGACATAATGAAAGTTGAAATCAGCCAATATACCAGACAAAAATCACTTACACTATTTAACCAGTAAGAGGCATCATGAAGGAATTAAACACGAGGGGGAAGAGGAGAATTCAGTGTGAAGCTGTTGACATCAAGCCTTGTAGCTGGGATTTAACGTTGAGGGTGTTTATATCTATGCAAAGGATAGGGCAAGAATGTCATATTGCTAAGTGATTCTTTTCTTAGATCAGCTACCAGGGGCCCTCTCTGGAGAAGTGTTGTAGAAGGAGTAATTCAGAAATGAAAATTAAAGGTTGAAGTTTCCATATTATGGTTTTGTTTTTCCTCAAGAAGAAAGGGATTTGGAAGTCATTAAATGACCTTGAGGTGTGGGGTTGTTTCTCCAGTCCTCTGATAAAAGATCATTGCTCACTATCCTAGGTTGCAAAAACATCACTGCCAGTAAAACAGAACAATATAATAAAAAGGAGAAAATGGAGAACAGCCAAGCTCTATTAAGAAGGCATTTCTTTGTGGGTGCTGCAGCTTTTCCATTTTATACATTCCTCATTCTCAAGTAATAGCAATTGAACACAATTCTCCACTTCTTTACTCAGATTTGAATAGTCTCTACCCTATAAATGAAATGCTATGACATTAAACTTGTTTAGGCACTGTTTTTATATTAGCTAATTCATTTGAGCATTGAGATACACAGACGGCAGTGGGATGACTGGCCAACCCCCACAGATGTACACCTACAATCTGCCATCCCATAACATTCATAAAATATGTCAACACGTCCTGGAATTTTTCCATGGTTTATGTTATACTATTGGTGCTCATGGCATACTGGCAAAATATTTCATGTTGAAATCTGTGCTACTAAAAAAGAAAAAGGAAATTCTTTCTATGTTATGAGGCCATTTGCAAAAGTACTTGATCAATATCCTTCACCTATAAAAAGCACTTAAATCAACACAAACTGAACAAGGAATCACATTCATGTGTCTGGGTGTTATATAATAAATAGCCATTCATTTCTTTAAACAATTAGTGGTAACTATATTTCTTAATGATCATTTTTAAAATGCAGTACATCTTTTCACTATTGACTAAAAAATCACAATATCGTGATAGAATCAACGTAATAACAGAAACATATTCACATCCAATGTTGGTTATTCTGCAGAAATAGATTTTTAAAGCAAATAATATCTTTTGGTGAAGAGTGTTATGAGTATCAGGCGACTACCAATGGTGAAAATGTCACAGACTAACGTAGAAAATAGATTCTTATTTGTGGAGATAGATGGGTGGGTTAGCATTTTCCCTTCACAAGGGAGTGTTTGCTTCCGTGCTGTTGGAAGTTGCATCCCACTGAGCTCTGAATCAATGTCCAGCGGCCATTCTCAGCCAGTCCTTTGGGATGGGCAGTGAGAGAGAACTGCTGTCTGGTCCTCTAGGAGCCTCGGGTCTTGAGAAGCTCCAATTTATGTCATTCTTATTTTCATTTTATCCCCCAAATTTTGAAGATGACAAAGTTTCAAGGGTCGTTTTTGTTAATTCTCAAGTGTCTGATGACAAAAAAAAAAAATCCAAGAGGTGGTGTGGCGAAGTAGAAAGTCTCAGAAGGCAGCGGAGCTGCAGAGTTTGTTCTGGTAACCACTGCACCATCCTGCCCTTTGCAGGCGATTGTTCTCTCTGATGCCTGTTGTAAAGAGCAACATCTTTTTGGCCATTCTCCGCTTTTGGCTTGTTAGTTTTAACTGTTTTGTTTTAAATCTGATCTTTACTCCCAAACTGAAAACACATCTGAGTCTCCTCCTCCCACCTATTAAGTAATGTGGAATGCCCTGGTGTTAGTAGCATGAAAGCAGGCAAAGCACTCCCAGTGGTTTTCCAATATTTGGTGATCACAATGGTTTGGGGTAGTAGCAAAGGACAAAGTTAAGTTAATGAGACTCTGTGATATAAAAATAGATCATTTTATACATCTTCTGTTTATTATTGCATACCAGTCCACCCTCATGTTCCCTACAGTTTTATAGAAAAGACTCTCACAATATGAGAGTTTTAAAATGCATGATTTCAAATATTTGGTCTGCACAGCTCCAATCCAGCTGTTGTAGACACTGCTTACTTTGTCTCCATTGCCTTTCACACTTTTCTGGATCACTCTCTGAACAGAATCTCTAATAGATATTGTTTCTTTTATTTACATATTCAGTGAGGTTCTATACAATTTACAAATATTCCCTATATTTACAGTTCTTATAATCCAGGGTCTCATGTGGTGAGCTTATACTCTAAGCAATAGCTAAAAGAATGTTGCCAACATAGTAGATTTTTCCCCCACTTCTTCCTAGCTAATTATTTTCCCTCCATGTTTAGCAACCTCTTGAGTTTGGAATGAAAAAGACAAAATTAATCAATTTCTTTCAACTTAAAATATTTCGAAGTATTGCTCAAAATTAAAAAAGTTCCTTTTTTTTCATGTTTGACAGAAAAATCTAAGAAGAGTTGCTCATATTGGCAAATTGTCTTGGACAACCTGCTATGAAAGTCAAGGTTCCATTTTCCACTCATCCATTAGGCAAAACTGCATTTCTAGGCACTGGGGAGAAAGAGTGAATAAGCCAGAATCCTAGAGGAGCTCCTGATATAAAGTAAAGAGAGCCTTTCTTTTCAATAGAAAGCTATGTGGATTTAGGCCTTTGCTTTCTTAGGTCCAAACAAGAGCTATGGTGTCCAAATTTTTCCTCCCAATAATTTGTGCAAGAAACATTTTTCCTTTAACCAAAAGACTCCTTTGGTTTGTCTAAGTCAGTAGCATTAACACCAGTGCCAGATCATTCTAAGTTTCAGACTTTGTGGGACACAAGTTACTCACTGTTTTTAATTTTCTGTGTGGTTCCCAATTCGACTTCTTCTACTGAACAAGTAACATTTATTTTTTTACTAAAAAATTTTGTCTCCCACTGAGTGAATTATTCAGAAAGTAAAAATTAAAACAGACTATAACTAGAGTCTAAATGTCATTTCTCTCCTCATATTAGTTGTACAAATCTGATTCACTGAAAAATTGTCCGTTTTTACTCTGGCTTATTGATATATTAATTTCCTCTTTATTAATGTCTCTTTTTAAATTGGATTGCCTAGCCTCTAGTAGAATTGTGTTTCCATTTCAAGTGAAACTATGCACCTTAATCAAACAAATATTCTATTAACATAATCAACAAACATGTATAAAAACTTTTTAACATATGCCATTTTAGGAATTTTGTAATAATTATTATAGTGGTTCTCCCAACTAGGAAACACTGAATGTATACTCTCCATGTTACTAAATACAAATGTTTAGCATGTAGGCAAACGTGTGTGTGTGTGTGTGTGTGTGTGTGTGTGTGTGTTACAGAATAGGATTTCAATATATACATGCAAAATATAGCCAGAAAAAATACTGAAAGTACTAGTTAATTTTCCAATTTGATAATTCTATAAAAGCATGACAATCAAGAAAAACCAGCCTTTGACTAAAAAAAAAAAAAAAAAAAAAAGAAAGAAAAGAAAATGGCTAGTTTCAGGCTGGAGTATATTGTCAAGACCAAGTTATAAACTTCTGAAAAACAGGAATTATAATGGAATCGCTGCTACAACCTTAAGTATAACAGTGCGAGCGGCACTGCTATTATTTACTATGGTAACATAATAAAAGACAGCACTGTTTGGGCCATTATCCTCACTGCTCTCTTTTCAGTATAAATCATTATATTTATTATCTGTCTTCTTGTATAGGGGGTCATGAGAAAGGCCAATCGAAACCTGAAGAAACCTACTTTTCTCAAAGAAATTGGGCCTATTTCTAATTCTTTTTCTTTTTCAAATACAAGGGAACAGAGACTTTTTGTGTGAAAAAAAAAATTGTTTCATGTAAGATTAAAGTGCAGATTATTGGTGAGAAAATGACATTCACTTCTAGGCATCTTGTAGATCCCAGGGCGATATTGCCAGTTTCCCTCTGATATTTTTACCTTTCTTCCTTGGGGGATGTGTTTCCTGGCAGGTTTTAAGCAGTGGATGCTGGAGCTTTTATTCAGTTCTGGCGACTTGTGTTATTATTTATTTATTGATGACTAAAGCTATGATCTTAGTGGAAGCTCCCTTTGAGTGAATTTTGTTTAAACATTACAAATAAGTGTCTTACACGGCTTTACTTCCTTCCTTGACAGAAATCCTACAAAACATACTTGTTTTCTCTTGGGTGAATAATTACATAGGGATATTAGCTAAAATATTTAGTTATACTTTATTAAAATTCCAGAAGAAGGTGATCCAGCTTCACCAAGAATTTGATTGCATATTGCTTTTGAATGTGTCCTCACTCACATCAAGCCCCAGGTCCCCACTGTGAACCACAAATATGACTTTCCCCAGAATGACAGGATCTCTATTTCCAACTCTCTGAAGGGCAGTCAGGAGCCGGCAGCATCTGGAAATAAGGTTTAGAGCACCGAGGTGCGCGGAGGATTGAAGGCTGAGAATGAATGGCGGGAGTATCGTGGGAGACAGCTCGAGGGGCTCTTTCTGACTTCCAGGAAAAAGAAAAGTGAATATAAAATATAGCCGAAGTAATTTTGTCTGGATGGAAGCTGAATCTCACCTCAAACTGCTGCTAACTCAAATGAGGCATACAGGCGAGAGAGCAGTGTTACCTTGTATAAGGAAGGAACGTTGCTCTTTACATGAGCAATTACTCCTTAGGGAGAGCTCCAGTGCAGTGAGCCAAGTTTGCAGGTTCTTTTCCCACCAAACCCAAAGCAGGGCTCCTTTCATAGTGCAACATGCTACCAACGCTGGCCGGTTCCTGGGTGCTGGCTGAGAATAAATAACGCCTATCGCTTAGCCCATGCCCGTGTGTCCTGGGGCATGGAAAAACAAAGAGTATATAGACCACATTAAAAGGAAATCATAGGGATTTCAAGCTCTGCATATCTTTTCTGTGATTTTTTCTGGAGTGTGCTGATACACTGAAGAGCTATGTGCTGCCAGCTAAGGATGGGATTGTCATTATCTGGGAAAGTGATTTTTAAATGTTTCTATTTTATTTCCAGAAAAAAAAAAAAAACTACAAATTCATCTTGGGCTATAAATGAGAATGGGTACATGGGACACAACCTTGGCTGGTTTGGAAAGCAGAAACATGACCCTGGGTGGGCTATGGAGTCCCTGCTGTGGGCCTGAGGATCCGTCATCGGCAGCCTTTCCTAGGAGGATGGGGAAGTGCCTGTGGGCAGTTGCTAGTGTTCTCATTGCAAGGCCTTGAAAGAGCTACCTGACTTCTCAACCCACTTCCCTAGATTCAGAATGAAAGTCCTTTAGGTCTCCCCCCGCTTTTTTTAAATATATATTTTATTGATTTTTTTACAGAGAGGAAGAGAGAGGGATAGAGAGTTAGAAACATCAATGAGAGAGAAACATCGATCAGTTGCCTCCTGCACACCTCCCACTGGGGATGTGGCCGCAAGCAAGGTACATGCCCTTGACCGGAATCGAACCTGGGACCCTTCAGTATGCAGGCCGACGCTCTATCCACTGAGCCAGACCAGTTAGGGCTAGGGCTCCCTTTGGATAGGTCGATCTGGATTTAATTTAAATCTAAATACTGACTGCCCAGAAAGCCTTTCCACACCATCGGCCTTTAGACCCCATCCAAAACCGATTGAATAAGAGTCTCTGAGGGTGGAATCCAAGCCCTGACCTGACCTTCCGTCACTCCCTCCAAGCCTTGTGACTCCGGAACCTGTGCCTGGTCACAGTGCCAGTTAGCCGGCCACCAACAAACTCAAGTTAGTAATGCAGCGACTGTGCTTACACTTCTCCCCGCCACCACGCACGCTCCAGCAGTCTTTTCTCTCCAGGCCTTTGCATGCATTATTATTGTCTGTAATGGTGGCTTCCTGCCACGTGAACCCTCTCTCAGCACCTTTATCCTTTAGCCCTGTCTCCCTCCCCCCCGCCCCCCCCCCCCCCGCGCCACCCCTCCCTCCCCGCAACAGCATGTATTTATCTAACTCCTGCTCACTTTGTAGTCTCAGTCATCTTCAAATCACTTCCTCAGGAAACCTTCCAGGATGCTCCACATGTTGACCCCCAAACTGGGGTTATATGTGTCCAGAAGGCACAGTGCTAATCATCACTACATTGTATTGAAATGGACTTTTCCTTCTCTTCCCCCAAACAGGACTAGAAGCTCTGAATGGGTTTGAATGTCTCCCTCACCATTGTAATTGCAACTCCTTTGTTTTCCTAAGATTTCCCTTATCTGTGATTTTAAGTGTACTAATGAGATAAAGTGAACAGATTATGAACATTCACCACAAATGCTTTTGGGAATTAGTTGGCAGTTTACATTGGGGCATGAAGATGATGATGATGATGATGATGATGATGATGATGATGATGATGGTGATATAGTAGGCAGTTAGGCATGAGCAGAGTAGGAACATAGGCCAGGTATGGAAAGTCACCACTCGGAGAGCCCCCGGTGCCTGGCATCCTACCATTGAAGGTGAGACCTCACTGGAGCTCTCTGTAAGCCTTCATTTCCTTCCCTAGCATATCGCTGGTCACATGGTGTAGACTGTGGCCTTTCAGATGGATGGTCAAGCAGCTCGTACCCTCCCCTGGAATGTCACCAGCCCTGGGTAGACCTCCTTAGAGGAGGAACAAGGGGGTCAGAGAATAGCCTCATACGGCTCCCATACAAGCTCTTACACGACCACTCCCTATCACCCGTCCAAAATGGAAACCAGCCCCACAATCCACAATATTTTGAATTTAATTTAAAAAATCAATTTGCAATGAATATTATAAAAATAAAGATATTACTCACAATTCGGGCGTTCTTGAATATTTTCAGCTGCGAAGTCTCACGAAACATGATTTTAAAGTTGGTCAGGGCTGCCACTTAGGGAAGACATTTTTTTTTTTTTATAGACGCGCGTGGCGTGTGGGCAAGGTCCTCCACTTGCGTCTACAGACGCTTAGTGCTTAACGATGGGTTAAGCATAAAGCCCTAGAGGTGACATGTAAGCTCAAATTGTGTTTCAGCTCCAGGCCCAGAGAAGCAGCAAGGTCAGGCTGGGGGCCGCCATTGCTGACATCAGGACCAGCTGCAAAGACTCATGGTCTCCTGACCTGGCACCAGCCAATCAGTGGAGACCACGCCTCTGAGTGGACACACCTGGAAAACTAACGAATATTCTATTGAGACCCTCCCCTGAGACCTTCAGGTGAGAGCCTTCAAGACAAAGGACTCAGTGAGTGCTTTCTTTTGCTCACCAGCATACCTGCCCTTTCCCTACCCGCCTCCTTCCTCAGGGCCAGTTCTCTCTGCCTCTCCCTCCCTCTCTCTCTCTCTCTCTCTCTTTTTCCCCCCAGAGCTCCAAGGGCTCTTGCTCTTGCTTCTGTAACTCATTTCCTGAGCCCATGTAGCCCAACTGGCTCACCTTTTCGACCTCTGTGACTTTCTAAATAAACTTTCTCTTATAATTTGTGTACTAACACCCAGATCTGATACTCAAAACACATACTCTTAACCACCACCAGGCTGTCACTGCCTTAAAAACCGGTTAAAAGTAGACTGTCTCTGCTTTTGACATTCCAGAAAGTGTCAAGAACAAGCACCCTGGGCTCTAGTGGCACCGTGCCTGACCAACGAGGTACAGGGTTCCAGCAATTCCACGTGGAAATGAAGTTGTTGTAGCTCCTGACTAGAGGGAGCTTGGCCTCTGCTATGACTGTTCTCTTGTGCGTTTTAATTCCCCCCCGCCCCAATTTTCCATAGTCCTGCGTAAGCCATGTCATGGGATTTCTCATGAATGACTTTACTACGGTCCACCTGTATATGTGTAAATACAGTCCAAGTGCACAATGCCTAATGGTAGCCTGCCTCGGCCTTAGATGTCTTTTTTTTTTCTTTTAAACTATTCAGAGATGGACAGCAGTCCAGGTAGCTGCTATAAAGAGAATAGAGTGCGTGTCTTCCTTTCTCCCTCCTGGAGAATCGCTCCGCTGATGCTTTGCTACAATAAACATAACAGCATTTTCTTGATTTTACGTTGAATTTATACTGTGTTCTGTTTTCCTTAAGGAAACGGTAACTTATTAAAATATGTTTTGGAGGTGTGATGAGTCAATATTAATACTGATGACACAAGGCTATTATCACTTTGACAACTTGGCTTAATTCAGTAAATATTCCTCAGCACAGTAAACATTGGCCACAAAGCCTGTGGTTAATGCAAAGCAGGTAAGGTGATTGACAAATGGAGTCTGGAGATCCCGGGCTCTATGAGCTTCTAGATTAGTAGTTTGCTGATAACTAGTGGCGAGGTGGAGGTGGGAACACTGATGCAATCTTAAAAGTTAAGTCAATTTTTAAAAATGTTACTTGATTAAAAAAACCCTGCTTCTAAATAGGCTTTCCGACAGACCTGCTAATTTGTTCAGTGGCTTTTTGTGGGGCAAAAGAAAAAAAAAAATGTAATGGTTAGTCTGAAAGCATTTGAAAAGGCTAAATTTGCTTAACACACAGCTTTATTTATTTGAGGCTTGTAGATAAAATAAAATTTCCAATGATATGATTCTACATGCATTTTAAAAGTCTATTCTATTATGAAGGGAGACATCAAAGAAGAGGGTTAAAAGCTGTTATTTTAGCTATCTCTTATTATCTGGAAGTATGTCAATAGTATGTTCTTCAAAAGAATTGATAAAGCCAAATAGGTGGTTGATGACAATATGGGAAATACATTTCTTGGTGAAGTTTTGAAGAATAGACATGAGGATCATTCTCATGGCTGCTTTTACGACACTCATCATTGCTGAATATATCCTAGACTTTAAAATACAATGTGTTTTTGTACGGATAGAATTGCTAGGTAGAGTACATTGTGTTTATATTAGCCTTGATGGCACATTCATGCACAAATGTAGAATCTATGTTATTATTTTAATATGTGGTCATTTTCCTGCAATTTGCTCTTGCTTGTGCTTTATTTTTCTTGTTTATAAGGATTTTTTTAAAAAAAAAAAATGCCACAAGCAGAGAAGCTTATTCGGATACCTTAACTCCATTTATTTACAAATCTATGATTTAAAAGATTAGCATTCATTGACTAGTGCTTTTCAAACATCAAAACTGCTGTTAATTTGTCAGATTAAATCACATGCAAGTATAAAAAAATGACGTAGTTGAGATATGGTCTATTTGAATATTTTAAGTCCATCACTAAGTATTTGTTGTAATTTAATTTTGAAAAAAAAGCATAAAGGAGATTTTAAAGAAGACAAACAGGATAACAAATCTGATTCAGAATTACTAATTTGGGAAGCATAGCTATCTTGTATGTAACAGTAATATCTTCTTTAATATCAGTTTTTATGTTATCATCTAGTGTATGAAAAGCCATTTGCATGGTCTATGAGGGAGCAGGATGGGTTGCTGAGAAGTGGGTCAGCTGTGGAAAGCAGCCTTGAATTTATTCATTTCTGGATCAAAGCCTCTTAGAGAAGTGTTCTTTAAAATATGGACAGTGATTATTAATGATAACTTATAAATCATTCCAGGGAGGTAGCCAACGTATTATTCTTTAAAAAAAAACAACAAAAAAACAAACCACATGATTATATAGACAGCAGGTGATGTATTGAATGTCATCATCTGAGACTGGCAACAGGGCTGCAGCATGAGTCCCTTGCAGGGCTGTGAGTGGTGGAGCCTCCAGATTCCTGAGCACTGTTGATGACAGTGGGAGCCTTTAAGACGTATCAGCACCTCCCTGCTGCAGCAGAAATACAGGACCTTTTGGAATCCTTGTTTTGCACATGTAGAAACCTTTAGAAAACCTAAGCTTCACGCAGTTATTCTTCTCACTCTGAATAGTAAAAATGGCCAAACGGATCAAGAATCTTCTAGGCATAAACACCCGGCTGGATGGACAGAACGATCCCAAGGTGGCAAAGGAGGCTCTGGCCTCAGGGCCTTTGCAACTTAAGGAGCTCAGGCAGGGGCCACAGGAAGCAGAGCACGGTGTGTGCCGTGTCCCAGACACACAGTACACGGCACTAGGGACACGCTTCCCCTCCGGAAAGCAGCAAAGCTTCCCTAGCAACAGTGTGGATAGACGGAGGGTCAAAGGCTAGGGGTGAACAACAAAGAAGGAGGTGCTAGACAGAAAGAAGATTCCCAGCGGAAATGGGAAGAGGGTAGCCTGCTCAGGAAGAGCAGGGAGTTGGTTGAGTTGAAAGCATTAAGTGTGGAAGGAAGAGGTACAGGACTGGGTTTATGCATCTTGAGCTTCCTGCCAAGGCTCCGATAAGCAGGTGCCATTGGTTACACGGTGCCTGTCTCTAAGGCTTAGAGTGAGTGCGGTGTTGTCTGTGAAGCTGTCTCCTCAGAAGACACCCAGAGAATGTAAAAAACATGGAGTCTACCCTGAAAATGGAGACCTTGTGTCCACCAATGAGGAATAATCATTATTGACATGGATAATTCCTGGACAAGATATTGTTTAATCCATACGTGTTGCCCAAATGGATTTATGCAACCATAGCTGTTGGCTCTTAGAAAGACTTTCATCCTTAATGAAGTTCGAGTGCTTGTGAGCCAAAGCAGGGTAGGTTAGCAAAAGTTACCCCCCACCCCCCCGCCTCCCCGCCTAGTCTTGTTTAAAAACATTAATTTTCTGTTGCTTATTTGCCTATGGTAGTTCTTTACTATTTCTATTTGTCAGTTGTTTCCCCTCTGCCTCCAGCTTCAGGTATTAGGGATTTTCACCTTTTGGGGATTTATTTTGGTTGAGTGTTAACTAGGACATTTTGCTTCTTTCTCCTGGGATTTGGAAAATAAAAAAATAAATTTGGAAACATGATACTCAATTTGAAGCCAGATACTTTCAGCCATGATGGCTACAATTCACCCAGCTTTGTAGATATTTTTCTGGCTGAATGCTTTTGACCAGACCCCACACTATACAAATAAAGGGTATTGGTATCATTGGTGCATAACCATTCTTTTCCCCTTTATGCACAACCCATTTTCAATGGGATGTTTGTGTGTCTCTGTGCATGTCTGTACTGTGTGCTATTTCCTTTGTGGACCAGCCACAGCACAAACCTGACTGTATTCCTGTTCTCACCAAGAAGCCTCTCAGACGGGCTCAGCTCACCTCTAACTGCTGAGTGTGGAATACATTTATTATTTTTTATTTAACACAAAGTTCTTGAGTAGCATCAGTATGTGCCAGGCACTGTGCTGAGCACAGACGCTGACTTTCAGCCAGTGTGGGAATTGTGACCTTGCTACTTGTTAAAATCCTGCCTGGGTACCCCACTCACCCCAGCCATCTTTCAGCTATCGTGTATAACCCCCTGGAATTCAGATTTCCCCACAGGTCAGCAAATTAAGGATTAATACCAGGCACCCTTGCAGGAGTACTCCAGGGCCCTGCTCCAGTGCCTCGGCCCAGCCTCAGCTCCAACGGGGCAGTGGCCAGGCCATATTGTCGGTTCACTGTTTTGAATATCTCCTGCATAAAAGAACAAACAGAATATGGTCTCTGACATTAAATTGCTCATAGTCTTGGAAAGTAAACAGATACACATTACTAAACAATCTGCTTTCAATATTTATATTTGTACAAATTTATCTATGTATTTCTAACTATACCTCCATAAGAAAATTTTAAAAAGAAAAAATCCATTTAAAATATACATTGAGAAAGTTAATAATAAAAGACATAGTCTTGTTTATCTATGGGCATAATTTAAAATAGACACTGTTGTCAACACCATGCGATATTAAAAAAATTATTCAGCTCCTTTTAAATCCAGAAGAACACATTTTAACCATATCTGCTTACATTAAGTTAACATATATCCCACAATAAAATTGTTACCCCCAAATGGACAAACTGCCTCTGGTAAAAGCTGGATATTACAAACACTGTGGGCTCCTCGAGCTCAGACACAAGTCCATTCATTTTCATTTTCTTAGTGCAGGCCATTCCCTGTCCTTAGGAAATGCTATTCAAATTACTGATTCCAATTAGCCATGAATTTGCTAAGTCCTTGAACAGCAGTGATAGGTGCATGTTTAAGTCCACTCATCCCATTATTTTGAACTTAAACTAAATTAAATATGGCCAAGATGTCTTATATTTCCCAATACTCTGATAATAAATCAGATAAATCTACAAAACAGATTTCACTGGAAAACCGTGTGTTAACTGAAGACAAAGTAACATTAACCACTAATGATTTTTTCATTACATTCTTTTTTTTATAGAAAATAAAAAGTTCTAAAAAATCAGCTGACTTCAGGAATTAAATACAAAATAAAAGTACAATTTCTAAGGATCCTAGATCAGGATAGTTTCAGATCCAGCTCCTATAGCATGAACTATAACAATACTGCAGTTAGAATTGCTGCTCAACAGGTTGTTAAATCCCATTTAATCTTAAGACTTGATTTTTTAATCAGGACAGCAGGAGAGCAAACTGATTATTTTCAGAAATGTGTTTAAAAAATAAAGACTGAAAAAGAGATAGCTTCCCTTGATCTTCCATTAACTAGAAAATTAATGGAACCTGAAACTTTTATTCTCTGATGTTCTGGACATTCTGGATAACATGAAATACCTTATCAAACTGAGGCACTACATTTACCTAAACATTTAGGTCCCTAACCATTCTCACATATACCATTTCATTCTATTTAGACCTCACAGTTACTGTTTTATATAGGTTTTTGTGAGTATTTCTTTAAAGACGAAAATAACAGAAGTCCAAGGATATTAATGGGCTTGCCCAAGAAATCCAGGACTGGACTCCACGACTCCTGATTTTTATAGGCTTTGTGATTGCTAAAATAGTGATGGCTGTGCTATTATCTCATACAAAAGCAGCACAGAACTGCCTTATCTTTGCATGTGCACGATTCCTGGTCATTTCTGTGGGTTACTCCAGGTGGCTACTTCTGCATTGCCAGCCAATTGCTCACCATGTGCGTAAGCCACACAAATGCATCAGGAGTCACCCTATGCACAGAAAAATGCACGTACATCCTCCACTAACCAAAAGTCCGGGAAAGCAGTGAGATTCAGCATCATTAGAGGAGATGAAAGGTGCCTGAGATAGTGTTTAGAAGCCTCAGATGAATGCCTGCACTACTCAAAGGGTGAGCTTCTCTCTTGGTTCAGAAACATTACACTCTTACATGTAATGGGCCCGGCCAATGTGTCATTAGAAAACTACTTCATTCGGTCCAACAGACATGTACTGAGCTACTGCGGTGCAGCCGGCATTGTGTTCCACAGACACAAAGATGAAGTAGACGGCGCCTGCCCTCCCTTCTGCAGTCCAGACATTTGTTTGGTGCCTGATGCTTGAAAAGCTAAGAACATGATAGTTTTAATCATACAAACTTTGCTTATGGTGTGACTTCACATTGTGAGTGGGAAAAAAATGCCACACAAAATGGATTTTGGTTCAGTAATTTAATTTCTTGGTTAAAGTGTCTATTAAAGAATTCTTTTTTGCTTCTAATGCTTTGCTATTTTAAGAATTACTGAAATGAACAAAAAGTTTTCCATTTTAAAAAATAAAACTCGATACATGAGGCATTTCACAATTTCCCCAAGTAGATTTTTTTAAAAAGCCTAGTTCATTTTTCTTTCAAATGTCCCATTCTTTGGAAGCAATACGAATATTATTAAAGGGGTGTGTGTGTGTGTGTGTGTGTGTGTGTGTGTGTGTGTGTGTGTGTGTACATGCACGTCTACAGCAAATAATTCTATGGTCCTAATTCCGAAGCTGGTGAGATCATGCCGTTTTCCTTCCGGCCGAAAGGTGCCTTTCACAGTCTTTCATTTTCATATTGACTTTATGAAGGACCCAGTCGGAGGTGCAATCAGTGAAATACAATTACATTACAATTATTTCTACTTAGAGAAATATGACAGCTAGAATTTTTATGTTAATTAATCTTTGGTTTTTTATTATTGTGTGACTACCTATCATAAATTTCCTTGCAATTCCGTTTTAGTGCATTCTATAAATTATTTTCGTTTCTCCCAGCCTTAACCTGACTTACAAATGGTTAAACTGGCACTGTCGTTCATGCCCTGAAACCCAGCAGGCTCTACATGAACATCAGAGGGAGCGGTTTTGATATTCAGAAAGAATTGTCATAGCAAGAACGTAGCACAATTCACTGACTGCGTGGTCAGATGATATCCTCGTTATCGTGTTAGAGTCTCTGTAAGGAAATTAGTACATCTTCAGCGTGATGAGCAGCGGTTCCCAAACAAGCAGCTATTTCCCTCGGCCTCGGGCTGCAGAACAAACAGGTCGCGGCTGTGCTTGTGCATCCCACAGCCAAGGCAGGAAGCGCCGTCTCCTCACCTGCATACCCAGTTAAGCACCATCTGTTTCCTGCTTTAATGTGATATCTCACATAGTTTTTCCAAACCTTTCACATCAGTAAGCACAATCCTAATAGACAGTTCATACGAATTAAGAAGCATGGGCTCACTCAAACTGTGTTCTAGTTTTCTCTCTCTCTCTTATTTTCCGAAATGCAAAACACTACACGGGCTGCTCCAAACCCACTGCAATAGCAAGAAAATTCCTAGATGAATAAAGGCTGTTTACAGTGTACTGACCGGAGTCTGGTATTCAGCTGCTGGGTGCTGGGCAGTGCAGAGGTACAAGTGTCTACCAAGGAAGCTGGAATGTTATTTTGTTGTTGTTGTTGTTTTATATTTTTTATTGCTTTCAGAGAGGAAGGGAGCAGAAGAGAGACAGAATCATCAATGATGAGAGAGAATCATTGATCGGCTGCCTCCTGCACGTCCCCCACTGGGCATCGGGCCCACCACGGACATGTGCCATAACCAGGAATCCAACCGTGACCTCCTGGTTCATAGATCGATGCTCAACCATGGAGCCATATAGGCCGGGCTGGAACATTACTTTGGGTGGAAGTATTTCCCACCTCACCTGTCACTTTCTCTAATAGTTATATTCTCCCTGCTCCTCCCCTCATCCTTTGCCATGTGAAATCATCACAGTAACGAATATCTGAGGAACCTGGCCAACGGTGACTCTACTTTCTGCACAGTTTTCTCTGAATTTCAGTGTTGTCACTCTTGACACCCTGACTGGCCGAGAACACATCGATCAGCTAATGATGTATACTTTGGTTTCCCATAAGTTATGGTTAAAAAATTTGTTTCTCCTTGGAAAAACGGTTTGAGGCCCATGGAATAAATGAATAAAATGATGTGCAAAACACTGTCAATTGAATTCCAAGTAGCTTCTGCCTTTCATTCTTACTAGGATGTGTGCTATTGATGTTATTTATTGAGCTTCTTTAGCCAAGAAGGCCACTGGTTAAATCATTATGGAGCCTTTTGAAGATGCATTCTTTCTGAATGTCAAACATGTTGCTGTTATGGAGAACACATAATATAATTCGGTGTTTCTCAAACGTTGGCAACAAAATCCCCACTCCTGCCCGAGTTTCTGATCTGGTGGTTCCATCTCGGAGCTCAGTCATTTGTCAGTGCAACACGTTTCCAGGGGATGCCGCTGCTGCTGGTCTCGGGACCACACTCCGAGAACCACTGGTATGTTATGCAGAACTCCAAGGATGAAATGGATTTACCTGCATTTTAGACCTGGCTCTGCCCCTTAACAGCTGTGTGACCTTGAAAAAGTTATTAACCTCGGGAACCCTCAGTTTGCTCAGCTGTAAAATGAAGGCACTCCCCACTTCATGGGGTTGTAGTGAGATTAAATAAAACGATGCATGCAAAATGCTTAGCCCACTGGCTAGGAAAAAAAAAAAAACACAACCTATTCAATAAATGTCACCCTCGTGCTACTGATCTGTTTAGGCGAAAGAATGCAATGTGGGCCATGTTTGTACTTCTTATATTAATAGCCGTATTAACAGCTGAAGGCGGGAGAGGAAGCACAGAGAAGTTATGTAAGAACGTATGAAAACAGATGCAGACTTCCCAAGAGCTAAATATAATTTAGTTTAATCACGTATTCCTTTGATAATGTGTGGCTATGAGGGTAGTTGTACTTTCTCTTAGCCACTGGAATCCCATGCAAGAATTTTTTCTTTTCCATGCTCAGCGTTACGTGTTAGGTCGGTTCCCCTCCCCTGCCTAGTTCTAGGAATCTCCAGCCATGACACAGGAGATTATTAAATGTAAACCCATCTTCAGATTCACCTAGTAAAGTAGGCTCGTTGCAAATTAAAAATATTAAAATAATATTCTGTATGTACTCACAGGTATACCCACTATTGTAGGAGTATTGATTTTTCATATTTATATCTGCAAATTTTCCTTTTCTCAATAATATCAGAACCCTTTATGAGCATAAGTAATCAAGATTTTTACATCCACTTTAAAAATAAACTCAGGGAGTTAGAAGAAATCTTAGTGATTGATGTTCTAATATAAACGTTGAATAGCTCACATGCCTTATAAAAATACAAAATGTTATCAAAATGCTTCTAACCGACTTATTGTTTTTCATTACAAAACCTATTTTAGTGAAAACAGCATTTTCATTACCATTTTACAGGTGAAGCCACTGAGGTATAAATGTAAATAGTGTCTCAGGTGATACAAATACTTAAAGCCAAAGACAAAAGTGAAACCACGATGTATTGAATCCAAGCAATTTTCATTAACATAATTATTTCATGTGTGGAAAACTACTCTGTGAAATTGTCAAGCGATAGCTTTCTGATTCATTCAGTCACTCAGCAACCATATACTGATTATTTACCATATGCCAGTAGGAGGCACCAGATATATAACATCCCACCCATGTGATGTCAAAAATTACTTATTTCTTTCAGCATTTCTTTTGTTTTTCATTGTTTATTTGCATCACACACAATTTGCATTTCCAAGTTGAAATTGTCAACCATAACTGAAATTAGGATCATGTACAAAAATAAAACCTACTGAACACCCTACTTTAAAAGCTGTTTCATGATACTTTCTGAATAAAAAAGTGAGCATTTATTTTATCAAAGTGTAAAACTGAATTAAAAATATTTGCAAACGTAGGACTGTAAATAATAAATCTGTCGATGTCTGTATACAGTTATTTCCTGAATTTTAAAAAGGGGGCACTGGACAAGCTCATCTCTAAAATCCCTATCCATTTCTAATATTTGTTTCTAGGATTCAAAAGTATCTGGGAAACAAAGGTTTTTGTGTTTGTTTGCCACATATTTTGATCTAACTAAATGTTCACATTTAAAATAAGCTTTACTTTTAAAATTATTTTCAAAGGAATTGATACCAGAAGTTATAGGGCACTAATAATTTTGATATTCACTCATATCATTGCATATATCAGTAGTTGGATGCTTTTTATTGCTGAGGAGTATTCTATTGTATGAATTGTAACATAATTTTTTTTTTTTACCCATGCATCAAGATGATGAACATTTGAATTGTTTCCAGTTTGGGACTACTTTATTGGGGAGAGTTTCTATAAATATTTGCATAAACATCTTTGTGTGGACATATTTTAATTCTATTTATTTATGCTAAAAATAAACAAACAACAAAAACAGATCACCCATTCCATGAGCTAGGTGTTTTTCTTAAATATTTTAATTTAAATTTATATATTTATTTTTTTAGATTTCACATATAAGAGAGATCATAGGGTATTTGTCTTTCTCTGACTTATTTCACTTAGTATTATGCCTTCATGTTTCATCCATGTTGTTGCAAATAGCAAGATTTCATCCTGTTTTATGGCTGAATAATATCCCACTGTATATACATACCACAATTCCTTTATCTATTCATCCACCAATGGACACTTAGGTTGTTTTCTTGGCTATTATAAATAATGCTGCAATTTACATGGAGTGCATATACCTTATCAAGTTAGTGTTTGTTTTTGTTTTCTTTAGATAAATATCCAGAAGTAGAATTACTGGATCATATGGTAGTTCTATTCTTTTTTTAAAAAATATATACGTGATGATATGTCTTAATTGATTTTTAGAGAGTTGCTTTCTGCATAAAAAACTTGATTTCTTGCCACTTTCTCTAGCTGTTAATAGAGAGAATACTAGTATAGTCACAGTGGTTGGGTTCCATACGTATTTCCAAGTGTTGAATCCCCACTGGTTGCCACTTTCTAGAGCCTACCTGATTCTCCTAAATCCATGCTCCTCAGAAATTGTAATACACAGAATTATCTGATTACTATTGTCTGTTCTTTGGGCTCCCCAAATAGTCTTTGCCACTCAGCTGCCCTGATGGCATTCTATTGCTTTCTGTCGGCCAGCTCTATTAAAACTGATTTTTCTGTATGTTTCAGCCATTCCCACCTATATCCTGTTTCAATGCCAACTGATCTCTGATAGTAACAAAAGGAGAACTATGTGTGATTATCTGTGTGTGAGCGTGCATGTATGTTTTGATAGAAAAAGGATATGAGATAAGTGGGGGAAAGGAAAGGCATAGAAGATACAACTTTAGAGGGAGACAGAGATTAGGAGGAGGAAAAATCCTTAAATTATGCTATACAAGTGGATGGAGCAATGGCCTGTGGACTGAAGAGTCCCAGGTTCAATTCCAGTCAAGGGCATGTACTTTGGTTGCGGGCCCGTCCCCAAAAGGGGGTGTGCAGGAAGCAGCTGATCAATGTTTCTCTCTCATCCATGTTTCAAACTCTCAATCGCTCTCCCATCCCCTCAGTAAAAAATCAATAAAATATATTTTAAAAAAGAAAATAAATTATGCTATACAATAGATGCTCAATAAGTGAACAGACAATTGAGAAAAGCAAGCAGAGGGAGACAGAGAGTAGGAGGCGAAAGAAAGCAAGAGCACCTTAAATTATGGTATACAACAGATGTAAATAAATGACTAAATAAATAAGAAAAGCGAACAACCAAAATAAAACAAATAAAGAAGTGAGTGGCGAGAAACAGAAGAGAATTTAAGAAAAACATAGATGAAAATAAGGACAAAGAAGAACAGGAGCCTGAAAAAAAAAAAAAAAAGGAGAAAGCAGAGTAATGTGAAAACAGCCACTGAAGTGCAGATAAGGGCTCCTTAAGACGATCATAATTACCAAATTAATATTTGAAATCAAGTTTCAATTTTCCTGTCACTCATTTACACAATTTTATCTTAATAGTATTTCTATTCTTATCTAGAACGGAAGGTGACTTCTGTTAGAGGTTTGACTCTGTACAGTTGAGAAGTATTTGCACAGTTAAGTCACAGGTGAGATGAAAGTGCTCTCTTTTTGTTTTACAGAACAAGATGCTATTGTGATTTTTCTACTTAGTTTGAAACCTGGAGAAATTCTCATTTCATTTCTTCTTTGGGATGACATTATCATTAGAAAGAAAGAAAGAAACTGAGACAGATAGTGAGAGGTGGTTGTACTATGTGCCTTGTCTTAGGAATGGTTGCGTGAGCTCTACCCCCTGGAACAAAGCTGTTTTCTTAGCGGCACTCCTCTTACTTCAGAGCGTGCAAAAAAGAAGTACCTGAGTGAATAAAGGTGTCAGTGTCATCAAAATATTTGCCATTTCATTTCAATCCCTGATTTATTTCTACCATATGCACCCTAGGTACAAGACAAATCAATTCTGGTTTGAATTTGCCCAATTGATCATGGCAAAGCATGATGTAAAATGGTCTCAGGACTTAGCTTAAACTATTAAATGAATGATTTTACAAGGCACACATATTAAAGGTAGACAAGACACGGACAAGTACAGTGAGATCACTTTTCACTTTGGCTTCCACCACCTGAAACAAGTATATTTTGGTTGGTTACTTAGAAAAATCCCATTAGTGGGGATTTATTTTAGAATTAAGACATTTGTCCAATTTCCAACTCGTCCCGATATCAATTTGCCTTTGAGAAAATGATCTAAGTTATGCTCCCACATGCCGTATAAGACCAACCATTGTTCACTTGATTATTCTGATAAAATGACGGTAACTTTAATTAGAAAAGAAATTATTTTAAAAGCATTGCCTAAAGTTATTCTTAGTTAGAAATACTTCTACTGTTAAGACATTAATGAGTTAACTTGACAGAAGAAGGGTTAAATGATTTATCAGCAATAAATTTTATATTTGAAAGGCAGCAGTTATGAGAAGCAGTTTTAAGCTTCCTGTGGTATGTCATTTTACAAATAAATACATCTAGAAAGATTGATCATGTAACATTTTTAAAAGATAAAAGCTAGAATCTCTTTTTTTAAATAAGCATGGTTGATATGAGTAACTAAATATCAATTTCCTCTAGATGCACTTTTACATGGAACAAATCATTTTTTTTTACAGCAGAATACCTCTTGTAGCTGTCACATAATGAAAGTGTTTCCCAATAGATATCCATCTCTGAGAGCAGATTTTATTTCCCTGCCTGATTTCCAAAAAATGCAATCTGATTTCATGAGGACGTAGGCCAATGGACCAATAAATGACTGTTGTAAGCATGTATCAAGAAATAGTCAGAACTTGTGATGCAAAAATAGGCCTTGTACTTCTTATTTCTTTCTATCCGAGAGTTGTAATTCCAATACCATGCCATGTACATGGATTGAGTGCAAAGATCAGCCCCAGGCAGGTTTAAATAAAACATTGACATTTTGAAAAATGATCCAAGTGTTTCCTTTTTTCACCTTCTATGTTTTTTTACTTTGCTGTTTCAGGTAGTATCAAGAAGGAAATGTTGTTTTTTTTTTTTTTTTTTTTTTTTTTACTGTGTCTCTAATCATTGAGTAGATTTCATATTCTCCATGGTGTACCAGTGCAATGACAATTTGTAAACCATGAAAGATAAAGTTGTAGAATTGGAGAAAGTTGTTTTTTACTTCATCATACTGTCTTCCCTCCTTGAAAACTGAACCTGGGAAACCAATTCCAAGCTTATGGCTGAAGCATTATAAATATAAATATACGTATATATTTATATATATGTAATAGCATATATATAATGTATCAGCCATTATTGAAGCTAATTTCAAGACATGCAATTGAAGACTGTGATTTCTTTTTACTTCAACTTTCTAATTTTATTAAGGCTTTATTATGAATGTTTTGATAGTACCGACATATTTTACAGCACACCTCGTTGTTCTTAAGAGATAAGCAAATTTACGGTGACACTGTATTAGCAGGGACTGTCTCCTTGTCAAGGAACTGGTAGATGGGGTAGCATATTCCAGAACACAGCCACTGCCTCTGACCTGAAAACAGATATATTGGATGTAGTTTGTTGGACATAAGTTAATTATCAGGTTCATCATATAAATTGTCTTCAAGGAGAAAAGGCAGCAGAATGGCTCATCATTGCAGTTCTTCCTCGACTTCATCAAAGCCCTTGCTGTCTGATGCCAAGAGCCACAGCCTCTGATGGAGACTTCAAAAATCCGTGGGGACTGCAACGCAGTTCATTTCAGGATCTCTATTGTTGTGTCGCTAAGGGTTCATTCTTCTCAGTAATGGGAACGGTTCTTCTCTTTAGGAGGTTAAACATACAGAACCCTAGTGGCTTGCATGATTTCTGGCTTCAGAATAGTTGCTGGGAGCACAGATGATGTGAAAGAAACTTTTTTTTTTCCAGCAAGCAATAGTACCTTGTGCAAAGTTTTCCCCCAAATGCTTTATGAGATGAAGGCTAAACACACACACGTATGTGTCCACATATATGTGCACGTGCACCACATATGCATGCGCATGCACACACACATATACGTCATATACGTGCACACACACACAAGTGGGATAAAAATAAAATCTATGAAAGAAATCAAATCACCAGGGCACTAATCATCAAGTTCCTCTGTAAGTAGTCCTTCAGGAGGGGATGTTCAGGTACAAGTTTCATACTTGTTTGTTTAAAGCTTTAGTATAAATTTGCAGGTGATGAGAGTAGCCTTCACTCTGATAAAAGAACAGGCCAAGCTACTGATTGGAGAAAATTACATGAAGTTTTTAATCAAAGTCTCTGTGGTCTACTGTCTGATTTTCTAGGCCAGATGTCAAATGTTTTTCACTGATGTCCACGTTGAAGTAATCACTACACCAATTCCAAGAACCAGTAAGTGAGACGGTAATAATGTTTCATTTCAGCATTACATAAGGTCTCTTCCCCAACCAGGAACAAAGAACAGGACCTCTCTGATTCAGTATAATTACATAAACTCTGACTTTGAATTTTTTAGATAGTTTCATCTCTCCAGATTATGTGACTTCCTTATGAATATGTGAATAGAGGAGCATGTAACTAGATGTTTTCAGCTAAAATGTGAACAACCTACAATTACCAATCTGTTTATAATTTCAAGTTTTACACTTAATTTAAAATGTAAATAAACACTTATTATTTAATCTATCGCAACAATAATAACCAAACATTTTCTTTTAAACCTGGAGCTGACTAGAAAAATAAATCTTCCATGCCAGGGAAACGCGTTGCTAATCTCATATATACTGTGATTTATTTTAATCAGCAAAGCAATCTGGATGGGACAGAGAAATTAGGCCCCAAATAACATGTTGAATGTCTAATTCAGACTTTTATAGAGTTACATATTAATAGAAAATACTGTGTTTTTTAAAAATGTTTTTATTGTCACAAAACTCCTATTTTTCTGGAAACATCAATATCATAGAAGACCGTCTCGTTTAGGAGGACAAATATTTCCTCAAATTATTTGAGATCAATATTGGGACACTGAAAACTCCTGGGAGAGACGCTGCTGTATCCCCCACGGACAGACAGAATTCAGCCTGAAGAAATTCCACTGGCATCGCCTCTCCTGCAGTGGCACCTGGGTTCATTCCTAGAATTCCCCACCTCCTTCTCCTGTCCATCATGTCATTAGCCCAAGAGAATTAAAATACCTAGAGACAACAGATACTTGAAAAAGTCTCTTCTGAGTAGAAATTTCTTTGAAAACTAAAAGAATAGCAAAAATAGTTCAAGAGAGTGGAACTGGTATTAAAAAGGATTAGTAGTGGTGGATGGCACTTTAGAAGCACTCCTTCCAACTAAAATTTTCTAGGATTAGTCAAACAGCAAACTTCTCAACCCTGAACGGTGTGGTCAAAAATATTTCTACCTTAATCGTCCGCCCATCAACTCACCCATGCTTTTCTCCCCAGACAAATATTGGGCTCTCTCCTGAAGTTATTTTGATGATGAAAAATTTCCCATTACATTTATTTTCTTTTATTTCTTCATTTCCCACTAGACTTGGTAAGGCTTTGGTTTTTAGTCATCAATTCCGGTTATTTATTGCTACAGAGAAGATCACCTTAATCTTAGTGACTTAGAACTGCAACAGTTACTTTACTATTTTTCTCTCAGTCCTGGAGGTTGACTGTGTTCAGGTAAATAGTACTTGTTCAGATCCTGGGCTGGACTCATCTCAAAGGCCTTCTCAATCAGATGCCTGTTGTTTGATACTGGATATTCACTTGAGATCTCAGCTAGAACCGTCCTGGTCTCTCCATGGGACCTTGGCTTTCTCACATCAGACAGGAAGTAGAAGGTCCTTGTTTCTTAAGCCCTGGGCCCTGGCAGGCACAGCATCACTTCTACCATATTCTGTTGGTGAAGCAGTTACAGAGCGTAAATGCAAGGACAGGGGACATCAACCTCACTTCCTAATGGGAGGAGTGTCAAAGATTATTGGTACGGGTTTGAAAACTACTTTATTATCTTTTAGAGTAAATTGTTAAACATTCAATCTATGTTGATAATTGAATGAATTAAAGAAGTTAAAGCAAAATATAATGACATTTTAAATTAGGTCAGAATCAATGGCAATAGATAAAAGAGGATAGGTGCAATAAATTTGTAGAAAGAAGAGAACGAAGAAGAGGTGGTTCTAAAATACACCTGAAGTGACTGGCCCACGTGACTTGGATAATTAGGGTGCAATTACCTGTAACAGACTGTGATGCTTCAGAAAACAGCTGACAATATAATCACTCAAAAGTAGGCTTGAATCTCTGCTCCACCCACAACCTCATGCATGCTAATTTGCCTTTCGGAGCCCCAGTTAACTAAATCCATAAGTGAGGATAGTAATAGCTAATTTCCAGAGTTGTTGGGAAGATTGGGAAACATTCCTGTTAACTATTCAACACACAGTAAGTGATAGCAACATAGACAGTCCAAGTTCAAGAGAAGAGTAAATAAACTTCTAATATATACCTATGTCTTTTGAATAATGTTTTTTTAATTAAAACGTCTTGACTCGATGTTTTATTTTGTGTGTTTTAAATTTCACCAATTCAGTCTTTAGTACTGTGTGATGAGAAGCTTAATCCTCTGATTTCAGGATACATTCATGCATTGATTGGGCTTGAATCCATGTCAGTTGCGAATTGCCAGCATCATTTAAACCTGATGAGTTTCAGAATATGTTAAAGTTCCTTACAGATCCTTTATCTTATCTTAATCATCCTTTATCTGTTTTTATTTCTTTTATGGTTTTGGATATTAATAATTATGCTGAACAAGAATGATTATTTTGTTTTATAACATTTATTGAAAACATAGCCAGAAAACCAATGTTTAAGAAAGTGAATAAGAAATGCTTAATTTTATGACATTTTTGTTCAGCTAAGTTATCTCCCAAAGTTTTAAAATGAAGAAATACTATTTTTACTGTATGAGAAGAGCTTTGCGTGATTTTTCCTTCTTCACATCTTCTGGATATATTCTGATGCCCAGAAAGGGAGGTACAATCAGTGAAACTTATTTGAGAATTTCAGCAACAGAGAAAGAGCATTTTTTTCATATGCACAAATCCTATATTATTTATTTAATATCCAAAATAGACAATTTGGGTGAATGTTAATATATGCAAACTAAATCCATTATCAATTCAGGTTTTTTAAAAAATTATAATAGTCATTTTGGGAAGAAAGGAACAATGTGCTCCATGGCCTTTTTATAGAACTACTGACTGCCTTCAAGAGTATATAGAAACCATTATCCTAGCCACATTGCGGGTTGCTTTTTCAACTTAAAAATAAAATCTATAGACCATGTTGAATAATCTCTCTTGCAAGACCATCATCCTACCTGCATTGAAACATGGAGATAAGATATTCAATGGGTATGAATGCTCTTTACTTATCATTGAGCTTAAAAAAAGGCTCATGTAACTAGATTCACATTTTATGCTAAACTGGGCTCCATTTTTAATTCCTATGGCCATTGATGGATGAAACACACAAAAAAAGGTAAGTTTTTAGCCAGTGAGTCAGATGTTTATAATTTCTGAAAGAGCATATTCAGAACACTCAAAGAGTTGGAATGGAATATGGAGATTTTCTCAATACCATGTGAATCAGATAATTGTAATATCCAGCTACTTTGATATAATGTTTTTATCAATCTTGTTTTCAAGAAAAGAGAAGAAAATTACAACCTCAAGACACAGTTTCTATTTGACTTTTTAAGTAATAAACACAAGGATACTATTTACTATTTGATTATTTATAAACTTGTGGAAACATTAAACAGCCATAGTATTGTTTACAAAGAACACAGATCTGGAATAAAAAATTATGAGTTAAGTTCCCTCTGTCTTTTGGGGGCAGGTTGCAGGTATAGTTTTGTGTTTTGTTACTTGCTTGAGTGATTGACTGTTGGATTTTGCAAAATGATGATGCTATATACTGGTAATACCGAAGAGATTTTTGTGAGAATCCACTAAATTAACAATGTAGGGAGGTCCTAACACAGTTCTGGCCTATGGTAGATGGTAAACAAATGTTAATTTCTTGCTTGCTTTATAATAGATGGTAGACATTGCTGTTATTCTCCCCCAGAAATCTGATTCCCCTGTGTCTTTGGGTACACGAGGAACATAGCACATACTCTTTTTTTTTCCTTTCTTTCTTTCTTTTTTTTTTTTTTTTTTTTTTGATGTTAGGAGAGGCTGTATGTCTTCCTTTGCACAATAAAATGTGTGTAGATATGATGGTTGGCAGGAATGACATATGTCACTTCTGGGAAGAAGCATTTAATTGCCAATATTCCACCCTCCTGTTCACACTTCACCCTGCTAAGGTGATAGTGAAAGAATATGTGTTGATAAGAGTCTTCAAAAGTTTAAAGCTACATGAGTATGGCTATTCTTAAGAGTTACTTGGACTTGAAATAATCTTTTGGGTGAGCCAAAAATAAATACTTGATATTGTAAACTAACTATATTTCAGGATTGTTTGTTACCTCCATATAATCTAGTCGATCTTGGATTCATTTACCTAATTCAGTTTTTTCTCCAATATTTCACATATCTCATGGTATATACACTCACCATTTAGAAGGAAAATAAAAGAGATTATGATTGTAAAATAAAATAACATAGGTCTGCAATCTGAGAAAATTTATGCTAAATGGATTTTTTTTTCTCTCCACATTTTGTTTAAAAATGACTTAGTACAATTTAAAACATAACTGTTCTAAAATCTGCTTTTTGACTTTTGGATTTGTAACCATACATTAGGACATGTCAGTAGTTCTTGAATAATTATTATGGATCCTTTATGTGAGGAGAAAGGAAAATTTTGTTTCATGCTTAAGATTTTGGAAATGCAAATCTTGAAAATGAAATATTGACATGTTTTTATGAAGTTTGAAAATCATTTTAATTGAGTCATAATTTATAAAATTATATAACTCAGATCTGAAAAGAATTTGATATATAATTTGTCTCCCAAATGCCATATTGCACCTTGAGAATCTGAGAGCCTAAGGTATTAATTAATTGGCTTGCCCAATATTGGGTTTATAGGGACACTCACCTGCTAAAAATCAACCTCCATGAGCTTTCTGTTTCTTAAGGTATATGGTCAAAGCTTCTTAGATTGCGTATAAGCTCAGACCACTATTACAACAAACAACCTAATCTCACAACTCTGCTAAAAAGTTCATCATTTCCTGAACACATAGGCTCCTTCCTTCCTTTGCCAATGCACATCTTTACCTCTCTCTAGAATACCTTCCCCATCTCATCACCCTGACAAACTCCTGCTCAACCTGCAAGACTCAGCTCAAGTATAACTTCTCTTGCCCTTATTGCCGCCAAGTGCTGTATTTAAATGATCCTGTTTAAGTGAGCCAAACACATTTCATATTTACTCACATTGCATTGTAGTTCATGATAAATTATATTTTTGTTTCCAAGTTTTTGTCCTCTGCGATTCTTTATCCCTACTCATTGCCCTGCAATGTGCAGTACCTTTCTATAGGAGAAGTATATTCTTCTGCTCTGTTGACATTAAGCTTGACCATACGAATGTACTTTCTGAGGGTTCCTCCCTTTCAACGATTTAGAATCTGAATAAAATCACTGTGATACAGAAAAACAAAGAAAAAAGGTTTCTACACGAAATAAGAATGTTGCACAGACACATACAGAGACAGTAAAATTATTCATACTATGTTGTGATCATTTGCAATTTGGAGATAAGTCAAGTGTAAATTTTTTGTTGGGAGTTAAAGAACAAGGGGAGTAGGCCTTGGACTTCAAGGTTGAGATAAATTGGGTCCAGTAGAAATCATTAATCTCTTTCTGATCAATGAGAGATGGATTTATGGTGGGTGAGGATTTTTAGGAGTCATCTTCAGAACAAAGAGATATATGGTGGTATTAATAAAAGGCTAAAGGATTCACATAGTTTTAATGTGCAAAATAAGATATTTTTGCATAATTTTTATATTCCACACAAATATAAAATGAATAAAATAAAAGCATATAATACACTTCCCATCTTTTTCTAGGAATATTTTGCTGGTTCATTAGCTAGTTTTACTACTCCAGCAGAAACGTATTACAAACCATGAATTTAAAAATAAAGTGTCTTAAAATCAGACTTTACTTTTCTAATAAAAAGTATGCATATTTGTTTTCCTTGTGGCGTTTTCTAAAGTAGTTTATTCTATCTGTGTTTTATTTTTTAAGTCAGGTATTACTTTTTTTTTCAAGTTGAGGCTTTGTTTGTTTAGAGCAGCTTAAATGTCCAAACTAAATAAAATGTACTCTTCTATCTCTATTTCCTTCACTCATTTCAATGATTTGAACTTTGATCATTAAGATGTTTGAAATAATGTGGACATGAATCAGTAGCCACTTTGTAGAGATTCTGATCAATTTTCAGTTTTGCAAGTCTCACACTGGGGAATAGTGCTAAAATATTATGAGACATATATGATGGAAATTGAACTAAAGGATGTGTTTGTAGTTAAACCACAAAATCTCATCCATGAGCTTGCTTCTTTCTTATTTAGGACTGTGCTGAATCAGAAGCAAGGCAGTCTGCATGAAGTGTATTGATTTTTATTTTAGGGACTATTGCATGACTTACCAAACTGATAAGAAAAATCATTGGGAAGTGATATAATGTGCTTCTAAGAGTCCACTTGTGAAAATTACATAGATTGGAAGACAGATCTCACGGTTAGCCAACATTACATCATGTCTCATGGCAAAAGGCATTATAAAAGAATTTCCGGGACTCTGATGAGACTCTACTGGTCATATTTGTAGAGATATTTATCCTGTCGCTTTGGAAGGATGTCCTATTTATGTATAGAAATTTATGTAGAAGATTCTCAATTTTTAACTCCTTTCATCTACTTGAGAAATTTTAGTCTCGTTGCATCGCCATAATTCTTTCTCTGAATGAATAACTCCTCCCCTACATATTGGATTCTTTCCAAGCCTAATGCTAGTATTTAGTTGGATTTTCAGAAATTTGTATTTCTTCACAATAGATGGCATGGTTCACTTGTGATTTATTTGTGGATGTATCATTTGATGCAAGCATTTCATGCCTCATTTCCCATAACTATAAGTGTTCCTTTTATGAGTTCAAGTTAGACTGTGGGACAAAGAACATTACAATATGAAAAAGCTTGATTTTGAAGATGGAAGATAATGAGGCTGTTTGGTATGTGTATGTATTAAAAACTCATTTGGGAATTTGCTATTGGTATATACCCCTAAATCCGCTATGGGCAACAATAGAATCCTACAATTCTCACATCACATTAAATATCTCTAATTTATTACGCATAGCTGGTCTCCCAGAATACAAATAAAATGCAGTAGCATATTGCTCCTAATGAAGTAAAAATGCTATAATTAAAACACAACTTTATATTATTGTTGGGTTATTTTCATTGTTCTTATTATACTAAACAGTTCTGTTTACATTATTCTAAAAAATATGAAAAATAAAGTCAGTTGAATCTTTCTCATTACTAAATTTTACAAATTTATTTGTATTTATACAAACATATAAACAAGCAAATATGTCAGAGTGCTGGACCCCATGTCATGACCTGCCCCATGTCACAATTGTACCAGGGCACTGATACAACAAATGCCACTTCAAATATGAAGCATTATCTCAAAATGGTACCATTTCATGATATAAAAATTGTTCAAATTATTCTGTGTGTTAAACATTAGCATATAATATACAGGAAAGCCAGAAAAGCCAGAAAGTCATTAAATTTAATATAAAAATTTATTCTGAAATTTTCATTTCCTTTTTGTTTTAGTGTGTGTTGATATGGTGCACATGAAATTGTTAATTTTTTTAAATAAATTGCTTTTACCAAGTAAGATGTTTAATCATATGAAACGAAAGGTAACCAACACAAGAATTATTTCTAAATCAGTGAACATTTTCTGATGCAGTACTAAGTCCTAAAATTGTTCTTTTCTTATTAAAAGCCAATTAGTTTATAGTACACACTGCACACACCTTTTAAAATTCCCTCTACACACACACACACATACACAGCAAGTAAGAAGTTTTGTAGATGTCATATATAGGAACACCAGAATGCCTGATGTTCTAAAAATGTTTACCAATCTATTCAAGTAGCACCCTCTGAAAGTAAAATAAAACAAAAAACTAAAGCAATAAACAATATAATTACCAGTACATAAATTATTTAATGATAATTCTCTACAGTACCCTTGGAGAGCTAAGAGTTCTTGGCTACCTGTCAATCAGCATTGATGGGAGGACTTGACCAGATCCGTGTGGGATATGGACTGGCATGGGACACAGAAGAAAATCAGGGAATAATAAAACTGTAGGTTGATAATGCCAAATATTTCCTTGAATGCCCCTGACCAGGGATTCACTCATATCTTAATGAGGAGGGATTATAACAACATGTAAAAACCACTCTTGTTCTACCTACATACGATTTATGAGCAGCATGATGCACTTGCTTTAATATCAGTGAATCTGGAGTTTAATTTTGATCTTGCTATTTATAGTTAACTTGAATACCTACTTGACCTTTGCACCTCCATTTCCTTATTGATTAACTGGCAATAACAAAATAAAACAGCCCACTAGGACTCATGAGCTTTAACCCAGCTAATGGTCATAGGGACACAGCCCCTGAACTTGGTGCTTCAAGATTCCCAATAGTGCTAGTTACTTTACCTTAATAGCTAGCTGTTCGGCAAACTGTTTATAATACATGACATGCATCTATTACAGGAGGTTGCGTTTATTTGTTAACTAATCTTTTTTTTTCAATTTGTGTGGATTTTGTTCTATTATGAGGCCTTAAATTAAATAAAATTGGTGTATTTTTTAAAGAGTGGTAGCTGAACCAGATGGAAATAAATAATAGCATAACACCCCACTTCCTAAATGGCCGCAGGGAAGGCACCACTTCCTCAGGCATATTTTGAGTATGCCACCAAATTGTAGGAAATACCCCTGTAGAATCAATAAAGCCAGGAGTTTGTCTTCTGCGCACCATGAGCAAATCAATCCAGGTTGGAATTATGTGGATATTCTTTTCACCTCACATTTCTTATTGATTATATTTTATAAAGCACTTAAATGTAGCCCTAAAGTTATTGCTATTACAGGCAATTATATAATTGAACTGTCTTATATGTTTCAGGGTTGTTGTGTGTGTGTGTGTGTGTGTGTGTGTGTTTTTTAAGACAAAGGACAGAGCAGGATAAAAGGCCCACAGTCAACCTTCTGACAACTTTTGTAAACCAAAACAGAGATGGAAATGGCTGTAGTCCAAGCTCATCACACGGGAGATCACACAGATGGGGAGATAAGTAGTTGCCCATGTGAGCCTCTTGACAATGCTCAGCATTTTATTCCAGAATCTCAGGTAAGCCACCTGCATGCTGATGACATCATGAAAATAAAGGCCACGGGCTGATGACTGGATGGGTGCTCTTTACTATCGTGTATCAGGTGTCACCTGTAATTTCATGTCTCTGGCAATGCGACAGAGCGCATCTGTCATCTAACCATGGATCTTAGTCAATTTTCTCTGCTCGTTGGGAACAAGCTCTTATATAGAGTGGGAGTCGTAAGGGGCCAGCCCACCTTCTGAGACTGGCTGTGAAATAAATAGAACAACAGCTAAAGAAAACAAGCTGATCTTTTCACACAGTGCCAGCAAAGGAGATACCCTGTTTCTCTGCAGTTCTAATGCAGGAAACGCTCACCGGCTCAGATCCATGGGGATGCTGTGGAAGGACCCCAGTGTGGAGCCCCGACAGTCAACAAAGCAGAGAGCTTTGAGCATGGGGTGCAAGAGAACAAGGCCCTTGAGGCACGCGCAGAGGCATCCCTCTTAACATGGTCTTGGAGCAAGATAGATACTTTCTAAGGATTCTGGGTGTGAATTGAATTCTGGGTGTGATACTTTCTGTGAACAAGGTTTTTTTGTGTGTGTGTGTTTTTTTAAATAAAACTTATCGCGTGAATACAAATATCATTTCCCATTCACTTTCATTCCACATAGAAAGATGCAGAACAGGACCCCTCAGTGACCCAAACCTTCTCTGGTCCTCACAGAGCCTCCTTTAATAAGCATTTGCGTCTATATGCAAAGGGAAAAGGGCCAAGCGATAGAGTTTGTGAAATTTTAGAGATTCTGGGAATGTTCAACTACTGGCTAATGTGAAAGGAAAAATCAGGAGTAAACTTAGGATTATTCTGTAGAACAAAAGAAAAATCAGTACAAGAAAGGTGCTTTGTAGCCTTCTGAACACACAGGAGTAACAATACAAAGAACCACTGGACTAATTCAGGATGTTTTTTTTCTATCCTTTTAGATTTGGAATGCCATTAGAATGAGAACACATTTTATTAGGGACAGCGTTGGCTTGTGTATGAAAGTGTGGGGATGGGAGGGAGCTTTGTTTGTGCGCAGTAAATGATGAGCCCTAGTTCGGGGCAGGAAAGTGTTCCCACCACAGTCACACTGGAGATCCAGAAGGCTTTCCCTTTATTAGTGTTACACGCCGAAATGCAGGAGGTCGTGATTTATCTGGATCAGATGAGGACTCGAGAGTAGTGTCTGGATGTCTTCACACTATTGGGTAAGCTGGAGGACTTATTGTCAAGTTTTGGTCCGGTGGGTAAAAGCACATTCTGGTTAAAAGCAAATTCAGAATATGCAGGGCACATCTCAATTCTGAGCTGAAGTAGACAATCATGGAGCTGGTATTTCAATTCCATCACAATAGGCTTGATTCTCTAAGAAGCTTTAAGTCTCTTTCAAAGTCAATTACCAGGCAGGGTTTCCAGACCCTCCGTTTGCCATAATTATACTTGAACTTGTTGCTGGGTGATTGGAGGGTTGTCTGAACAGACTTAGATGGAGAAATCCAAAGCAGAGGGAAAGGCAAGGCGAAGGCCACCCAAGGTCAAAGGGACCCCAGTCTCACTACGGTTTAGTTTATAAAAGCTACATGACCATAAAAGTAAACCAGGGAACGCTGGATGCAAAATGCCATAGGAAAACATCCAGACTGGAAAAAAAACAATGTTGCAGAGACAGGAAAAGAATGGAATATTCATTATGGAGATACATTTTTCATTATTAGCCGTCAATCGATCTGGACCAGACGGACCATTTTCACTGTTAACAATTTTGCTCTTTAATGATGATTTTATTTTGCATAATATTAAATGTCTTCCACATGCCACTTGCCCTTCTTTCATTTTCACAAGCCTAAGAATGTCCTTGATACATGAGTGTAGTGATTAAGGGCACATTTTCCTGACTATTGAAATAGATTCTCTTTTACCTAAAAAAAATTATTTTTGCCACGCGGTGTGCTGGCAAATATAATTTGTTCTCATACTACAGGACCCACACCTGAACCATCACAAATGAAAAGTTTTGGATTCTTCATATGTGCATTTTCCATGGTTGCCAAAGTTTCTAGAGCATACATGTGTGTAATAAATGTGATATTGCTAAATCGTGCATATAAAATGTATTTCCCAACCCCCAGCCTACATAGGGAAAGCTACAGGTAATTTTTCACCAATGATAGCAAAACCAATAGTGACAATGCAACTGTAAACTGAGGTGCTCATAGTGGCATGCCTTCTAAGAGAGCCTTCCAGCAAGATCTACACTTGGTTCCCGCTGTAGCCTAGGCCTGGTCCCAGCAACACAGGCCATCGTGCTCCTGGTCAGTCAGCTCAGCCGGCCCCTCCCTCCCTGCTGCTGTGCTCCACAGAGCACCTCTCCCAGGGTGGGGCCACAGAGTGCAGGTCCCCAGACCAGTCCTTTCTTCTCCCCCTTGTCTGCTGCTCCTCCTTCGGGTCCCTGTTACCACAGCCAAGATCCCTGCACCTGTACATGATCAAGGAAACTTTTCTTGTTCTCTCTTCCCAAACTCCCAGGATGATGGCATCAACTTCTCCAGGCTGGGGGAGAAGAGGGAAACCTCCTTCAGCAAGGGTCACCGTTTCTGTGGCCCATGGAGGACGATTTTCTGCACAGAGCTAGGGCTAGTGCTCCCTGGTTACCGGAAGCCCGGTCCAGAAGCTTATAGACCCCGCTTTTGCCAGGGGATGGAGTTTAGTGTCCCACGCTCCTTTCAGCTCTCTCTGCCTCTCCTCCACTCAGGATGAGCTTCCAACGTTGATTTTGCTGGGCAAGACTTCTCCCACGATGTATTTTGGATTTGACCTGCTATCCACCCCTGCAGGGAGGTAGAGAAAGAGACTTTTATAGACTCGAACACAGTGAAGGCCATTGTTTCCCTCTGACAGACAAAGAGCATTGACCTTTAAAGCTGGTGCCACTTCCAGCTGCAAATAATTTGTCTTCACAGAGCAGAAGATGGTGCTTTGCTAGTGTCTCTCTTTCCTCTGTTTTTCTCTGCAGTTGTGAGATGGAATTTAAGAGGCGTCTTTTGACTGCTACCTTAGAAAGAATGTTATATTGGTTAATTAGCTATGGCCCTGCCTGGTTTAATACTATAACCAGAGTGAATACTTTTAAAAGTATTAACATTTATACATATTACAAAATAATATATTTTGTCATTTTATTGTATAAAATGAAATAGAAACAAACAAAAAAAAACCCACGAAAGTACTATATATTGTTGTGGCACCCATGAATAAGAGCCTGTGTATTTTAGCCCAGAAATTTTACTTTTAGAAATTTATCCTACAGGTATACTCGCATAAGTGGATGTAGATAACATGTTCATGAATGTTCATTGCAATACAGGATACATAAAAATGGAATATTGTGCAGCCTAATGGGTAATATTAGATAGATCTATAGATCTACATGTGCCTACATAGAAAGAAGTTTAAGAAGTATTATTTGCAAAAAGCCAATTACAAAGCATTGAGTATGTCATGATTCCATTCGTGTAAGAAAAGTATTAACATATATACACTTGTATGTACATGGACTGTTTCTAAAATCATACATAATAGGATGCATTTTTAACATTTTTCTGAGTGGTACTGGCCAAATGGAGAAGACTATGTTTACTTTTATTTCTATTGTTTAAATATTTTACCATGAGTTGGTGCAATCTTATAATAAAATTAATCCAATGAAGGCATAATAATCTTTTGTTGTTTTTGTTAATCCTCACCTGAGGATATTTTCTTCCATTGATTTTTAGAGAGACTGGAAGGGAGGGAGGGAGAGAAAGAGAGAGAGACATAGGTGTGAGGGCCAGGAATGGAACCTGCAACCCACGTACATGCCCTTGACCAGGAACCAAACGGGTGACCCTTTGGACCATGGGCCAACACTCTAACCACTGAGCAACGCAGGCCAGGGCAGAAAAAGAGTAATCATAATTCTTTCCTCAATGAGTACTGTACTGTTTATTACATTGGGAGATAAATCTCCATATTTCATGGCACTCTGATAAACATTTTTTTTTTTTAGGATAGTCATACTTGTCAAATAAGCTAATTTATTTCATTCACTTACAATAAATGTGAATGTAGTGAGGTGTCCTAATAGGCATTATATCAGTGATATTCAAACTCTTCAGTCTGGGATGCCTCTTAGAACTCCCCCAACCCTTTCCCTTACATCTGAATTGCTGAACTAACTTGGAAGAAAAAGACTCAGCAGAAACCCAGGCTGGATTTTAACTCTGCCCCCAAATTGTAATCATGGTTGAGATTATTTGCTGATTACTCCCAGTTCCTGGAACTAACCTTGACAAGAATTGAGAGGACCAGGCTTGAATACTTGAGTCTTCTTTCTGAAAGGTTGCTCCAAATCCACCGTCACCTTATTAAACTGTTTGCCCATCTTACTGCCAAGCCCCAGGCCAGATTTCTGCTGTTGGTTGTTGTTACTTAGATTCCTTCCTGGTGCACTTACAATTATCCTGACTTCCACTAGGACCCAGACTGTCCTCTGCCCAGTCTCTCCCCCAGGCACCAGATTTCTGCTCCAATGACAGGGACCTTGTTCCTTGTCAACAGCTTTGCTGGCACTACCTGTCTGCCTCCCTGCCTGGCATCCATTAACCAACTATTGTACTCTGCTTATCAATTGAGATATTTAATGCATAATCAACTGGTCTGTAGTTGTCTTAACCACCTGCACATTTTTACTCTTTCATTTATTTATTCCTCCATTTGTTTGCGAAATAAGTATTGTATGCCCACCATGTGCTGGGTTCTACTCAAAGCACAGGGGGCATATTGTGAACAAGACTGTTTCGTTCTCAAAAACAAACACAATAAAAAAACAATACAAATGAACAAACAAATTCTCTTGTTGGGTGATTATCAAACAACTCACTTCCCCTCTCGTTCAACTCCTCCTCCTGCTTCTCCTTTTTTTTTTTTTTTGTAATACAACTCTATTTCTTCAAATTAATCCTAGTGAAATGCCAATGAAAAGTAAAGACTAGAGTCAGACTGTGAGTCTCTTCTGTTCCTCCTCACTTTCAAAATATTCTCTGTAGCATCTAGAGACCCCTGAGCTAGTGATCCCTGGATCTTGTGTGTTTCCTACCAGACTCAGTTTCTATTCCTACAATTCTTCTGGGCTCCGGGCTCACCACAGTGGGAAGGTGTTGGCTTAACTCTCTCCCTTCATTCATATCAAACTTAAGTCCTTGCTACACACACCCAACCAGGCCTGGGTGAAACCTAGATGTGGCATCCAGACCAGAATGAAAACTTAAGAAGGATTCAATGTAACCTCAAGAAAGAAATACTCTTAATGCCTCTGATTTGGAAATACTTTTCAAGTGTAACTCAGTTTTAGAATTGACTTATTATTTCATTCCTGTTATGAAACTTGGGCCAAATTTTGGTGTATGCTTCCATTTTCTAAAAATAAAAGTATAAAAGAGTGCATTTACTTTTTATTTTTAAAAAACATTTTTATTGATTTCAGAGAGGAAGGGAGAGGGAGAGAGAGATGGAAACATCAATGATGAGAGAGAATCATTGATCGGCTGCCTCCTGCATGCCCCACACTGGGGACCCAGCCCACAACCCGGGCATGTTGGGTTGACACTCAACCACTGAGCCAGTGGGCGAGAGTGAATTTTCTTTAATCAAGAACACAGGGACCCTAGCTGGTTTGGCTCAGTGAATAGAGCAACAGCTTGTGGACTGAAGGATCCTGGGTTCAATTCCAGCTAAGGGCACATGCCCAGGTTGCAGGCTCAATCCCCAGTAGGGGGCGTACAGAAGGCAGCCGATCAATGATTCTCTCTCATCATTGATGTTTCTATCTCTCTCTCCCTCTCCCTTCCTCTCTGAAATCAATCATATATATGGAAATAAAAAACAACACAGGGGTTTCAGAAATATGTAATCAAGTGCACCAGTGATCCAAAGTCCCATTCTAGGAAAAATGCTTGTGTTTTTCTCTCCACATCTCTCAAAAACATACAAAAATATTTTAAAAGATAAAGGAAGAATTTTTTCAATTATAATCCTTATCTCTCACATTACTCATTCCTCCCTTAAAACAGCCAAAAGGATCTCTTCAGAAGAACATAATGTCCTCATCAGGCCTAACAGAAGGTAAATAAAAGCTGCAGCAGGCACTTGCCATTGGCTGAAGGACAATGAAAGCAAAGACGTATCTGTTTCATACAGCACCCCTTGTTATTTTTACGGATCTGTTACATCCTTGGGTTTCCTGAATCAGGACAAGATGGTCTCCAGGGAAGCTTCAAATTTGGGGGGAATGAGTAGAAAGTCTAGGATGATAACATGTTTCCTATCATTTTCCTCTGGGGCGAAAATTTGTCTAAGGTCTGAATCTGAGTCTAGAAATAAAAGAAACCCATAAATGCATGTGTTCTTTTTTAACCACCTGCAAATTTTTTTTCTTCTATTTTTTGGTCCTTTTCTGCTGCTACCCTGAAAGTAATCCTGTGTTAAGCCATTAACAACTTGCAAGTAAAGGGAGACAAAGTAGAAAATCCACTTTCCAATTAATATTCCTAGTAATTGTAATGTAATTTGGGTGCTTCTAGCAAATGGGGACCATAATCACAAAGATTAACGAGGGTTACCAAAGGTGGAAATTCCAGATGCTGGCAAGATTCCCAATCTCTAGGTTACAGTGAAAACAGCAGAAAAATATGGGAGTAAATATGATAATTAATAGAAGGGTCATATTCAGTGTCTTATTTTGAATTTATTTTTGAAATGTGGTAAACTTCTAATATGTCCTTAGTATTTAAAAGATAATTCAGTCAGTAGACAAGTTTATTAAACATTTTCTCTATCCAACAGTGAGCTAGGTAGGCAGAAATGCTGGGCAAGCAAAAACAGAGCCCTGTTCCCTAACTTCAGGTTACTTATAATCTATTCAGGGAATGAAAACCAATATATGTTAAATAAATGGTAATAAGTGGTCAAGACAATAAGTTGATTAAAACATTAAGTTGGATTTTTAAAAAATCTCCTTACGTGTGGACCTTGTCTCATCTAACAGAAAACTTGGACTGGCACAGAATGTTTGAACGATATTTGTTTGGACAAATGAATGATGAAAGAGTAGAAAAATAATGAGGATTGGGGAATGAACTGTTATTAGAAGTGAATTTTTTAAACAGGAATACGTTAGCCGATGAAGACCGAAACGCATTTCCAGTAAACAATCCCAAATTAGCTGACACGGGTTCATAGGAGTAAAGACCAGCCTGATTCTAATGAAACTGTGTTCATATTGATTCCATAAAATATAATACTGATACTATTATAATTAGCTAGTTATTAATAATAGGAAAGGACCAAAAGGGAAGCAGGCGTTATAGGCACGTCATTTGGGCAGCTTCACCAGGAAGCTGCAATTTCACACTCCCAAGGGAACCATGGGCCCATTCCCTGCAAAACACTGGAGGAAGGAGTCCAACAAAGGAGAGGTAGACACATGCCCAGTGAAGTTGTGGTAAGGGAAGGTACGTACCTGTCAGTCAAACCTGGGGACAGAGATGGTTAACCAAAATGGGCAGGGCCACTGCAAGCCCATGAAAAATTGGGAATACATAATCTCTTTAACAAAGTAGTTTGCTCTCTTGTTGCTCTTGGCTATTTATTGGCTCTTGGCTCCTGGGGCTCTCTTGTTCCTGCTTCCTTGCATTCACCTGTGTTTCCTCCATAGCCACATGGCCCTATGGACCCCGCATGCAATGGACTGCAGTGGGGAACACAGCTAAGCTAGCCTGATGCTTGATTGGACACCACTCCAATCTATGTATATTAAAGGCTAATATGCAAAGTGTCCCCTCCGGAGTTCGACCTGGAGACCGGGAGTTTGATTGCTCGCTATGACATGTGCTTACCACCAGGGGGCAGCACGGAACATGGTGGGAGACCAGCGGCAGCGGCGGGACACTGAGGGAGTGAGGGGAGGGGAGGTGGAGAGATAGGGGAAGGGGGGGGGAAACTGTGCAGAAGCAGCGTATGGGTAGCTAGGGAAGGAAGAGGTGGGGAGGCAAGAAGGCGGGGGAACTTGATTGGCCCTGATCACCAGCCAGGTCTAGGGACCCTACCCATTCACAAATTTCCTGCACCAGGCCTCTAGTATTGAATGAAACTCTAGACACTGACTCTGATTCTAGTCCTATTGAAGCCACAGCTATACTTCTTCCTTGGCAGGATAAGGGAAAATGGGACCTTGGAAACTCAGGGATGTAATTCCACAGAAATAAAAAGTACTCCTTCTCCCATGTGAGCCTCAGAAAATTCTTTTTCTTGGGATATCGAAAGAATACCACTCCCACTAGCACCATGTGGGGACAAGGACCTCCACTTCCACCAATAACAATACCATGGATCAGAGGTTGCACTAAGTGCTGATTGTATAGGAATTACCAAAGAAAGCCCAGCTTAGGATTGCAGGTACCCCTGGTAGAGTGGATACTTAATGAAGAGTTTTAAAACTGAGGTTGAAAAAGTGGTAAATCCAAATGAGAGTAACTTGAAAATCTGGACCAAGAGTTCAGATTTCATATAACCTGACCTATTCAATACTGGAAAGTTTTTTTGACAGTGTGATAAAGAAATAATGAAAGATTATGAAAATAATTTCTAAAAATTAGAATAAGTAGATAGATACTACTGCCACCCCTACATTAGATATACTATTAAGATTTCTTATATAATGTACTTATTTTTAACAAAAATATCGATGTTCTTATCAAAAGACTCCATATTGAGGTTATTTCCTGTATATATTCATCTCTGTATTCAATACATACTTCTGATGTGAACTGAATAGTCCAGGAAAGTAACAAAGATACAAACAACAGATGTAGACTCTTTCATTGACACACTGCTTAGCATGTTCTGATATCTGAGTATTTTTCACACAATACCCAAGTGTACTATGTTTCTCTACAGTCACCTTAAAAGATATTGAAAGAATAAGGCAAATGAATAAAATGTTTGGGGTTGATGGTGCATTGGATTTACATGAATGCACGACCTTCTTATTTTGATCAGAAATTATCATTTGATGCAAAATCTGGTTTAAATGTATGTGCATTTATTAGTGAACAAAGTTTGCTGAAATAACTTACTGTTATTTGAGAATGCTTCCATTTCTTCTTCTCTAAATTGTTGATATTAAAAGAAGAAAAAAAAAAGACCTTCCACATTCGGTATCTCAGAGTTTGCCCGTATGATAGCAAACTTTAGTCTATAAAATTATTTTGAAAAGCTATATATAGAAGCAACATTCCAGGGAAAGGAATAAATAGAATAGAATTAATCTAACAGATTAGAAACACACCATCTAAAGTGATGACTCTCCTGCACCCTCACAAGTAAACAATGTGAGATGGCTAAAGTACATGGTCAGTCAGAGGCAATGCCACAGTGTACAGACTCACAGGCCAATGTTTCTAACTGTGTCTGTTCATGCTTGTTAGTCCCTGGGCCTGGCACTAGCAGGTACTCAAGAACATGTGGCATTATCACAATATTGGTGGTGTTAAGGGAAAGACATAGCAAATTAGGGAAATTTACAGATGGGCCTGATACTCCAGATTATCAGCACACTTGTGTTGTTGTTAAAATAAAATACTCTCCAACTGTTCCATAGTTCTTTTGCATTACTGCTGAAGGAAAGTATATTATATGGGCAGCTTTTAAATCCAGCTAGCATGGTGATAGTGATTTGTTTCATTTTAAAGCTGAGGTCAAAGTAGCAGGTAACGTTCTACATTGAAAATATTAATTTACAAAAGCAGAGATTGTTTAAAATTAATCTTTTTCCTTACCCATTTACTAATTATTTGGGGGGGGGAGGGGAGTTACTTGAAATGTAGTGTGATTATTTTTTTTCCTTCATATCATCCTCAAATCCAAGTGTGACTTAACAAAAGGTTCCAATAACTTCAAAAGTAATGGATTTCTCTTCACGTCTATGTAAGCTCCAGGTGTATTTTCCTGACCTCTCTCTTGTGTCCATCTTCAAAATGACTAAGGCTTTAAAAAAATACAACGGGAAGAGAAATTGATCTGAATCCTATGAAATCCACTTTACTTCAAATCTGTAAGTCTTTATGGTAGACCAGTTCAACAAGACACCTTTAGCCTGACATCTGGAACACAATTTAATACTGTGGCACACATTATTGACCAGAGTTGTGTAATCAACATCTTCAGCAATTTGGATTTCAATACATGGAAATAAATATGCCACAAAGATGGAATAGCATGGTCGGATGTACTTCTTTGTAGATCTCTGGAACATAAGCATGGTAGCTTTTTCTGCTGCCCTGTTTGCTTTGCACTCAACCAAAAAAAAAAAAAAAAAGGAACTGCTAAGTTAATTAGTGATTTTCTATTTAAGGCAGTCACAATAAAAAAGGCTTGGCCTCAATACTGACCATGGCTTTTGTCAGTCATTCTGAATAGTTAGTAGGTGCACAGTTCTTTCTTGGCAAGTGTAGGAAAAAGGACAAGGATGCTCAGATGCAGGGTGGATGTACTCCTCTGCATGATACAATTTTTTCCTCTGATTATGACTTCCAAAATTATTAAAAAACTGACTTACAAGATAAAGTCTCTGAATGCCCCGCCATCTTCTACTGTAGGCAAAACTATGAAAATGTGCACTATTTCTTCTCATCACTTTGCCTCTCTAAATCTGAGAGATCTGGCATTTTTTAAAATGAAGGGGTTTGCTTTTAATTCTGGAACCTGGCTCAAAGTTGATGTTAAATAAATATAAATGGAGAAACTGCTCTACTAAATAATCTTGTAGGTAGATATTACTTTGGTGAAAATCATTTATGTGTTTTTTACCTTTGAATCAAGCATTGTTTTAGATTTCGGAGAGTTTTTAATAATAGTATTTAAAATGTCCTGCATTTTGAATATCATTTAATTATAATTTGCTTCCTTGGGGAGTATATCATCCTGGGATTTAATTTGGTAGATACCCTAAGGGGAGCATATTGCAATTATAAAATATTTTCTCCAGAAACAATAAGGGTTCAATGATTTATTTCAGGATGCTATTATAAAGTGGCTTATTCAACTGGAATTTGAATGCAACCGAGTTTGGAAATATAGTATAAGTCCTCCAAAATGGTTGAAAGGTGACCTTTTGTGCTCATACCCCAAACCATATTCATACAACTTTTCCGTCTTTACATAATACTTCCATTATTATATCTTGGGGGGGGGGGGACTTAGAAAGCTGAGAGCTATGAAACATTTATATTATTATCTTTTCAAAAAGTTCATTTTTGGACTCGTATCATTTGGATAGGGATTAACTTAATCAGAGATTTCGCATCTTCTTTTCTTTAATTTTTAATCTCTCCTTTAAAAATATGTCTGAATCTTTAAAAGACCTAAACCTGTACTCACAAAGCACCGCTTCAAAAAAAAAGGGGGGGGGGGGGGAAAGGCAGGGAAAGTTTTTGCAGCCGCCACCAGCTGTAAGGGAGATAGTGCAGGCAGCAGATTTGTGACAGAGTGGAGCATGAAACCCATCAGCTGATGAGTGAAAATCCCTGGTTTCTAATTAATCGAGGTACACAGGCCAAGGGATGAAGAGGATCAGGGAAATGAAATCAGGAAAGAGATACCATCAGTCATTTCTGCGGCCCATTGTCATACTTCAGAATCTGCTGTAATGAATCACTCAGGCATTCCACAGATACATTCAAATGGTGAAGAAAATTCATTGTCCGGTGAAGAGCGTCTGATAAAAATCTTTCTCCCCCCCCCTCTTTGTCAGAAGCCTATGATCAGAAAAGGAAACCCAGACAGCACAACAGGTGTGCTGTTTGCAAGCCTGGTGAAATCTGCAAATGAACCAAGTATGGAAGAATTTTTGTACTAATTCCTTCCCCCCCACAAAAAAAATGTGTATGGGGAGGGTGGTGGGACATTGCATCCAGTGAAGGAAGCTTGTCATCGAAAAGGATTGCACAAAGTGTCCTGTTAAGAGAAGCGAAGAAGCGAAAAGTGAGCCCTTGCCTGCAGTTGAGAAATGCATATTCCTGTGAAATCTTAACCAGGGAAGGGAGAGGAGACAGAGGGAGATGTAGCAATATTTAATTTAATTCCTAGAGACATTTCCTTTGAAGGAATCTGCCCAGTGGAAGAAAGCATTATGCATAACATCCTGGCTCTGATCGGAAAGGAAAAATCTCATCCTCAGAGTCAGACAGCTGCTCTTGGGCCCGTGGTTTCTGGGGCTTCCTAGAGAAAGGGCTTCCTTTAAAGTCAGTGAGACTTGCCGGTGATGAATGCTCGTTTCAGCCCGAAGGTTTTGTTCAAAGGTTTCCTAATTCAGGCCTGCGTTCCTCCTGGGTTAGAGCTCACTTTTCTGGTGGTCATGCATTTTAATGGAGAAAATCTTCATCGGGGAACCTAAGACACAGATTCTGTGTATTTCGACTCTGCAGCAACTTTGTGACCATGAATAATTCCTTGTAGCAGCTCCAAGTGCTGCGTGGCATTAGGTGACATGCAGAGATAATTGTTTTCAAATAATCAGGTGCTGTACGGAGACATATAAGGATGTCTGATTCATTTTAAATTTAATTACTATAATATAGGGTTTCGCTGTCTATAGTATCAATCACCAAGACACTTTGGCGTTGATAATATTAAAATTGCAACAATAATGAGAATCCGACTTCATGATGAAAATAATTTTAATCACGGGTAGATTACAAATCCATTTACAGTTACGGTTACGGAGAATTCCATTATCTACCGTCTCTTGTAAAAGATGTTAAGACATGTTTTCAGGAAGTACAAAAGATTATAGAAGTATGCTGCTTCTATGAAATTCCAAGCACAGCTTTTCAGAAAACCTGGGGAAAGCTTCCGACTGTCAAGACCTGTGGGATGGGATGGAGAGGAGGTAGCCATAGGCACAGAGCCTTTTGTCTTGTGGGATCCTGTTTGCTTTATTCTTTCGGTCAAAATTATTTTTTTGCGAACCTACAATGTAAGAGGCGCTGGGCTAGGGGCTGGGGATGAAGCAGAAATAAGCAACATGGTCCCTGCCCTCATGGCGCTCACAGTCTAGCCGTGAAAATGGTTTGGATTGAAGATGGATCCCAATGGAGACCAGTGAATGCTCCTGGGCAATGGCTGGTCCTCAGCTCTGGCTGCACATGAAAATCACCTGGGAAGTTAAAATATATACACAGTCCAGAGATGGAAGACGCTGATGTCGCCTTGCCATACTAGCAGTTAACAGCTGTGAGTCACTACAGGTTGCCCAGGACCAAACCAGAGAGGGTCAGACCAGCATTACCACCATTTGTTCACCATCCAGAACTGAAATGTCATGGCTGACATGTACACATAAGGAACTGTGTGACATTGAAATTGGGTCTCAAAAGAACTATTGGCCCAGAAAGAAACTCACTACAGACTGATTCATTTGCCTGTCAGCATAACTATTATTGCTCGTCTCACATTCGGTTCTTATAAGTATATTTCTAGTAACACATGAACTCACTCATCTAGGGGAAATGATGAACAACATAGACTGATGAACAAGAACAGACCCAGAAACAAGGAGGCATGGATCAGACTGTCGGGCCTCAGAGGGAGGGTAGGGGAGGGTGGGGGTAAAGGGGAGAGATCAACCAAAGGACTTGTGTGCAAGCATATGAGCCTAACCAGCGGTTAAGGACAACAGGGGGGTGGGGGCATGTGTGGGGAGGGGTGTGGGCTGGGAATGGGGGGATGAGGACAAATATGTGATACCTTAATCAATAAAGAAATTTTTAAAAAAAGAATGAAAAAAAAATAAATAAAAATATATATACACAGGTCTCTCTCCCCCCGTATCTATATGTGTATCTAGGCCCCATATCTAGTTTTGGTCTGGGGTGAGGCTCAGGCATAAGTATTTTAAGAGGCTCCCCAGGGGATCCTAATGTGCATCCAGTTTAGCAAGACAGCATCTAAAGAAGCAGCTCCACCTCTCTGGACATTCACTGGGATGATTCTCTGCTCCCCTGGTAACCCTCTGGGAAGTAATTACCTAGCGTCTGATTGAATTAGACTGGCTCTTTACGTTTTGATCCTATGAGAAGGAGAGTTTCTCCCGAGCCGGGAAGTCCACCAATTTATTTTGTAGGTAATCTATAACTTCAAATAACACTTTATGATCACCTTTGCTAGTTGTGACCTCATCTCCCGTTTTTGCATCAAAAATAATCAATGAGGTCTGGTAATCAGGCCAAATAAGATTTACTCATCGCTGCTCATTTACACCAAGATGTAGGTTTTATTACACTAGAGGTTAAGTCCAAGAGATACTAAATGTGTTTGAGGCACAGAATGGTAGAACGGTAATGGATTGCCAGATTAAGCAGCTATATTTCCCTACCTGGGTGGCTGTGCTCCAAAATCACTGGTAAACTTTGCTTGGCTCCAAAGAATCTGTGGTCTCTAATTGACGCATTTGGACATTTCTTGGTGTAGGGATGCACACTTGAGTGACTTTCTAAATGTTTCTGTTTATATATTTAATCCACATGTGATCCACTGTGTGTATACATTGATAAAACAACTAGACATTAAAAGAAATCAGAATTTCTACTGTCACAAATATAATTTTCTTTACCCCATGTACTTTTTTATTCTCTTGATCCTTCTTCATTAGGATTATCTTTCTGTTCTCTACCTTTCCTCACCCAAACCTTGAACCCCACCCCACGTGAGTATTTTTTTCTTTCTTTACTTTTCCTGCATTCTCTCAGGAACTAACAAAGTCAATAATCACAAATATCTCCAACATTCAATTGATTCCTTTACTTGGTCTTTGTTTTCGATGATAATCATATGTACTAGTTGTGTGTGTGTGTGTGTGTGTGTGTGTGTGTACACGCGTGTGTGTGCATATGCATAGACATGGAAATAATTAGTTTAAAAAATCAGTCTATTACCGTCACTGTCACTAACAGCATTCCCACAAGCATGTAAACTGCGCCCCACACTGGTTCCCTGCTTTGGTGGGATTCTATGAATAAATTACATTTCCAGAGTCTGCCAGCTTTCCAATTCCAGCTTTCTCCACTTTGCAACACTGTTTTTCCTTCATATGTTGCATAATTTTTGTTTCTCTCTGGTTGTTTTTTTTTTTCATCTTTGTGTTTCTCTAGCTCACCAATAACTTTTGCAGGAAGAAATGGCCTCTAACATAGGCAGGGCTCCTTGGCACTTATGCCTTTAATTAGGTCAAATAATTTGGATGATGATTAAAGCAGCAAAGCCTACTTTGATGGCATTCAGTCAGAGTATCGTTTAACATTCGTGTCTGCATCCTCATTTTCAGAATTGGGAAATACAGAGATACGAGTGTGAGATTAAATTTTATTTTTCTTTAAAACAATAAACTAGGTTCATTATGGTCTTTTTTGGCAATCGGAGAGAAAAAAAAACACACATAAGCTTACAGATTTTCCAGTAACAGTACAGAATTGTGAATTCTGATTTGGAGGCACAAACACAGCAATCATTAACGATATGTACTTGAATTTATCAAATGAATTGGCAAAGGTAATCGAAAGAAAAAGTTGTAAATAAGTTAGATCATCAGAGAAGATTCACACACCCATTCCACAGCCTGCCAGTTTAATCCAGTCACTTTGCAAAATGAAAGCTATTGAGACAGGTTTCATCGAAAAACTAAACTGACCAGATAGTCCACAGGTGATCAGTTCCAAAGCCTTTCCCCAGAGTCAGCCCTTCAAATATTTATCACATATGTATGTATGTATGTTTGCTTGGATCATGATAAGGTACCAGTTGGGGATTTTTGGAAACTGAGCTAAAATGACACCTGAGACCGTCTGACTTGGACTGGGTTCAGAAACAACGTGCCTGGAGAGGCCAAAAGAGAAAAGAGAGGGTGAGAGGGAGAGCAAGCAGGCATGGACAGTCCATGTTGCCAGCTCCAATATCCCAGTGCAATTATTTTGTGGACATCCACTCCTTGCCTGCACAGGAGATAGGGCTATAAGTGTATGTTATTTTTTAATTACAAGGGGGGGTAGAAAAAATCCTGATGATGGGCTGGAAGGTGCCATTGCATTGTTATTTTTTCCTCTCCCTTCGTTTGCTGATTATGTGAGCCGGGCTCCTTTGCTAGCCGATGATAAGCAGAATTTCCATGTTCTCTGCATAATTAATCCATCTCTGCCTCTCTTCATGCCAACTCGCCCGTTATCGCCGGCACATGCCTGAATTGCAAAAGAATCTGCTCTTCAATTGGAACTTATTGATATTCTAAGAAAAAAAAAGGGAGAGAAGGGGGAAAAAACTGAAAATCCTTAAGTTTAAGCCGCAGATTTTTAAATGGATTAATTTCGCTGCAATCGCAGCCATCTAAGGCGGGAAGGCAGGCAGAGCAAATTGAAAGCGTCTCCATGTTTGCAGAATTGGGTCCAGAACGCTGAAATGTACTGGCACAGCTCTCTTTTAAAGTCAGAAAATTACCATTCATTTACATCACATGAAATACTTTTTTATGCTAGAAATATTCAAGAGACGTCCTTTAAATGCCTGCTAATGCTTGATAACATTTCTAACTTTCAACGTTTTGCTAGACTTTGATATGACATGATAGGAATGCCTTCCAGTAGAGAATATTATATCTCTCTTTATCACATACTAGATTACATCATCTTTTTCTTAATCATCCCCAAGTAGTTTTTAAACAATGAAGTCTGTCAATGGTTATGTAGGATTTTGTGTGCTGATGGAAGTCAAGGTTAGTCATTTATTTTTTTTGTCTACCTACATATGAAATGTTTGTTTTTGTCTCATTTTTCCTCTTCAAATACCTGGAGACCTTAAACAGAAATAAGAATTCAAAACTAATTTTTAATTTCACAGTAGTCATTGTTTTGACTATTTTCTCAGACTTATTTTTGCGAAATCTCTTCTCACTTTCACTTGTAAATAGTCACACTTTGAAATCTCCGTTGGCTTAGGAAATATTTGAGTTGAAGTCATTCTACAAAGTGTACAGTTCAAGAATCACAAATGCATTAACTTCCAGTCCCAGGATGCTTGCATTTTCCACATAAAATTACAGAACCTTGCTTCGTAATGTTGATGTTTTAGTTTTTGATCTTTAAATCTGTTGTATGTTAATTCCCCGGCTCCTGAAATGGAACACTTGCTGGGACTGAGGTCTCCTGAATGCTCTAGGTTAGCTTCCGCAATGCCTTCTCCCTGCGTTTAGAGGCTCACACACCTGCAATTTCTGCTGGTCAGCCTGACAAGGCTGATGTGTTCTTTTAGCTTGGAGAGAACAGTGTTAATATCAACCAGCAAGAAAATGGGAATTGAAATATCTAAAAATACTCACCAGTAAGTAGGTCCTATGCATTTTTAATTTAGTAGAGCCTCACAAGGCAAAATAATAACAATCATAATTTTAAAAATATAACTGAGTTGAACACTACATTTCCTATGGAAAATGAGACAGGGAGCAGTGATATTCTTTGGAGATCATTGTTTCCGTTACAAAATAGGATCTTCATAACTACAAGCTAACTTAACATAATATATTGGCATTGGGGTACAAAGGTCTGTATTATTAATGAGTGATTTAAATATTGACATTGTATTTTTTCCTCAGCAGCAATCCAAAATGAATAAAGAGGTAAAAAACACATTGAAGAGAAAAATGATTTTATAGCCATAGAAAAACAATGAATATATTGATGATTACAATAAGCATAAGAACAGTTAAATGGCACAATGTAACTTAATCATCTTAATTGTAAAATCCCATATATTCCTTAGGCTACCTAAAGGTTGGAAATAGAGGAAGCTTTTAGTTGCACATTGAGTAATTTTGTATAGTCAGCTAAACACTTTAAAGCAAATTTTAAAATGAAATGAAAAATGACCCTTCTTAAAATAGATGTAGCAAAAACACTTCAACCATAAATAATAATTTCACTGACCTTGTATACGCAACCCTTTCATTTAGAGGCATGAATTAAAAGGACTTCAAAATTGCAGGTGTATCTGGGGAGAGGAAACTTCTGGGCATTCTGTTTTGAAATAAAATTTTTTTATTTAAAACTCATTCTATAGGAGGCATTTAGCTCATATTTTGAACACCCTACATAGAGTAGTTATAAGTATACTGATGGGCTTCTATGTTTTTGTAAAAATTATATTTTATATTTCTGCTCTGAAATCATTCCAATTTTTTCCATATATAACTAATAGTTATAACTTAGTTCACATAGTTTAACAATTTCTGTGAAATATGTGTTATGCTGGTTTTACTGTTATATTCTAAATTCACTGGGTATTTTAAGTGAGTTTGAGGTATCACATTCCTAATTATTAGCATCTGTGCAGATCTGAACAAGAAGAGTGAAGCAAATGGTTTTGAGATGCTCAGTGTCAGATGACAGGCTAAGTCAAACAGCAGTGATGCACTATTGAAGTGCTGACTGCAAATATGATACGAATTAGCCCTTTCCCTGAAAAAACTAAGACACTGACATGGATTCATAAATGATGAAATGACTTATAATAGAAACAATTGAATGGTGTTTTTTTTTACCTTTTAAATTTGAGGGTGAATTGAAAAGTGAGGAAGGCTATTACAAATGATTTTCTTAGTGTCAAAAATTGCTAAATTGTCCTCTTTTTTTTTTTGGCATGAGGAAAATGAGTGACAGCCCTTTATTTCTATTGTGCATGATGGATGGGTCCCTTCACCCTCTCCCTTCTCCTTCTTTTCTTTGTAGTTGGATGGAATGGAACTAGTTACCACCTCTGACTTAGCTTTTTGCTCATCAGATACCACCACCTTCTAAAACGCAAGCTCTCCTATGCTTATTCCAAAGAGTCAAAAAGTATCAATTACATCTTCCTCACAGATGTAAGAGCATCATGCACGTCTTCAAAAGTGACGTATCTAATGATTCTTTTGTTGATTTCTTTGCCTTTTCCTAACTCCTGGGGGTTTAAACTCACTCAGTACTGGGGAAAGCTTAATATACTTACACACCTTTACCTTTCCTGTTCAACCCTCTCAGGTCAGGTGGTTCTGTGATAAGGAACAAGGTTCAAAGAGTCTTTAATCTCTCATTTTTCATACCCAAACTCTCCAATACGATTGTTCCTCTCCCCAGCTTCTCATAAGAATCACCGTGGGTCACTGAATATTGTCATTCATCAGCTAAGAGGCAGCCATTCAGAAGCTCCTATTTATCCTGGCCCAGCTCTGTCTACTCAAGAGGGACTGGCATTTTGTGACTTGCCTAAATCTGTTAAGTGGTCTTTCCTCAGCAACAGTTTGTGGTAAAATCTCCACAGTTTTGTTCAATTCCAATAAAATGCATTTCAATTTTTCTTGCTTATTAACCTACAGTTTATTTCAAGGTCTCTAAAGACGTTTACCAAATTGTTTATCCTCAAGTATAGACAGCTTCTGTATGTATTTTACTGGTATCAGGCACTCAATATTTTACAAGTAGAGTATGGAATTTAAAATAGTTGAATCCCCCCCTCACTTGGAACATGAACGTGTGTTTTGAAGAGGCAAATGGAACTGAAAGGGCCCGCCCAGACACCTGACTTGCAGATGATACTGCCACCAAGTCTCTCTGGAATATTTTCCACAGCCTTCTAGATATCAACTACAGCGTTCTAACCAAAAGAAGTGTGTTTTCTTTAAAAATATTAATGAAACGGTCTAAAGAAAAGACAGCTGTTGTTTCTGATTCTGATGGATCACTTATAATCTTTATGTCATCAATAATGAGACCTCACCTTCCTCATTTGTAAGAATTAGAAAAATAATACCGTTTTCCTTCCTTTTTAAGTCAGAGTGATCAATGAAAAAGTAAACATAGCTGTTTTCCATGATGAGGTAATGATTAGTATATTCACGCCAAGCTAGGTGCCTGTTTGTGCCACCCTCATTACCATTATTAAGCCATAGCACCCCCACCTCTTTAAAGTATCTATATCACAGGAGAAACATCCTCATCCTTCTCAGTGAGATAAAGTCTAGTTCACTGGTGTCCCCATTGAAGAGTGGTGCCCATATCTGAAGTCCAGCTCTGGTCTGATTACTGGACAGTTTCATGCGGCTATTTTCTCCCCTGTCATAAGCATCAATCTCCCATGCCACTTGTATACGCATATACATTCCAATCAACTAAATCCCTTAGGTCTTTCTTTTTTTCTTTTTTTTTCTTTACTGATTAAGGTATTACATATGTGTCCTTATCTCCCCACCACACCCACCCTCCCCCCGCTCATGCCCTCATCCCCCTGGTGTCTGTGTCCATTGGTTAGGCTTATATGCATGCATACAAGTCCTTTGGTTGATCTGTCCCCCTTACCCCAACCCTTTCCTACCTTCCCTCTGAGGTTAGATGGTCTGATCGATGTTTCTCTGTCTCTGGATCTGTTTTTGTTCAATTTATGTTGTTCATTATATTCCACAAATGAGTGCAATCATGTGATATTTGTCTTTTTCCAACTGGCTTATTTTGCTTAGCATAATGCTCTCCAGGTTCATCCATGCTGTTGCAAATGGTAGGAGTTCCTTTTTATAGCAGTGTAGTATTCCATTGTATAGATGTACCAGAGGTTTTTAATCCACTTATCTGCTGATGTGCGCTTAGGCTGTTTCCAAATCTTAGCTATTGTAAATTATGCTGCTATGAACATAGAGGTGCATATATCCTTTCTGATTGGTGTTTCTAGTTTCTTGGGATATATTCCTAGAAGTGGGACCACAGGGTCAAATGGGAGTTCTATTTTTAGTTTTTTTGAGGAAACTCCATACTGTTCTCCACAGCGGCTGCACCAGTCTGCATTCCCACCAGCAGTGCACAAGGGTTCCTTTTTCTCCGCATCCTTGCCAGCACTTGTCATTTGTTGATTTGTTGATAATAGCCATTCTGACAGGTGTGAGATGGTACCGCATTGTCGTTTTGATTTGCATCTCTCAGATGATTAATGACTTTGAGAATGTTTTCATGTCTCTTGGCCTTCCTTCTGTCCTCTTTCGAAAAGTATGTATTTAGGTCCGGTGCCCATTTTTTGATTGGGTTGTTTATCTTCCTTTTGTTAAGTTGTATGAGTTCCCTGTAAATGTTGGAGATTAAACCCTCATTGGAGATAACATTGGCAAATATGTTCTCCCATGCAGTGGGCTTTCTTGTTGTTTTGTTGATGGTTTCTTTTGCTGTGCAGAAGCTTATTCACCATTTATGACATGCCACTTACCCTGCTATGTCATCTTTTTTTAATCAGTAAAGGCATTCAAGCTGAAGTAACAATTAGGTAGCCCTTTATCAGTTTAAATTTGGTAAAGTTTTAAAACTTATAATGTCAAATTTTGGGGGTAAGAAAGAAGACCTGGTGGTACACTCATCATGTGTTAGTTAGAATAATGCTTGTTGCATTAACAAGTAACCAAAAATTGCATAATGGCTGAAATATACAAGAAGTTCACTTCTCATTCATGAATACTTGGAATTACTAAACAGTATGTTGAAGGCTGTTCACTGACATGAAAATATACACATTTTTAGATGAAACACATATATTACAAAGTGGAATAAACATTCTAATCCATTTCATTTTAAGTGGATTCACATATATATACACTTATGTACATGAAATATATATGCATATGTGTACATGTCTTATGAAAATATCCATACTATACATATAATAAAAATATTATAGGGAATATACACTGACATGACAATAGTATGGGTGGTAGAATTAAAGATGATACTTCCTTCTCTCTTTCTTTTTGCTTTCCCAATTTATAATCTGTCTGCATTAGAGTATATTATTTTCAATTAGAATTATATTGATAAATATAATTATTAGAATTATATTGATAAATATTATTTAGTTTAATTTCTACTAAAATTTAGTTTAGTTTAGACTCTGTGTTCCATTTTTGAGAATATTTTTCCATTCTGGTGTGTCACCAATGTGTTTGTACTCCATTCTAGGTTTGTATCCTCTGGAGTTCTCAAACCATGCCTACACTGCATGTAAGTCAGTGCTGAAAACATTGAATACCACAGAGTCCTTGTCATGACACTGGAGTCCTTCTTCAATGACTGTCTTTTTTAAAAATATATTTTTTATTGATTTCAGAGAGGAAGGAAGAGGGAGAGATAGAAACAACCATGATGAAAGACAGTCATTGATCAGCTGCCTCCTGTAAGTCCCCCACTGGGGATTGAGCCCACAACCTGGGCATGTGCCCTTGATGAGAATTGAACCTGGGACCTTTCAGTTCATAAGCCAATGCTCTATCCACTGAGCCAAACCGGCTAGGGCAATGGCTTTGTATTTCCATCTATGTACCTAGTGCCTACTGCAGTGTCTGGTACATATAGGTATTCAGGCATTCATTTAAATAAATTAGAAAGGCATTTGACTTTGGGTGGTAAACACAATGCATTATATAGGTGATGTGTTATAGAACTGTACACTTGAAACCTATATAATTTTGTTAACCAATGTCACCCCAGTAAAGTTAATAAAATATTAAAAATAAATTATAATGTGGATATCAATTTATTAATCATACTACTTACTTGTTTTTGTTTATTTAATCAAAACATATATATATATATATATATATATATATATATATATGTTTTCTAAAGTTGTGTTTGTCTACTTTGTCCTAACTTGAGACATAGTAAGAGTCACAATAAAAATTAACATTTATTCATTCCTAATTTTGTGTCAGACATTGTTTTAAGTGCTTTACAGTATTTATTCATCTAATCGTCAAAACAACCCATGAAGTAATACTACTACTATGTGTGTTTCATGATGTAAAGGTGCAAAGAAATTTACATGATTTGCTCGAAGTCACAGATTAAGTTACCAAACCAGCAGCCAAGCTCCAGAATCTATGGTTCTGTTCAGCAGGTTCTACTGCTTTAATCATCTGTTGGGCTCTTAAGTGTTATCTACAAGTCTGTGCAAAAGTTTTCACCTTGCATAGCCATCTGTTATAGTTAAGGGGTCCTGTTGGATTGTGAACACAGTCACACAGTTAGCAAGTGAAGGAGCTGGAATACAAGTAGTCAACTTATTTCCCTTCCCTGCACTATTTCTGAGCAAACAGATATTCTATTAGCGGTGGGTAGCTTATTCTTGGTGAACCTCTCTAGTGGCTCCTAATGATCATTGCTTTCTTTTCTAAATATTTTTTTCCAAACTATTTAATAATAAATCCAAGAATTTTAAAAATATAAAAATCAAGATGTCTGGTGTCCAATTTTATCCCTTTTACACATTTTTGAACATTCAACTGCCAAGAGCTTCCTGGCGTGCCTCCTGCTGCAGATTCCGCAGAAATGACGAGCACGGTCGCAGGTGCACAGCTGTGCGTTCTCTCAGTGCTGTGGGCTGCAATCTTTCCAGGCTATGAGGCTTGAACTCTTGCTACAGCATCTTGGTTCTTAGCTTTCTCCTCATTTATCTTGGATTTCTATTCCCTCAACCATATTTGTTTCCTTTTCTCAGTTTCCTTTGCCGGGAGATGGGTGGGAGGTAGAAGCACACTAGTTTTCTCTCATTCATTAACTTTATATCATCTGTTCTGTGAGGTGGACCAATCCTTTCCATGCTTATTCCATATGTATTAAAAAAGACCACTCCTATTATTATTATTGCCACCATTATATTATTATTATTATTGTATTGTTGTTAGCATTGTATAGTTGTTAGCAGCAGTATGGCATTTCTGAAAATCTAACTACCTCTGGATTTTAATTTCCTGAAGCAATCCTTTGCAGTTCATGCAACTTTTCAGAATGGGGCTTTGTATTTATACCTCTTATCCCATCTTTTATAACCACCATTTAAAGATTTTTCCAGAGATAACCATAACAAATGAGGCTGAAACTGCAAACAAATGTGCATTTTTAAAAATACTCCTCGCCCTAGCTGGTTTGGCTCAGTGGATAGAGCCCCGGACTGAAGGGTCCCAGGTTTGATTCTGGTCAAGGGCACATGCCTGGGTTGTGGGCTCAATCTCCAGTGGGGGGCAGGCAATCAATGATTCTCTCTCATCATTGATATTTGTATCTCTCTCTCCCTCTCCCTCCCTCTCTGAAATAAATAAAAATATATATTAAAAATATACTCCTCTATTTTACAATGTCCTTGTACCTAATACAACTGATTAATTAGTAAAAATTAATTGTATTTTGTCAGCCCCATCATGATATAATATTAGCATAGGAAATAGCCTATCACTTGTGCATGTAAACATCTAGCCACGTTGAATAGTAGACTTCTTAGATGATGCTTTCATTATATTTTTTTACAGTGAAGACCTATTTTGAAATGTACTTTAATGACCTAGAAATGTATTCATGTCGGTCAATGCTCTTCATATTTGCTCAGTTGTGTTTGGGTTTGTTTTGTAATGTTTGATCAACCAATTTATTATTTTAACTTTCAGTACAGAATATACTTCTAACAAGAGAATCAACTTACCACTGAAATATCTTTAAGAATAAAAATTTGCTGTGATGAGTCTGTCACTTTCTAGGCTCTAACCTCTCTTATTTTCTCTAAAACAATAATTTTGTAACATTTTTTTATATCTGAGAGTTGGGGAGAAATTAAGCCACTCAGTTATGGCAAAACAGATGGCAATTTAGTATCATGGAACAGCGTCTGCTTTTCTTCTTTGGATTCTTCTCCGTTTCTCCAATATTGAGGATGTGATTATTACAGCTAACATTTCTTTCATTTCGAATGTCCTACCATTATGCAATTATCTTCCTTTTTAGGTACTGGCTGTGGAACTGTTGCTCTAATTTCATCTGAGCTGTCTAACTTTCCCCAGTTTGACCTTAAAGAAAATAGCATGGAAATACCCTAATGTTTCTCTCCTTTTTACTTCTCCAAATAATTCATATTACTTGAAGAGTTTCCATCAATACCAATTAGGATACAAATTCAATATCAATTTTGGTAAAAAAAAAAAAAAAAAAAAAAAAGTAACCCAAATTTCAGCCAAGAAAGAGGACTTTTTGTTTCATAACTGAAAAGAAGGTGGGATAGCACTGGGCATGATTGGCTCTGCAGTCTTTTTTTTAATTTAATATATTTTATAAATTTTTTTACAGAGAGGAAAGGAGAGGAATAGAGTTAGAGACATCAATAAGAAACGTCGATCAGCTGCCTCCTGCACACTCCCCACTGGGGATTTGCCCGCAACCAAGGTACATGCCCTTGACCGGAATCAAACCCGGGACCCTTCAGTCCGCAGGCCAATGCTCTATCCACTGGGCCAAACCGGTCAGGGCTGGCTCTGTAGTCTTATGTGACATCATCAGGAGCTTATGCTCTCTTTTTTATGGCGTGGCTCCACTTTCCCCTATTCAGGCTTCATTCATTTTTTAAAACAATTTTTTGTTCAATTTATTGGGGTTCAATAAGATGATACAAGTTTCAAGTTTACAATTCTATATCATCTGCATATTGCATTGTGTGTTCACCATCCAAAGCCAGGTCTCCTTCCGTCACCGTATATTTGACCCCCTTTATGCTCTTTTACCTCTTCCCACCCTCTTTCTGATCTGGTAACCACCATACTGTTGTCTGTGTCCATGCGTTTCATTTTTAATTGGGATTTCTCTAGGAGCAGCGAGATGGCTCCTAGCATGAGGCAATCATTGAACCTGAGGGGGATGCAGCATTCTTATTAGCCAGACTAGATTACACCCACATGGCAGGGGGTCGAGGGCCATTGTATGGAAATTTGTTAATTGCATAAGAAGAGTAGAGTGCTACCACCAAAAGAAAGAAGAAAGAATGCTGTATTTGCTAAGAAAACAGATACCTCCTTTTCTTTTTCTTATAAACTCCTCAATCTTCTGGTTGAGAGTATAGCATGGCAAGTCCAGGTGCCTTGCTTTATTAGAACATAATTTTTAAGTAAATTTAGTCAATCTAGTTGTATTATGTACCTACTATTTGGTAAACTCTGTGCTAAAACAACAGCTTGTTCAAAATACAAGTCCCCTGCACACTATTTTAAAATTATTCTAGTATTTTGACCTATATTAGGAAATATCATTACATTCTCACCTGACCAAATGGTTCTTAGGATTGTTTTATTTATTATTGTGTAACAAACCATCTTGAAACACAGTGGCTTAAAACAGTGATTTTCGTTTTGTTTAGAAATCTGCAATTTGTATAAGGATCTGTGATGGTACCTCCTCACTGCTCTACTTGGCATCAGCTGGGGCAGATGGAAGGCTGAGCCTAGAATCGCCTGAAAGTCTTTACTGCTCTCACGGGCTTCCTGTTGATGCTGGCCATTGGTGAGACCTCAGCTCGGGCCATTGCCCAGAACCTGATTTGCCTCTGCACATGGTCCGGGCTTCCTCAGAACATGGTGTCGGGGCTCCAGTGGTGAACATTCTGAGAGAAAGTGCCAGATGAAGGCTGTGTTACCTGTTATGACTTACCCCTGAAAGTCACACGGCATCACTTCTACTGCATTCTATTCCTTGAAACAGAAAAGCACATTCTGGAAAAGCACGTGGAGAAGATGGAGTGAAAGTAAGTATATTTCTGTTGTCATTTTTAGAAAACGTGACCTGCTATAAGAATACCCTTAGGAATGGCAATGCAACGTGCTTACACTTCTATGTCCTGTTATCTTCTCCCAGGGGTCACTTATCTCTCTGTGCTATTACCCTCTGCATCATGGACCTAATTTTCTCCAATAAATATAAACGATATGTTTACTATTGTAAGGTACAAGGAGAGATGCAGCGATGAGAAAGACTGAATAGCTCCCTTAACAAAGTTTATTTATGCCTGATATCCTGTATTAGAGGAAGAGCTTTCGAACAAGGGATCCCCTCTAATAATGACATCATCGTTAGAGAGATCATATTTTGCCTCATAAGCCATATATCTGCATTTCTCTACATTGTCTTGTTCATATTCTAGTTAAGCAGAAATATTAACAATAAACCAATCGGTTTCTCTGTTCCTATGGAGGACTGAGTCACCAATTATTTTGATTCCAAAAGTATGACACTCCCTATAATACAAGTTCCTAATATATCTAAAGGGAATATCGTATCCTAAAATTGCAGAAACATCCGGTTTTTAATAATAGGGTGTCCCAAAAAAATGTATACATGCTTTTTTCTGATACCTCAACTGATGTTTCTTTCTTTTCAGATTTAACCCATTGCAATTAATTCAAAGTGTGTATACATTTTTGGAACATCCTGTAGATATTGTGACAGATATATTTTTTAAAGATTTGGTTCATTTGATGGCAGAGTGAGCTTTTAGAAACATATGTAGCTTTTTCCTTGTGGCCTCTTTTCCAGATTTTTCTCCCACCTATTACACTTGCATCCTCGAAATCCTGCTTACTTACCTACTTCCATTTCTTCCTCGGAGGGTCACAGCAAAAGTCACAGGAAGTTGCTGAACGCAGCTTCATCCTCAGCAGTCTGTAATTTTACACATATTTAGGGCAAAATTCAGGGTTACCGCCAGTCCATTCAGCACTTTAAAGCTACCTGCTCTGAGCAGACACCGCCTTGCAGGGTCAAGGCCTGGAGAGGAGCCCTTCTCTCAGCCCTCACTACCCTGTCTGACCAGCAGGAGGCAGTGGCGCTGCCTGTTCTGGCTGTTGCTGATCTGTGGAATCATGGGAGCTCTGCGAAGCTGTTTAGGTGTCAGATCCAGCCTGTGGGCAATAATGGTTATAGCCTCCGTTCTGAAGAATATGTCTTTATTTACAACTTTCTTTTTAAATCCTGAGTCAGCACAATCTTCAAAACTATGAGCTGAAGGTAAATCTTATTTATTTTTTTAAATAATTTTTTTATTGAGGTATTATATGTGTACATATCTTACCATTGCCCCCCCCCCCCCCCGCCACACACACACCCATACATACCCTCACCCCCCAGAGTTTTGCGTCCATTGGTTATGCTTATATGCATGCATACAAGTCCTTCGTTTGTAGAATAGTTTATTATGGGGGGTGGGGAGGTAGGTAAACTAACAAAATAGAGAGGACGGGGCCAGAGGCTGCCTTTGAGTGTCAGGCCTTGATGAATTCTGATTGGTCAACCTGCCCCTTTGGAGCACAATTTCAGATCCGCCAACCAAGGCTCAGTGGGTGTAAGAAACTTGCCCGGGGTCACTCAGCTAATAAGTGGAGAAGTTCAAGCAGCTAATAAGTGAAGGACCAGGATTAAAACTCAATTTGGTCTGACATTAAAACTCCTAAATGGACTCCCTTACTCCACTGTGATCCTTTAGTACTGATCCATGTATCTTGGCTATAATATTTTACAATTTTACATAGTTTGGGTAATTTGCAGGTCAAATTATCTACCGATGTGCAGTTCTTTTTTTTTTTTTTTTTTAGTTTTAATTCAGTAGAGTATAATGATTTGATTCTTTTTAATCAGCTGTACTCTGTGGAATTGTTCTGTCCTGTGTCTTTAATGGAATCTTGGGGGCAGATTTCACAAGTTTCTGACTATTCTCGATGATTAAAATTTAGTCTAGTCCATTTTACAAATTTTCTATCCAATTCAGAGTGTTCCCCTCCCCGATGCTGATCAGATTTGTCATTAGAAGACAGGATTCTCAAAGGGGGGTTGATTCTGTCTTGCTCCTCCTCCCATCTCCCCCAATTCATCACTTCTCTTTTGGGTCTAGCTGCAACACAGGTGTGGGCTGGAAGGAAGAAAAGCAATATATCTCTTGGATCACTCACCTGCCGTGCTCTGGAGCCTTCAGATTCTGCTTAGGGTTGACATGACGTAACATTTTTGGGATCATGCCCCGCATCCCTCTAACCCTTTCTCCACTGAGAACTCCTTCAGGAAATGGAGAGCTTTCTCCTGTGGCTCCCGTCAGCACTTGCATCTGGCCGGCCCTTGGCAGGTGAGTCCATAGCTTCTGTCAATCTGCCACTCCATGCTCTCCACCTGGAGCCAAGACCTTCTTCTACTTCCTCCTTTCCTTCCTTACTTACCCCACTTCTCCCTGTTCTTTCTTTATCTCCGTCTTTTCCTTCTTTCTTCACCATTGAATTAGCTCTTCTTTTGTAAACACATATACAACCAAGGCATGTGAGCCATGTTCCAGGCCCTTAGGAATATACAGACTAACACCTAAAGGGGCTTAGGTGCTTGGGCTTAGGAAGGTTCCTAGCTGCAATTTATCTGAGTAAAAACTTGAACAAAACACCCTTGTTTTTTTTCTCGTTCGGAAATTGTAGGATTTTGGTAATTAACCTGAAATATAATGATTCCTAATAAAGCAATTCCATTTATACATCACCATAAATTTATCCTTTTCCCATCTCTGTCAATAATTCTAAACTAGAAGAAAGACAATTTGAAAATGTTTTCAATTATTACATTGTTATTATTAAGCCCCCTAACCAGAGGCCTTCAGTAGTCATGAAGCCTGGCCTGAGAAGTCAATTTCTGTCTATAGTATTTTTATTTGTTCAGCTAGAGTTGACATTCAATATTATTTTATATTAGTTTCAGGTGTACAGCATAGTGATTAGACATGTATATAATTTACAAAGTGATCCCCCTAAAAGTCTAGTACCCATCGGACATCATGGATAGTTATTACAATATTATTGACTATATTCCCTATGCTTTACTTTATATCCCTGTGACTGTTTTGTAACTACCAAACTGAAATTCTTAATCTCTGCACATTTTCCACCCAGCCCCCTCAATCTTCCAACCCTTCATCCCACCTGGCGACTATCAGTTTGTATTGTGTATTTCTGAGTCTATTTCTGTTTTGTTTGTTCATTTGTTTCGGTCCTTAGATTCCACATGAGTGAAATATATTTCTTTGAGCTCTATTATTGGGTTATTAGGAACCCCTGTGATTTCTCACAGGTCTGAGTTCACATACAAGTCAGCGCTCTTCTTCGTTTCTTCTTTTTCCATATTATTCCGACATAAAAAGTGACACATTCATAGACTATTCATAATAATATAGCTTCACAGCCATTTTCTCAAATATCCTTGAATTACCTCCTTCTATAACTATTATTGGAAATATTTTTCTGAATAAAAATTAATTTAGAAAAACACTTCTAGATTTATATTGATGGTAGAAGTTATTGCTACTTTATTCCTGTAAAGTACATAAACTAAAATATAGGCTTCTTACACTACCAAATTTGCTTGATAAATGCACAACTTTTTTCATAAGAGGTGGTAGCAGTTTATGTTTTCATTAGTAAGTGGGACTGGGATTCTACGTATAAATAACAAAAAAGTTAAGAGGATGTTTTAATTATTTCATGATGAATTATCTTTTAAGAGATTTTTTTATTATTCAGAAAAACATTCATAAATCATGAGGTGGTATTATTATTAATTTAAAAATAACTTATTTCTCTACACAGTTCTAGGGTTTATACACAACTTGAATTTCAATGTCTGCACCTGAAATTTCATACACTGTTAGCTGATTCTCAAATCAGGAGATTTTAAAAGATCAATTGCATTTGGTTTTGGGGTTTTGTTGTGGGTTTTTTTTGTTGTTGTTGGTTTTTTTTTTTTTGCTAATACAAACAATGCAAAGGGACCTGTTTCTTTATAATAAAAGAGATTAAAACCCAGGATATGGATATTTGCAACCATAAGTTTCACAATACTGGCTTTTATGTTGTGTGATAGGGTATGGCATGCTTTTAGTTTGAAAATCAGAGTGCATATAGGTTCTTTTCATGATGACCACAGAAAGAATTTTTAAAGAGAAGAAGAGGGCTTCTTCAGGGTGGCAACTTAGCCAGGCTCAGGGTCTACTTACAGATGCATCACTTTTCTGTCATAGGTGATGACTGAGCTGCATTTTTGCCAGCAAGTAATAGAATTCCACACCAGCCCTCAGAACTTAAGAGCAAGGGTGTGAATATGGTGGTCCCTTGAATTTTTTATAAAAAGATGCTATTCTAGTTTGTTCAAGTCATTTTACATTCCCGACTCTGTCTTCACAGGCACCGAGCCCCATGTCGAAGCTCTGGCCCAGGGTAATTTGCCAGGGTTGCTCCTCAGACAAAAGCGATACTCACGTGCTAAGCTACCTATGTTAGACCTCAAGGGTCTGCTTCCTCATGGACAAAACGGAGGAATCATGAACCCAGAAAGGTGACACTCAGTAATGTGAACGAGTAGTGTCCTTCGAGCTCCCCTGCAAAGAGATGATTTGGAGCCGTCTTTGCATGCTCCTGTGCCAAATTAAGAAGTTTCTATATTAAGACCCAGGACCATTAGTAGAGAGGAGCCGAGGACAACTCATTCAAGACTTGGAAGGGTTGCAGAGAGGTTCTAACCCAATCCTAGCGTTAGAAGACAACGGCCAGAAATACATGTGCCTTCTGTTTACTGTGTATTTCCTCACTTGAAAAACCTTGTTTGCTAATGGATCATTCTCTGGCCAGGAATTTGCTGTTTTGAGAGTTCCGTGTAATTTAACCGGCATTGTCATGCCATTTTAGAAATAAGGAATGATCATTTAAAAATCTTTCATTTAAAAATCCTTCTGAAATGAATCTAGCTTGTTATACTGTGATTCCTCTGAAAAAGGCACAAGGAGAGCTTTATTAACATCAGTTTTCTCCTTTTGATGCCCTCTGAAGGAGGTGCTAGCCAAATTCCGATATGTTTCCCAGGACTCACCTCCAGGGCCCTGATGAAGGACCTATCCAGGTAGAAGCCATAGAATGGTTCTTCCTCACGTTATGAGATGTCAACTTATTGAGGATTTTTGCTTAATAGAGTGGTTGCTTATAAAGACGGGGGTTTTAGAGCTTATATTTAAGGTTATGTGTTCATGTATAACCCAACTACTGAGAATCCCTAACATTCTGGCATGTAAAAGAATACATCTATTGGCCACTCCGGAAAGACACCTTCCTTCAGGGAGGCCTTTTTCCTCTTTTCTCTTTTCTTTTCATTTTTAAGATGCCAGTAATGCTGTTCCTTGTTACTTTTAGGACCTGTATATCTTGAAATGCCTGTGCTATTGTTTTCAGACCAGATGGCATAGAACTCATTGTTAATAATTTTCCCTGAAGTAGATCACATTGTCCAATTTTTTAAATACATTAAATTCAATGACATGTTGACCATTAGGAACGTAAGATTTGCATCTGAGATAGTACATCACCATTAATAAATCTACAAACCACACATCAGCTATTCAAATGATATAATGTTACAATTTATTGTAGACTATGTGAATTTTTTTTTTTACTAAGTGAATTTTGTTAGCAGGGAATCCTCTGATGAAAAAAAAAAGCATAATATTAATTACTAGCACCATCTGTGCAAAACAATAGGAAAACCAATATTTTAATACAATGAGTTCATGCATGTCAGTTATCTTCAACATTAAATGCTGCAGTTTTGTTGATGCCGTTTACCTGTCTATTAATTTAAATAATGAATGTTCTTACCGAGGTTAAAACTATGAATAAATGAATTAAAATTAAATACGATGAAACATTTAAATAGGTATAACACGCATCTGATTCACTCTCCAAGAACATATCCTGTATGCACGTATGTATATACAAATTACTGTACCATCTGCTAGGTTTTTACAGGCTAAGCATGAATTTTCTTTCTACACATACAAAGCATATTGTAGTTGCCTTGTAGTGAAGGGATTATTCAGTTGAAAAGGTTGAGACAATTGGTCAAACTACTGCCTGGCAGTGGTCAGACTCGAAGAGTATCTTCCAGTGATGGGGACAGGGGTCATCAGAGGAAAGATCATATTCTATTTAAATTTTAATCTCTCAAGCTAACATTTTGCTAATTATGACAACAGATGCTGTTTGAAGCAACAAAGGACCCCTTTTATTCGTCCTTTTAAACTACTGTAACCTGCCACCTGGTATGTTCTCTTTATATCTCCACTTTAAGTTCTGGCCTCAACAAATGCAGGGTGGGGCAAAAGTAGGTTTACAGTTGTTCATACAGATAATAATACAATAATTTATAAACAGTAATACAAGAATAAACTATTTTGCCTACTCACAACTATAAACCTACATTTTCCCTCTCCTATATTTATTGAAGAAATGAATGAGTTATATTTTGGAGAAGGAGATGGTGAACAAAGTGGCTTTCCTTAGCTGCCAGTACCAATCATCTCAGGTTGGCTTATTTTGGTAACTTAGTACCTCATCCAGCCAAAGTTCTCTTACTAACCATGACAGCCTTAAGCGCCTCGGGGTGCATACAGTGGGGCAGGGAATCATTGCTGGAAAACATGGAGACAAGCAATAGATGTTGTATCTTGAGGGGTTTTTGTAATAGCTAATTAATCTAAACGTTTTATTAAATAACACCAAGGAGCGATGATCAGACTTCCTTACTTTCCCATGTTCTGCTGCAGCCAGACTGAAGTCCCAGGTCCACAGGTTCCAACTTCTAAGATAATACAATTCTCTGTTGAAGAGAGGAGAATGGACGTTCCATTGTTAGCATTTAGCCGTAACTCAGAATGTCCATGTATTTTTAAAGTTGTATCTTGACTGTTTCTTTAAATATTAGTTTGGGGTGAGCTTTAGGGTTAGCATCTTTACACAGGATAATGTTTTCAGAGCCTCAACACTTAGCACCGCACTCCTGGGTTTGATTTCTGAACTTCATAGTTGTGTGACCTTGGACATAATTATCAAATGACCCAACTTCTATTTCTAGGGTATAAAATCATCCTGATAAAATAGAAATGGTACCTCTTACCTCTCACTAATTATATACCAGTACTAGAGGCCCGGTGCATGAATTCATGCACCAGTGGGGTCCCTTGGCTTGGCCTGCGGGATCAGGCAGGCCAAAACCAGCTCTCCAACATCCCCTGAGGGGTCCTGGATTGTGAGAGGGCACAGGCCAGGCTGAGGGACCCCACTAGTGCACGATCGGGGCAGGGAAGAGAGGCGGAAGGTTGGCCAGCTGGGGAGGGACAGCGGGAGTGCTCCAGGGCATGTCCAGCCTGTCTCACTCAGTCCTGATTGGCTGGACCCCAGCAGCAAGCTAACCTACCAGTCGGAGCATCTGCCCTCTGGTGGTCAGTGCAGTCATAGTGAGCGGTTGAGCAGCCTTAGCATATTACATTTTGATTGGTTGAACAGCCAACCGGTCAACCAGACACTTAGCATATTAGGCTTTTATTATATAGGACAAGATGAAGTAATATCATGATTATCAGTAATGATTATTTATTGCCCATCCATTGAGTGAAAGGAAGTACAAGAGATAAAAAGGATGTGAGCCCTTCAGAAGAATATGAAGAGGCAGTCACGGAATAAACATGAAGAGATCCTCAAAACCATTCCTGGAAGGAAGAGTAAAATCAGATAGCATAGCACAGGGGAGTCAGAGTGTGGGGCAGTAGGCGCTCTCAGCGCAGTGGGAGGGAAGGTTTCGTGGAACATCTTTTTGTGGGAAGAAAATTTAGAAGTAGCTCAAAAATTCAAATGGCCATTTTGTTGACCCAGAAATTTTACTTTTAGAAATCTATCTTTGTCATGTTGATGCGCTGACCTTTAAAAATAAGAAACTATTTGGGTATTTTAAAAACAAGAGAATTAGCGAGAAGGATTAAAAGAATTTCTATAAAAATTATTTCTATAAGAATTATATCCTCAGATTTGATTTTTAAAAATTCAATAGCATGTAACTCTGAATAGTTATAGTGTGAAGGAAACGTCTAGAAATACTGAACCATTATGTTAAAAAGATGGAGAAATATGTATGAAGGAAATAACCAAAAGAAACTTGGCCTCCCATTTTAGAAAGAGGCGCAACAGCATTTACAGCAGTCTTGTCTACAGGCTATGGAAAGGATAGTAGCTCAGACAATCAATGGGAACAGGACAAAGACATTGGAAACGCCAGGAAACAAGGAAGCTCAGATGGGAGTCAGGAAGCAGGAAACACTGCAACATACTTGTGCAGGAATAGCCTGGCCAGTATGTTACCACAGCTGCCACTGCTGTCATCACCTCTGCAGCCGCTACTGTGAGGATTCTGACCCTCAAAATTCCTTAATTCCTTGTTTGACTCACTTCCTGTTCACAGTCAGGAGCTCGCCTCGCCTCCAGATGAAGAGCTTGTGTCTCCCGCTGCCCCAGGCTCTTAGGAGAGGCTTGGAGGCAGGGTTGGATTCCAAGGTGAAGGCAGATGATCAAGCGTGGAAAACAGGGAGCGCACAGAAAGGAAGCTGGGAGGCATTATGAAGAATGATATAGGAGACGGTTTTCAATGTCTCCAAAGCTACAAACAATGAGAAGCAATTGCCAATGCGGAAGGAAAGGGACAGACTACACACTGTTTTAAAAATTCTATATACTTAGATGCCATTTTGCAATGTTTCAAGGATAAAATTGCACGTGTGCATGGCCTGCATGTTTTTTTTAATAGGTTTTAAAATTAAACTTGAGAATTTTTGCCTCTAAGAGTGAGAACCTTGTGCCCACAGCACTTTGAAACTTCCGTGGGAGTAATTGATGAAAACCCCGCTTCAGCAAAATTCAAGGGAGAAGAAATCTCCCTGGGACGGAGAGATTTCACTGTTGGCTAATCTACTTTTTTTACTCCTTGATATGCGTTGGCTTCATCTACCTTTAGAAGTTCCTTCTGCTGAAAACTCTGGGTGATTTTTTCTCTCTCTCTGAAGCCAGGCGAATACTTTGTAGTCAAATAAATTGTCAGAAAAAAATTGCTGCATCTAGAGATTTTGCTGTAGTAAAAATGTGGCCACTGCCTTCTTAGAGGAGCTCACCATTCGGAGTTATAATTTTGAAAAACATTTAAAAAAAGAGCTGTATTATGTAATTTTTAAATTAACCATGCTGTTAGAGAATTTTAGTTTTACATATGTGTGGGAGCGTTGGTGTGTGTGTGTGTGTGGGGGGGTGTGTCTTAGTGATAGAGACAGACAGACAGAAAGAGATAAACAAAGAGGCAGACAGAGAGAAAACTCTTTAAGGCCAACATAGATATTTATACTCTAAGAGAAATAACTACAGATTTCAGTTGGTTGTATGCTCTGGGTTAACTAATACTACTTATCTAACACTAACTGAAGTTAGTTTTCTATAACATAATCCAAGAGGGTCACATTTTGGAGGTCTCCTCTATGATACCTACATGTTCATTCACCCATTATTTGATTCATTCATTTCTTTAACAAATCTCTTTTAAGTTATTCTTCTATGGCAGTTTTCATGCTAGAAAACGAGGACCCGGAGTGAATCAATCCAGTATGGGGAGAGAAATACAACTAACCAGGCAATTAATATCATACAGCGTGATCTATGCTACTATGTTATGGGTGCTTTGTAAGCTCAGGAAGAAGGCACAGTTTGGCTCTAATAAACTCAAAAAAATTCTTTAAAAAAAAAGAAGAAGGCACAATTCTAGGCTGGAGTGAAGATTTGGTGAAGGAGAGGGCTGTGGGGGGAGGTATCATGAAAGCAAGCGTAAACTGAATCTAAGGGTGAAAACTATAATAAAAAGGGCAGGAGATTTTAAATAGCTAATTGACAGGGTGAGATCGCGTGAAGATTCTGGGGCAGCAAGACAGAAGATTTTAGGGGCATCATCGTTTTTAACGGGTAGGTAAGATTTCTACTTGCATGCACAACTCTGGATTGATAAGAAGGGGTTTATAGTGGATATCTGCTGATTTTCCTCCCCAGTATCTACTCACTTTCTTTTCTAAGTCTATAACCTAAATTCCATTTGAGGAATTAGCTCATCACATGACACACGACCCATGTACACACACACACACACACACACACACACACACACACACACAGACACACACAGAGTATTTCTAAGATGGAACACAGGACTTTGAACCCACCACTAGTATCCATTCCCTTAGCCACAGTAAATGTTCTAGACTAGCCTGGCCACCATGGCTCAGTGGTTGAGCATTGAACTATGAACCAGGAGGTCGAGGTTCAATTCCCAGTCAGGCAGGGCACATGCCCGGGTTGCTGGCTCAATCCCCAGCATGGGGCGTGCAGGAGGCAGCAATCAATGATTCTCTCTCATCATTGATGTTGGAGCTGAGCCTCCAGGCCACCTCTTGCTGCCATGTAAGGCTTGATGCTAAAGCCAGCATGACAGAAGGCAAAGTAAAGAGATGGAGAGAAACCAGCTTCTAATTACGTTTTCTGGGCCCTGAGTCCAATCTTGTCATTTTATGTAAGCCAACAAATTCCCTTTTTGCCTAAGTGAGTTTGGTGATACTTTCCTTCACTTGTGACCAAAATCCTACTAGAAGCAGCTTCCAAAGAGGAAGCGGTGGGGTGGAGATAGAAGGGAACAAACATATTTATTAAGCAACTATTTTGTCCCACCATGTAAATCTAGGCAGTAATGATTTTTTATGTTTGTTTGTTTGTTTGTTTGTTTGTTTTTAAATAAAATGAGAGAATGTGTGCCTTAGTACGAAGGTTTGTTTGACTCCAAATCCTATTTCTTTTCCATTACACTGTGCTATCCATTTGAGGTTTATTCTAGGACAGTGGTCGGTAAACTCATTAATCAACAGAGCCAAATATCAACAGTACAACGATTGAAATTTCTTTTGAGAGCCAAATTTTTTTTTAACTTAAACTTCTTCTAACGCCACTTCTTCAAAATAGACTTGCCCAGGCCATGGTATTTTGTGGAAGAGCCACACTCAGGGGCCAAAGAGCTGCATGTGGCTCGCGAGCCGCAGTTTGCCGACCACGGCTCTAGGCCAGCACATTTCCTATCCTGTGTTCCAGGAATCATGAATGTTCAGAGAGATATTAATAAATGTTATATGAAGACAGAATTCTTAACATGTAAGAAACTCTGAATGTGTAAGAAAATTAATACACATTTGTGTGCTGATCTTTTTTTTAATTTTTTTTATTTTATTGATTTTTCACAGAGAGGAAGGGAGAGGGATAGAGAGCTAGAAACATCGATGAGAGAGAGACATCGACCAGCTGCCTCCTGCACACCCCCCACCGGGGGATGTGCCCACAACCAATGTACATGCCCTTGACCGGAATCGAACCTGGGACCAGTCCGCAGACCGACGCTCTATCCACTGAGCCAAACCAGTTTCGGCTGTGGGCTGATCTTATTTGATGTTTTTTTAGAAATCACTATAAGGTCGATGAGACATCACCTACAGAATGAAATAAGGGTGGCTAACAATTGTGCATTGATGCATAGGCAACATGTTCAAACCATACAATCTATTTTCAAACTACACACTGATCAATAGTATGTGGGTTTTTTTTTATTGATTTTAAAGAGAGGAAAGGAGAGAGAGAGCGAAACATAGATTGGCTGCCTCCCACATATGCCCTGACCGGGAATCAAACCCATAACCTTTTGGTGTACAGGACGACATTCCAACCAACTGAGCAACACTGGCCGGGGCTAACCTATAGTTTTTATTGGAGAATTAAGTTTGTGTTTCTAACTTGCTTTGGGGATGTTATTCGAAGTGTGTTGCTCTTAGAGGTTCATACTACACACTGCTATGTGGCTGACAAAGGAAAGTTTTAAATAAAAAACATACTCTAATAGTTCTCAAATAAAACAACAAAGAAAATCAGAATGATTCAAAGTGAACATGATTAATGACAATTTGTAAATTTTCAAGCAAAATTGTCAGGTGAGCTGTCCAACATAAATAATTAGGTATTTTGAAAACTGCCATATATTAGTTAAAGCACTAAATTTTTGTTATTCTTTTTCTAAAATTTGCTTTTAAAAATTAGAACTTTATAATATCCTGGAATGTATTTGATGCTGTGCTTAAAATGAAGACATGACTCAGAAACATTCCTTCTCTTTATTAAACTACATGAAAAAAGACAGAAATACACTTTTCTCAAACAAAGGATAGATGGTTTTATATTATATTACAAAAATGTTTAATAAATTATCATTTACTTCATCTAGATATTTTGATTCTTTTGTTTCTTAATTTTTAAATTGATTAATTTCTGTAATGCTATTTTTGTTCACTTATAGAATTTTTTAACATATGAATAAATTTAGATTTCTTGTAAAAATTATTTCATCAATGTCTTACTTTTCAATGTCTTCCTTGTCCTCACAACTGGGAATCATTTCTAGTCTGCGGGCAGTGAGAAGTTGAACCTTACCAACATTACACATCATGACTGTCTGCTGCCCAAAAAATAACTAACAAAGAACTGGCTAATTATTCCTGGCCTCACCAGTTACTGTAAAAAAAAAAAAAATAAAGAAATCCATAAGAAGAAAAAGGGCCCCACTACGCAGTACTTTGGATCCCTAAGAGTCGTCTGGAAATCCAGATTCTAAGAAAGAAGAGTGAGGAAATGATAAGCATGCTAGTGAATAGAAATATTTTGCCAAGGTGAGGAGAAGGCCTATGGGTGACAATGGAAGGATGTGTCTTTGTTATGTGACAAGGGGCATCATCCTTAGGAAACCACAGGAAGGGCAGACACATACACATTCCCGCCTGCCGGGTGGGGATTGGCAGATGGACCTCGCTCTCTCCTCCATTCTGTTTTCTGCTCACCAGTCTTTTCTGAAAGTCTCTTTGCCGATCTGGGCTGCCATTTGGCTGACCCAGGCCCATACTCTATATCTGCTCAAGTCCCATTGTCCGTCTCTGTTTCATAACCATAACCACAAGTATAGTGTCACTATTTAAAATTCTTCATAGAGAAAAGCTCATTTGGGTCAAATATCCAACTCTGACCCTGGAACTTTGATCATTAGGATCAAGGTCAATGTAGCCTTCTGGGAGTGGCAGGTAAGATATTTAAGAAAAAGTTTTGCCTGAGAGGAGTGCTGAGGTTCTCTGCTCTCTAATCATTTGATGCTTTGTATCATAGAAAGTATACCATAAGGGATTTTAGGACCTACTCTACAATTTTGGAGCCTACAGAGAGAGAGAGAGAGAGAGAGAGAGAGAGAGAGAGAGAGAGTTCATTTGTTCTATTGGGTTGTGGCAAGGATTAACTCTATCCCTCTATGTTGACCTGGGGATAAATACCATTTATAAATCAAATAACCTGCTTGAATGTCACATTCAGCAATGTGCACAATTATTCTTTTCTTTCATCATAAAATCTTAGAAACAAAATTTGATAAGCTAAGGATATCATGTAATAGAATTGATATATTTTTGCTGGAGAACAAACTTTCCTTCATGTTGTTGAGTTTGGTTGTTTATTTGTTCTCCAAATCCTGCAAACAACAAAATCAGGTACATTTTAATATTTGTTATATAAGATAATTTCTTTTAATGCTTTCTCAGTTCCAAACTAAACATAGATTATCAAATGACTTCTGGATGGGAACTTAAATACTTATCTCAAACATTCCTCATAAGCACTAAGGCACTACAAATCTCTTCTTCCTGAAGGATGACAAATAGCTCAATTTCTTTCAGAGCAATTTTTATCACTTTTCTGAGTGTTAAATTTAATATTTTAAAATTATAGGCTACAATGATTCAATCTTGAGCTACATCAAAGGACACCTAGGTTACTTTATTTCCAAAAGTATTTTCCATATTTAGTTTGTGCTTGTTTATATTTGCTAGAACATATACAAAACCATATATATTGTATTACCAATCTTATAAAACAAAGGAAAAAATTGGGTAAATGTATTCTAGATAATATTTAGAATACATATTCTGTTCAAAATTTTAATGCTAATAACTTATATTTTATCTATACATAATTTCTTTTAGAATTAATTTTTGAGTAAGAGGGAAGAGGCTGTTAAGGTTACTTATCTCTGCTGTACTTTGTTTCAAAATCTTACAGTATATTCTCAAAATTGCTTTACAACAACTAGCGGTATTGGGTGTCTATTTCTGTATGACAAATTGGTACAAAGCTAAGATGCTTAAAATAACAAATATCTATCATCTCACAGTTTCTATGAGTCAGAAATTCAGGTGCCTCTTAACCAGTTGCCTCTGACTCAGTCCCAATTACAGAGACTGCAGTCAAGGTGTTAGCTGGGGCTGCGGACTCATCTCAATGCTTCCCTGGACCAGGATCTGACTCCAAGCTCAGTTAGGTAGTTTGAGCCCCAACAGCACAAGATTTAGTCCCTCTTGGGCTGTTGGACTGAGGGTTTCAATTCCTCACTGCCTGTTGGCTGGAGACCTTCCTTAATTCTTTGCAATACAGGCCTCTCCAAAGGGAAACTCATAACATACATCAGAGCAAGGGGAGAGAGAGAGAGAGAGAGAGAGAGAGAGAGAGAGAGAGAAAGTAGACAGAAACTAGATTGTTTGGGTGGGGTTTTTTTGTAACCTAATATCAATAGTGAAATACCATAATTTTTATTACATTATACTCAATAGAATTAATTCAGTATGTCCAGACCACACTCAAAGGAAGGGAATGATAGAAGAGCATGTATATCATGAGTAAAGAATCATATGGGGCCATTTTAGAGTCTGCCTAAAATAGTTCATAGTAACAACAGTAAGCAGCTATTAATAGAATAAATTAATGATAAGTTTTATAGGGGCTTCAATTGAAGCATAGATGAGTGATAACCTACCTGGTATAGTACAGCTTTAATGTGGAAGTCAGAAGCCCAGGGTTCTAAAACTAGCTTTATCACCTGTGACCTTGGATGATCTGTGCTTTAAATCTTTCCTGAACCATAATAAGTTCTGAGGAGGTAGAAACACAGCTGAGTACAGGAGTGAGGTGTAGTAGCCAAGAGCTGAATACTGTGGAACAGAGGGAATCTAAAAGATAATCTCCAAGTGAAACGGAGAGCATTATCCTGATGCTAAAGCCAGGCAAAAACATACTAAGAAAAAAATGCAAGCCAATAGCTCTGTAGATTTAAAAATCCAATGAGATACACCACATTAACAGAACAAAGGATTGAAATTACATGATTATCTCAATAGATAAAAAGCATTTAACAAAATTTAACATCTTTTTATGATTAAATAAAACCATTAAAACAAAAAGTAGGAATACAAGCAAATTACCTTAACATAATCAAGGCCATATACGAAAAGCCCACAGCTAACATCATACTCTATGATGAAAAACTAAAACATTTTCTCTAATATCAAGAACAAGACAAAGATGCCAACTCTTGCCTCTTCTCAATATAATATTAGATGTCAAAGCTAGAGTAATTCAGCAAGAAAAAGAAATGAAAGGCATCCAATTGGAAAACAAGAAGTAAAAACATCTCTGTGCATGGATGACATGAATTAAAGATTCCACCATAAAAAAAGTTAGAATTAGTAAACAAATTCCACAAATTTACTTAATACTAATCAACAAATAAGAGCAGTTATGTTTATATACACTAACAATATACAATATAAAAATTAAATTAAGAAAACAATTTCTTTCACAATAGTATCAAAAAGAATAAAATCCTTAGGAATAAACAACGAATGAGGTAAAAACAAACAAACAAACAAACAAAAACTTGTACACTGAAAACTACACAACATAGTTGAAATTAAGGTAAATACAAATAAGTGGGAAAATATCTATTTTACATATTAGAAGACTTAATATTGCTAAAAATGTCCAAAAGTCTACTGATTAAATGCAATCCTTACCAAAATCCCAATGACATTTTCTTTCACAAACAGAAAAAAAATCCCAAAATTCATATGGAACCACAAAGACTCTGAATATCCAAAAGATCTTGAGAAAGAAGAACAAAGCCAGAGGCCTGACACTTTCTGACTGCAAAACCGTGGTCTAAAGAGTATGGTACTTGCATAAAGATAGACACATCAGCCAATGGAACAGAATAGAGAACTCAATAATACACCTGCACGAATA